>NC_044031.1:741988783-742288783 GCF_901765095.1 Microcaecilia unicolor | reverse complement strand
TTCGTTTTAAATTTACCACACTGTAGCTTCAACTCATGCCCTCTAGTCCTAGTATTTTTGGATAGCGTGAACAGTCGCTTCACATCCACCCGATCCATTCCACTCATTATTTTATACACTTCTATCATATCTCCCCTCAGCCGTCTCTTCTCCAAGCTGAAAAGCCCTAGCCTTCTCAGCCTCTCTTCATAGGAAAGTCGTCCCATCCCCACTATCATTTTCGTCGCCCTTCGCTGTACCTTTTCCAATTCTACTATATCTTTTTTGAGATACGGAGACCAGTACTGAACACAATACTCCAGGTGCGGTCGCACCATGGAGCGATACAACGGCATTATAACATCCGCACACCTGGACTCCATACCCTTCTTAATAACACCCAACATTCTATTCGCTTTCCTAGCCGCAGCAGCACACTGAGCAGAAGGTTTCAGCGTATCATCGACGACGACACCCAGATCCCTTTCTTGATCCGTAACTCCTAACGCGGAACCTTGCAAGACGTAGCTATAATTCGGGTTCCTCTTACCCACATGCATCACTTTGCACTTGTCAACATTGAACTTCATCTGCCACTTGCACGCCCATTCTCCCAGTCTCGCAAGGTCCTCCTGTAATCGTTCACATTCCTCCTGCGACTTGACGACCCTGAATAATTTTGTGTCATCGGCGAATTTAATTACCTCACTAGTTATTCCCATCTCTAGGTCATTTATAAATACATTAAAAAGCAACGGACCCAGCACAGACCCCTGCGGGACCCCACTAACTACCCTCCTCCACTGAGAATACTGGCCACGCAATCCTACTCTCTGCTTCCTATCTTTCAACCAGTTCTTAATCCATAATAATACCCTACCTCCGATTCCATGACTCTGCAATTTCTTCAGGAGTCTTTCGTGCGGCACTTTGTCAAACGCCTTCTGAAAATCCAGATATACAATATCAACCGGCTCCCCATTGTCCACATGTTTGCTTACCCCCTCAAAAAAATGCATTAGATTGGTGAGGCAAGACTTCCCTTCACTAAATCCGTGCTGACTTTGTCTCATCAGTCCATGTTTTTGTATATGCTCTGCAATTTTATTCTTAATAATAGCCTCCACCATCTTGCCCGGCACCGACGTCAGACTCACCGGTCTATAATTTCCCGGATCTCCTCTGGAACCCTTCTTAAAAATCGGAGTAACATTGGCTACCCTCCAGTCTTCCGGTATTACACTCGATTTTAGGGACAGATTGCATATTTCTAACAGTAGCTCCGCAAGTTCATTTTTTAGT
This sequence comes from Microcaecilia unicolor, assembly GCF_901765095.1. Taxonomy (NCBI): domain Eukaryota; kingdom Metazoa; phylum Chordata; class Amphibia; order Gymnophiona; family Siphonopidae; genus Microcaecilia; species Microcaecilia unicolor. The sequence continues at coordinate 742,287,502 of NC_044031.1, read as the reverse complement.
TCTATTAATACTCTGGGATGAATACCATCAGGTCCCGGTGATTTACTACTCTTCAGCTTGCTGAACTGACCCATTACATCCTCCAAGGTTACAGAGAATTTGTTTAGTTTCTCCGATTCCCCCGCTTCAAATATTCTTTCCGGCACCGGTGTCCCCCCCAAATCCTCCTCGGTGAAGACCGAAGCAAAGAATTCGTTTAATTTCTCCGCTACGGCTTTGTCCTCCTTGATCGCCCCTTTAACACCATTTTCGTCCAGCGGCCCAACCGACTCTTTGGCCGGTTTCCTGCTTTTAATGTATCTAAAAAAGTTTTTACTATGTATTTTTGCTTCCAACGCTAATTTCTTCTCAAAGTCCTTTTTTGCCCTCCTTATCTCCGCTTTGCATTTGGCTTGGCATTCCTTATGATCTATCCTGTTACTTTCAGTTGGTTCTCTTCTCCACTTTCTGAAGGATTGTTTTTTGGCTCTAATGATTTCCTTTATCTTACTGTTTAGCCACGCCGGCTGACGTTTAGTCTTTTTTCCCTTTTTTCTAATACGTGGAATATATTTGTCCTGAACCTCCAGGATGGCGTTTTTAAACAGCATCCACGCCTGATGCAAGTTTTTTACTCTGCGAGCTGCTCCTTTCAGTCTTTTTTTCACCATTTTTCTCATTTTGTCGTAATCACCTTTTCTATAGTTAAACGCTAGCGTACTTGATTTCCTAGTTTCACTTCCTTCAATGCCAATATCAAAACCGATCATATTATGATCACTGTTATCAAGCGGCCCTCGTATCGTTACCCCCTGCACTAGATCATGAGCACCACTAAGGACTAAGTCTAGTATTTTTCCTTCTCTTGTCTTTCTTTGATGTTTCTCCAGCCTATCCAAATCTGTCTTGTCATTTGCGGGACCCAGACCATAAAAGTCTGTCCAGTACTATCCTCGGGTCCAGCTATTGAAGTTGCCATTGAAGCCCTTTCCAGCTCATCTTAAACTAGATTGTCATTTACAGAACACAGACCTACCAAGCATGCTCGGCACCGGCCTTAGATCTTCTCAGCCGGAGTCACAATCCAAGCGTCACTCACACATCCACACACATGCAGCCAAGTGGGGAAGAGAAATGCACACATGTGTGAACCATTGTGTAACTGCACACTATAGGGAAAGACTGTGCACTCTTTCCAAAAGAATGTACCCTCTTTGTAAAACGTGGGCATTCTTTTCACAGAGTGCAAACTATTATCAGCAAATGAAGAACAAAATATTGTGTTTCTGCTTTTTTATTTATTAACGTGCAACAATATGGGATTTAACATGCCAATGCAAACTATAGCCCATCCCTTCTTTGCCTCTCAATCTATGGGCTAGGTTTACTAAGCAGCGCTATGCGTGCATTAGCGTTTTTAACGCACGTAAATGGTGTATACATGTTAAACGCTAACGCGCCCATAGAAATGTATAGGCACATTAGCATTTAACGCGCCTTAAATTTACAGAGTGGAGGAGTGGCCTAGTGGTTAGGGTGGTGGACTTTGGTCCTGAGGAACTGAGTTCGATTCCTGGCACAGGCAGCTCCTTGTGACTCTGGGCAAGTCACTTAACCCTCCATTGCCCCATGTAAGCCGCATTGAGCCTGCCATGAGTGGGAAAGCGCAGGGTACAAATGTAACAAAAATAAAATAGACACTACATGGAATGTTGGAGATTCTACATGGAATGTTGCTACTATTGAAGATTCTACATGGAATGTTGCTATTCCACTAGCAACATTCCACGTAGAAGGCTGCGCAGGCTTCTGTTTCTGTGAGTCTGACGTCCTGCACGACTCACAGAAGCAGAAGCCTGCGCGGCCACATTGGTGATCTGCAAGGGCCGACTTCTACTTGGAATGTTGCTAATGTAGTGGAATAGCAACATTCCATGTAGCATCTCAAATAGTAGCAACAGTGGAGGAGTGGCCTAGTGGTTAGGGTGGTGGACTTTGGTCCTGGGGAACTGAGGAACTGAGTTTGATTCCCACTTCAGGCACAGGCAGCTCCTTGTGACTCTGGGCAGGTCACTTAACCCTCCATTGCCTGCCGCATTGAGCCTGCCATGAGTGGGAAAGCGCGGGGTACAAATATAACAAAACAAACAAACAAAAAATGCTAACGCACCTTAGTAAACATACCCCTATGTGACCTCAACATCACAGAAATAGAAGAGAAACAACTTTCACTTAAGCCACTTAAAAAAGTTATCTACGAAGTTCCACCTAGAATGCCAAGATTGAATGCAAAATCAGCCACCAGTAAAACCAAGATATTTGTAATTAAAAACATTACGACAATTCTGTGAGAAATAACAACCTAATTTGATCTTGCGATTCTTGGTCAAGCAGCCTAACTAAAGGGAATGGAACATCATACTGATGGCCTTTCTTATCTGAACAAATAGAATGGAGTCCATCTGCTGACCTGCAATTAATTTTGAGGTGACCTGATATTTATTTATTTTATTTATTGTTCGCTTATATCCCACATTTTCCCACTCATGCAGGCACAATGTGGCTTACAAAACATTAAATAAAATTACAGAATATTAAGCTTAGAAAAGTATACAAGGAGTAAGCAGGGGGAAAAGCATCTAACAGGGTGAACTAGCGGGGTAAGGGGCAGGAGGGGTGTATCAGTCAGCGGTATAAAGTGAGGGGTAGGTCTTGGCAAAGACGAAGGTCTTCAACAACTTCTTAAAGAGGGTGGGGTCCGCTTGAGTTTTGAGGTGTTGCGGGAGAGCATTCCAGTGCTTAGGGCTCCAGTAGCGGAAGGACGAGGCGAAGATCTTCTTGTACTTGACACCCTTACAGTTTGGGAAGTGCAGATGAAGGTAAGAACGAGCAGCAGGATTGGCGTTCCTGGGCGGGAGGTCGATCAAGGGCTGCATATACTCCGGGGCAAGCCCATAGATGATTTTATGGGTCAAGGAGCAGAGCTTAAAGGCAATGCATATTACATCCTCCTCTGAGGAATGAATTCCTGGAAAAGAGTTAACTGTCTCCTTAAGTGACCCACTTTATAAGGTTTAACAATCATCTTAAATAGGCTCTGCTATTAGTGCTTTGTTTTTCTTTAATATTATTTAACCTCTCTGTTGAACTTTTGAAGCAGAAATCCGAAGACTTATTACAAGAATCACAATATATCTTCTGGAACTTGGCAGTCTGTCTAAAAGAGCACTGAGACCACTGTTTGAGGTTTGTTTACAGGAGTTATACAGGAAGATGGATTGTCATGGGAGGCCCTATGGAACACTCCCAACACAGTGCATGTGTCATATCGTTATATAGTGTGTGCTAAAAGGACAACCTCTACGACCCTTCATGCACAGGGGCACTTCTTAAATATTTAAAAATGAGAACTTTTAACTATTTTGGAAGAGATATCTAATTCTTGAACAGACTTTGCACAAAATGTAAGGCATGACAATAAGTATTCCCTTTACTTTCTCTATAATGGATGTAGAGATTTCAGGATTAAAAAGTTTGCTACCTAATTGGACACAGAAAATAATCCTACATAATAATTTGCACCTCCGTCTGGATGCCTGGGTTCGTAACACAGTTCCCATTGGTCCGCCCTGGGGATGACTTCACAGGGCGGACCAATTGGAAGTGAGAGGGAAGGGAACCCAGCACCAGCCACCGGAGGTGAGCAAAGAATCCCCCCCCCCAGAGTGCCATAACCCCCTACCTTCCTCCCTCCCTCCCTCCTTCCACTCCTGTCCGTCCGAGTTCCACGAGCCCACTCCCGTCCGAGTTCCACACCCCCCCTCCTCCGATTTCCACCACCCAGCGCCTCCCTCCCTCTCTCTCTGTGGCCTCCGAGTGCAAGCAGGATGTGTGCGGCTGCCCCTGCCCTTCGTAAGTGCCGGCTGTTCTTTAAACCTTTTTACCTTCTTGTCCGCCGGCAACAGTGAAGTCCAGCATGCACGGACAGCTCTTTAGACTGCCTTCGCTTTTAGGTGGAGGGTGAGGGGGGTTGGGGGTGTGAGGAGGAGGGATCCCTTGCTAGCGCCCGTTTCATTTCACACAGAAACGGGCCTCTTTTACAAGTTATGTTATAATGACTAACTTTTTTTTTAATTTAAACAATTTCAAAAGAAACCATTAGAAACAGAAATGAACAATACGTCAAATCAAAAGAAAATCAAATCACTCGTATAGAAATTATCTACATATCAAAGCTCTTTACATTATAAATATTTACATGAAAATAAACATTCACCTAAAATAATCGAGACAAAGAAACATATCAATAAAAAGGGAAAGAATTCCCTAGCTGGGCAGAGCCTGCCTATTTATCGGAAAGAAAAGCTTCCAACTGAGAAGGATCTGCATACACATAGTTAACCCCTTGATTAGAAATTAAACATTTACACGGATAACTAAGAAAAAAAGTTGCACTGATGGCCAAAAGAAGTTGTAATAGCTTTTACTGGACAAAGAAACTTCATATTATACATCAATGATATATACACAGTAGATTTTGGAACACTATAGTGTGTCCAATAAAAGATCGTAGCCCAGGTTTCCAACAGGTCAAGTGCACAAATGATTTTTCTTTGTATGGCCATGATGTCGTCGGCAAAGGGAATGCATATGGTTACATAATGCTCATAGATGAATGTTTTAAAGACGATCGCTTCTAATTTGTGGCCCAAGGGGGCCATCAGAATATTGAATAGTGATGGAGAGATTGCACTCCACATTCTGGGATCCATTCTGCAGATAGGGATCCTGGCATCTTTGCTTTGTAAGATCTGCTGCTCAGGAATCCCTTAAACCAGGATAGGACCTTGCCTCCTATTCCTATGTTGTCTAGCATGTTTAGTAGCAGCCCATGGTCTACCAGGTCAAAACCTGATGACATGTTAAATTGGAGGATCATGACCCTGCAACCCATGCTGATTTCTTTTCTCAGATCTGACATCAGCGATGTTACTACGGATTCTGTGATGTGGCTTGGGCGGAAGCCCTACTGTGAGCTGTGTAGTATGGAAAAGTGTGTCATATATTCCATGAGTTGATTTGTGACTATTCCCTCCATTACCTTGGTAGTAGGGGGAAGAAAGCCACAGGCCTGTAGTTGGATATAACGTCTCATGTGGTCTTGTTATTTTTGGGGATGGGGGTTAGTATTATGCCTCCTTTGTTTTTTGGGAATAGGCCCTGGTTAAGCATGGAAGTAATTCGTAAGGCAGTGTATGAATGTATCAGGGGCGCTTTTTAACAGGAAATTCCGACAGGTGTCAAGAAGGAATTGTGGTTTGGTGTATTTATTCACAAGACTTTTGACTTTTTCAGTGGAGGGAGGTGTGAAAGTTGTCAATGTTCTAGCTGCTGGTTTGGGGCCTTCCGTTTTACTTGTCATGTCTAGGTATTCATGTTGTTCGAGGGAATGGGGAGACGCTTTTGATGTTAGAGATTTTCTGTTCAAAGTAGTTGGCCAGTTCTTGGGTCAATGGGTGTTGTCCATTGTCTGCTCTCAGATCCTGTGTCCAGTAGACCATTTACTAGCCCGAACAGTTTTTTTTAAATTTAGTTGATTACCCCCTACTTTGTCTTCATAATATTTAACTTTGGATTTCTTGATTTCAGTTTGCATTTTTGGATCATTTTGCGCCATTATGCTCTACTTACGTCAGATTTGTGATGAACCCATTTCCTCTCAAGTTGTCTGCATGCGTTTTTCATCTGTGATAATTCATTGGAAAATCCACTGCTTATCTGCTTTAGTCTTTTGGGAGTTGGACACCATTTGTAGAATATCACGTAGCGCTGGGATCCATGGCAAACCTTTAGGCACAAGGATTTACGCATGCATGCCAACTCTGCACACACTCATTTCCGGACCTGAATATGTAATAATAGGAGCGGAGGAGTAGCCTAGTGGTTAGTGCAGTGGATTTTGATCCTGGGGAACTGAGTTCAATTCCCACTGCAGCTCCTTGTGACTCTGGGCAAGTCATTTAACCCCTCCATTGCCCCTGGTACAAAATAAGTACCTGTATATATGTAAACCACTTTGAATGTAGTTGCAAAAACCTCAGAAAGGCAGTATATCAAGTCCCATTTCCCTTTCCCTCTTTCCCTTATGACATCACAATAGCCAAGTATTGGGCAATCAAGCCATTGTGACATCACTGATGAGGTTGGCTCTTATTGGTGGAATGAGTGGAGGAGTAGCCTAGTGGTTAGTGCAGTGGACTTTGATCCTGGGGAACTAAGTTCAATTCCCACTGCAGCTCCTTGTGACTCTGGGCAAGTCACTTAACCCTCCATTGCCCCTAGTACAAAATAAGTACCTGAATATATGTAAACTGCTTTGAATGTAGTTGCAAAAAACCTCCGAAAGGCAGTATATCAAGTCCCATTTCCCTTTCCCTCTTTCCCTTATGACATCACAATAGCCAAGTATTGGGCAATCAAGCCATTGTGACATCACTGATGAGGTTGGCTCTTATTGGTGGAATGAGTGGAGGAGTAGCCTAGTGGTTAGTGCAGTGGACTTTGATCCTGGGGAACTAAGTTCAATTCCCACTGCAGCTCCTTGTGACTCTGGGCAAGTCATTTAACCCCTCCATTGCCCCTGGTACAAAATAAGTACCTGTATATATGTAAACCACTTTGAATGTAGTTGCAAAAACCTCAGAAAGGCAGTATATCAAGTCCCATTTCCCTTTCCCTCTTTCCCTTATGACATCACAATAGCCAAGTATTGGGCAATCAAGCCATTGTGACATCACTGATGAGGTTGGCTCTTATTGGTGGAATGAGTGGAGGAGTAGCCTAGTGGTTAGTGCAGTGGATTTTGATCCTGGGGAACTGAGTTCAATTCCCACTGCAGCTCCTTGTGACTCTGGGCAAGTCATTTAACCCCTCCATTGCCCCTGGTACAAAATAAGTACCTGTATATATGTAAACCACTTTGAATGTAGTTGCAAAAACCTCAGAAAGGCAGTATATCAAGTCCCATTTCCCTTTCCCTCTTTCCCTTATGACATCACAATAGCCAAGTATTGGGCAATCAAGCCATTGTGACATCACTGATGAGGTTGGCTCTTATTGGTGGAATGAGTGGAGGAGTAGCCTAGTGGTTAGTGCAGTGGACTTTGATCCTGGGGAACTAAGTTCAATTCCCACTGCAGCTCCTTGTGACTCTGGGCAAGTCACTTAACCCTCCATTGCCCCTAGTACAAAATAAGTACCTGAATATATGTAAACTGCTTTGAATGTAGTTGCAAAAAACCTCCGAAAGGCAGTATATCAAGTCCCATTTCCCTTTCCCTCTTTCCCTTATGACATCACAATAGCCAAGTATTGGGCAATCAAGCCATTGTGACATCACTGATGAGGTTGGCTCTTATTGGTGGAATGAGTGGAGGAGTAGCCTAGTGGTTAGTGCAGTGGACTTTGATCCTGGGGAACTAAGTTCAATTCCCACTGCAGCTCCTTGTGACTCTGGGCAAGTCATTTAACCCCTCCATTGCCCCTGGTACAAAATAAGTACCTGTATATATGTAAACCACTTTGAATGTAGTTGCAAAAACCTCAGAAAGGCAGTATATCAAGTCCCATTTCCCTTTCCCTCTTTCCCTTATGACATCACAATAGCCAAGTATTGGGCAATCAAGCCATTGTGACATCACTGATGAGGTTGGCTCTTATTGGTGGAATGAGTGGAGGAGTAGCCTAGTGGTTAGTGCAGTGGACTTTGATCCTGGGGAACTAAGTTCAATTCCCACTGCAGCTCCTTGTGACTCTGGGCAAGTCACTTAACCCTCCATTGCCCCTAGTACAAAATAAGTACCTGAATATATGTAAACTGCTTTGAATGTAGTTGCAAAAAACCTCCGAAAGGCAGTATATCAAGTCCCATTTCCCTTTCCCTCTTTCCCTTATGACATCACAATAGCCAAGTATTGGGCAATCAAGCCATTGTGACATCACTGATGAGGTTGGCTCTTATTGGTGGAATGAGTGGAGGAGTAGCCTAGTGGTTAGTGCAGTGGACTTTGATCCTGGGGAACTAAGTTCAATTCCCACTGCAGCTCCTTGTGACTCTGGGCAAGTCATTTAACCCCTCCATTGCCCCTGGTACAAAATAAGTACCTGTATATATGTAAACCACTTTGAATGTAGTTGCAAAAACCTCAGAAAGGCAGTATATCAAGTCCCATTTCCCTTTCCCTCTTTCCCTTATGACATCACAATAGCCAAGTATTGGGCAATCAAGCCATTGTGACATCACTGATGAGGTTGGCTCTTATTGGTGGAATGAGTGGAGGAGTAGCCTAGTGGTTAGTGCAGTGGATTTTGATCCTGGGGAACTGAGTTCAATTCCCACTGCAGCTCCTTGTGACTCTGGGCAAGTCATTTAACCCCTCCATTGCCCCTGGTACAAAATAAGTACCTGTATATATGTAAACCACTTTGAATGTAGTTGCAAAAACCTCAGAAAGGCAGTATATCAAGTCCCATTTCCCTTTCCCTCTTTCCCTTATGACATCACAATAGCCAAGTATTGGGCAATCAAGCCATTGTGACATCACTGATGAGGTTGGCTCTTATTGGTGGAATGAGTGGAGGAGTAGCCTAGTGGTTAGTGCAGTGGACTTTGATCCTGGGGAACTAAGTTCAATTCCCACTGCAGCTCCTTGTGACTCTGGGCAAGTCACTTAATCCTCCATTGCCCCTAGTACAAAATAAGTACCTGAATATATGTAAACTGCTTTGAATGTAGTTGCAAAAAACCTCAGAAAGGCAGTATATCAAGTCCCATTTCCCTTTCCCTCTTTCCCTTATGACATCACAATAGCCAAGTATTGGGCAATCAAGCCATTGTGACATCACTGATGAGGTTGGCTCTTATTGGTGGAATGAGTGGAGGAGTAGCCTAGTGGTTAGTGCAGTGGACTTTGATCCTGGGGAACTAAGTTCAATTCCCACTGCAGCTCCTTGTGACTCTGGGCAAGTCACTTAATCCTCCATTGCCCCTAGTACAAAATAAGTACCTGAATATATGTAAACTGCTTTGAATGTAGTTGCAAAAAACCTCAGAAAGGCAGTATATCAAGTCCCATTTCCCTTTCCCTCTTTCCCTTATGACATCACAATAGCCAAGTATTGGGCAATCAAGCCATTGTGACATCACTGATGAGGTTGGCTCTTATTGGTGGAATGAGTGGAGGAGTAGCCTAGTGGTTAGTGCAGTGGACTTTGATCCTGGGGAACTAAGTTCAATTCCCACTGCAGCTCCTTGTGACTCTGGGCAAGTCACTTAATCCTCCATTGCCCCTAGTACAAAATAAGTACCTGAATATATGTAAACTGCTTTGAATGTAGTTGCAAAAAACCTCAGAAAGGCAGTATATCAAGTCCCATTTCCCTTTCCCTCTTTCCCTTATGACATCACAATAGCCAAGTATTGGGCAATCAAGCCATTGTGACATCACTGATGAGGTTGGCTCTTATTGGTGGAATGAGTGGAGGAGTAGCCTAGTGGTTAGTGCAGTGGACTTTGATCCTGGGGAACTAAGTTCAATTCCCACTGCAGCTCCTTGTGACTCTGGGCAAGTCACTTAATCCTCCATTGCCCCTAGTACAAAATAAGTACCTGAATATATGTCAACTGCTTTGAATGTAGTTGCAAAAAACCTCAGAAAGGCAGTATATCAAGTCCCATTTCCCTTTCCCTCTTTCCCTTATGACATCACAATAGCCAAGTATTGGGCAATCAAGCCATTGTGACATCACTGATGAGGTTGGCTCTTATTGGTGGAATGAGTGGAGGAGTAGCCTAGTGGTTAGTGCAGTGGACTTTGATCCTGGGGAACTAAGTTCAATTCCCACTGCAGCTCCTTGTGACTCTGGGCAAGTCACTTAACCCTCCATTGCCCCTGGTACAAAATAAGTACCTGAATATATGTAAACCGCTTTGAATGTAGTTGCAAAAACCTCAGAAAGGCAGTATATCAAGTCCCATTTCCCTTTCCCTATTTGAGATTCTACATGGAACGTTGCTACTATTGAGATTTTGTTGCTACTATTTGACATTCTAAATGGAATGTTGCTACCATTGGAGATTCTACATGGAATGTTGCTATTCCACTAGCAACATTCCATGTAGAAGCCTGCCCTTGCAGATCAGCAACGCGGCTGCGCAGGCTTCTGTTTCTGTGAGTCTGACGTCCTGCACGTACGTGCAGGACGTCAGACTCACAGAAACAGAAGCCTGCGCGGCAAGGGCAGGCTTCTAGATGGAATGCTGCTAGTGGAGGAGTAGCCTAGTGGTCAGTGCAGTGGACTTTGATCCTGGGGAACTGAGTTCAATTCCCACTGCAGCTCCTTGTGACTCTGGGCAAGTCATTTAACCCCTCCATTGCCCCTGGTACAAAATAAGTACCTGAATATATGTAAACCGCTTTGAATGTAGTTGCAAAAACCTCAGAAAGGCAGTATATCAAGTCCCATTTCCCTTTCCCTATTTGAGATTCTACATGGAACGTTGCTACTATTGAGATTTTGTTGCTACTATTTGACATTCTAAATGGAATGTTGCTACCATTGGAGATTCTACATGGAATGTTGCTATTCCACTAGCAACATTCCATGTAGAAGCCTGCCCTTGCAGATCAGCAACGCGGCTGCGCAGGCTTCTGTTTCTGTGAGTCTGACGTCCTGCACGTACGTGCAGGACGTCAGACTCACAGAAACAGAAGCCTGCGCGGCAAGGGCAGGCTTCTAGATGGAATGTTGCTAGTGGAGGAGTAGCCTAGTGGTCAGTGCAGTGGACTTTGATCCTGGGGAACTGAGTTCAATTCCCACTGCAGCTCCTTGTGACTCTGGGCAAGTCATTTAACCCCTCCATTGCCCCTGGTACAAAATAAGTACCTGAATATATGTAAACCGCTTTGAATGTAGTTGCAAAAACCTCAGAAAGGCAGTATATCAAGTCCCATTTCCCTTTCCCTATTTGAGATTCTACATGGAACGTTGCTACTATTGAGATTTTGTTGCTACTATTTGACATTCTAAATGGAATGTTGCTACCATTGGAGATTCTACATGGAATGTTGCTATTCCACTAGCAACATTCCATGTAGAAGCCTGCCCTTGCAGATCAGCAACGCGGCTGCGCAGGCTTCTGTTTCTGTGAGTCTGACGTCCTGCACGTATGTGCAGGACGTCAGACTCACAGAAACAGAAGCCTGCGCGGCAAGGGCAGGCTTCTAGATGGAATGTTGCTAGTGGAGGAGTAGCCTAGTGGTCAGTGCAGTGGACTTTGATCCTGGGGAACTGAGTTCAATTCCCACTGCAGCTCCTTGTGACTCTGGGCAAGTCATTTAACCCCTCCATTGCCCCTGGTACAAAATAAGTACCTGAATATATGTAAACCGCTTTGAATGTAGTTGCAAAAACCTCAGAAAGGCAGTATATCAAGTCCCATTTCCCTTTCCCTATTTGAGATTCTACATGGAACGTTGCTACTATTGAGATTTTGTTGCTACTATTTGACATTCTAAATGGAATGTTGCTACCATTGGAGATTCTACATGGAATGTTGCTATTCCACTAGCAACATTCCATGTAGAAGCCTGCCCTTGCAGATCAGCAACGCGGCTGCGCAGGCTTCTGTTTCTGTGAGTCTGACGTCCTGCACGTACGTGCAGGACGTCAGACTCACAGAAACAGAAGCCTGCGCGGCAAGGGCAGGCTTCTAGATGGAATGTTGCTAGTGGAGGAGTAGCCTAGTGGTCAGTGCAGTGGACTTTGATCCTGGGGAACTGAGTTCAATTCCCACTGCAGCTCCTTGTGACTCTGGGCAAGTCATTTAACCCCTCCATTGCCCCTGGTACAAAATAAGTACCTGAATATATGTAAACCGCTTTGAATGTAGTTGCAAAAACCTCAGAAAGGCAGTATATCAAGTCCCATTTCCCTTTCCCTATTTGAGATTCTACATGGAACGTTGCTACTATTGAGATTTTGTTGCTACTATTTGACATTCTAAATGGAATGTTGCTACCATTGGAGATTCTACATGGAATGTTGCTATTCCACTAGCAACATTCCATGTAGAAGCCTGCCCTTGCAGATCAGCAACGCGGCTGCGCAGGCTTCTGTTTCTGTGAGTCTGACGTCCTGCACGTACGTGCAGGACGTCAGACTCACAGAAACAGAAGCCTGCGCGGCAAGGGCAGGCTTCTAGATGGAATGTTGCTAGTGGAGGAGTAGCCTAGTGGTCAGTGCAGTGGACTTTGATCCTGGGGAACTGAGTTCAATTCCCACTGCAGCTCCTTGTGACTCTGGGCAAGTCATTTAACCCCTCCATTGCCCCTGGTACAAAATAAGTACCTGAATATATGTAAACCGCTTTGAATGTAGTTGCAAAAACCTCAGAAAGGCAGTATATCAAGTCCCATTTCCCTTTCCCTATTTGAGATTCTACATGGAACGTTGCTACTATTGAGATTTTGTTGCTACTATTTGACATTCTAAATGGAATGTTGCTACCATTGGAGATTCTACATGGAATGTTGCTATTCCACTAGCAACATTCCATGTAGAAGCCTGCCCTTGCAGATCAGCAACGCGGCTGCGCAGGCTTCTGTTTCTGTGAGTCTGACGTCCTGCACGTACGTGCAGGACGTCAGACTCACAGAAACAGAAGCCTGCGCGGCAAGGGCAGGCTTCTAGATGGAATGTTGCTAGTGGAGGAGTAGCCTAGTGGTCAGTGCAGTGGACTTTGATCCTGGGGAACTGAGTTCAATTCCCACTGCAGCTCCTTGTGACTCTGGGCAAGTCATTTAACCCCTCCATTGCCCCTGGTACAAAATAAGTACCTGAATATATGTAAACCGCTTTGAATGTAGTTGCAAAAACCTCAGAAAGGCAGTATATCAAGTCCCATTTCCCTTTCCCTATTTGAGATTCTACATGGAACGTTGCTACTATTGAGATTTTGTTGCTACTATTTGACATTCTAAATGGAATGTTGCTACCATTGGAGATTCTACATGGAATGTTGCTATTCCACTAGCAACATTCCATGTAGAAGCCTGCCCTTGCAGATCAGCAACGCGGCTGCGCAGGCTTCTGTTTCTGTGAGTCTGACGTCCTGCACGTACGTGCAGGACGTCAGACTCACAGAAACAGAAGCCTGCGCGGCAAGGGCAGGCTTCTAGATGGAATGTTGCTAGTGGAGGAGTAGCCTAGTGGTCAGTGCAGTGGACTTTGATCCTGGGGAACTGAGTTCAATTCCCACTGCAGCTCCTTGTGACTCTGGGCAAGTCATTTAACCCCTCCATTGCCCCTGGTACAAAATAAGTACCTGAATATATGTAAACCGCTTTGAATGTAGTTGCAAAAACCTCAGAAAGGCAGTATATCAAGTCCCATTTCCCTTTCCCTATTTGAGATTCTACATGGAACGTTGCTACTATTGAGATTTTGTTGCTACTATTTGACATTCTAAATGGAATGTTGCTACCATTGGAGATTCTACATGGAATGTTGCTATTCCACTAGCAACATTCCATGTAGAAGCCTGCCCTTGCAGATCAGCAACGCGGCTGCGCAGGCTTCTGTTTCTGTGAGTCTGACGTCCTGCACGTACGTGCAGGACGTCAGACTCACAGAAACAGAAGCCTGCGCGGCAAGGGCAGGCTTCTAGATGGAATGTTGCTAGTGGAGGAGTAGCCTAGTGGTCAGTGCAGTGGACTTTGATCCTGGGGAACTGAGTTCAATTCCCACTGCAGCTCCTTGTGACTCTGGGCAAGTCATTTAACCCCTCCATTGCCCCTGGTACAAAATAAGTACCTGAATATATGTAAACCGCTTTGAATGTAGTTGCAAAAACCTCAGAAAGGCAGTATATCAAGTCCCATTTCCCTTTCCCTATTTGAGATTCTACATGGAACGTTGCTACTATTGAGATTTTGTTGCTACTATTTGACATTCTAAATGGAATGTTGCTACCATTGGAGATTCTACATGGAATGTTGCTATTCCACTAGCAACATTCCATGTAGAAGCCTGCCCTTGCAGATCAGCAACGCGGCTGCGCAGGCTTCTGTTTCTGTGAGTCTGACGTCCTGCACATACGTGCAGGACGTCAGACTCACAGAAACAGAAGCCTGCGCGGCAAGGGCAGGCTTCTAGATGGAATGCTGCTAGTGGAGGAGTAGCCTAGTGGTCAGTGCAGTGGACTTTGATCCTGGGGAACTGAGTTCAATTCCCACTGCAGCTCCTTGTGACTCTGGGCAAGTCATTTAACCCCTCCATTGCCCCTGGTACAAAATAAGTACCTGAATATATGTAAACCGCTTTGAATGTAGTTGCAAAAACCTCAGAAAGGCAGTATATCAAGTCCCATTTCCCTTTCCCTATTTGAGATTCTACATGGAACGTTGCTACTATTGAGATTTTGTTGCTACTATTTGACATTCTAAATGGAATGTTGCTACCATTGGAGATTCTACATGGAATGTTGCTATTCCACTAGCAACATTCCATGTAGAAGCCTGCCCTTGCAGATCAGCAACGCGGCTGCGCAGGCTTCTGTTTCTGTGAGTCTGACGTCCTGCACATACGTGCAGGACGTCAGACTCACAGAAACAGAAGCCTGCGCGGCAAGGGCAGGCTTCTAGATGGAATGCTGCTAGTGGAGGAGTAGCCTAGTGGTCAGTGCAGTGGACTTTGATCCTGGGGAACTGAGTTCAATTCCCACTGCAGCTCCTTGTGACTCTGGGCAAGTCATTTAACCCCTCCATTGCCCCTGGTACAAAATAAGTACCTGAATATATGTAAACCGCTTTGAATGTAGTTGCAAAAACCTCAGAAAGGCAGTATATCAAGTCCCATTTCCCTTTCCCTATTTGAGATTCTACATGGAACGTTGCTACTATTGAGATTTTGTTGCTACTATTTGACATTCTAAATGGAATGTTGCTACCATTGGAGATTCTACATGGAATGTTGCTATTCCACTAGCAACATTCCATGTAGAAGCCTGCCCTTGCAGATCAGCAACGCGGCTGCGCAGGCTTCTGTTTCTGTGAGTCTGACGTCCTGCACATACGTGCAGGACGTCAGACTCACAGAAACAGAAGCCTGCGCGGCAAGGGCAGGCTTCTAGATGGAATGCTGCTAGTGGAGGAGTAGCCTAGTGGTCAGTGCAGTGGACTTTGATCCTGGGGAACTGAGTTCAATTCCCACTGCAGCTCCTTGTGACTCTGGGCAAGTCATTTAACCCCTCCATTGCCCCTGGTACAAAATAAGTACCTGAATATATGTAAACCGCTTTGAATGTAGTTGCAAAAACCTCAGAAAGGCAGTATATCAAGTCCCATTTCCCTTTCCCTATTTGAGATTCTACATGGAACGTTGCTACTATTGAGATTTTGTTGCTACTATTTGACATTCTAAATGGAATGTTGCTACCATTGGAGATTCTACATGGAATGTTGCTATTCCACTAGCAACATTCCATGTAGAAGCCTGCCCTTGCAGATCAGCAACGCGGCTGCGCAGGCTTCTGTTTCTGTGAGTCTGACGTCCTGCACGTACGTGCAGGACGTCAGACTCACAGAAACAGAAGCCTGCGCGGCAAGGGCAGGCTTCTAGATGGAATGTTGCTAGTGGAGGAGTAGCCTAGTGGTCAGTGCAGTGGACTTTGATCCTGGGGAACTGAGTTCAATTCCCACTGCAGCTCCTTGTGACTCTGGGCAAGTCATTTAACCCCTCCATTGCCCCTGGTACAAAATAAGTACCTGAATATATGTAAACCGCTTTGAATGTAGTTGCAAAAACCTCAGAAAGGCAGTATATCAAGTCCCATTTCCCTTTCCCTATTTGAGATTCTACATGGAACGTTGCTACTATTGAGATTTTGTTGCTACTATTTGACATTCTAAATGGAATGTTGCTACCATTGGAGATTCTACATGGAATGTTGCTATTCCACTAGCAACATTCCATGTAGAAGCCTGCCCTTGCAGATCAGCAACGCGGCTGCGCAGGCTTCTGTTTCTGTGAGTCTGACGTCCTGCACGTACGTGCAGGACGTCAGACTCACAGAAACAGAAGCCTGCGCGGCAAGGGCAGGCTTCTAGATGGAATGTTGCTAGTGGAGGAGTAGCCTAGTGGTCAGTGCAGTGGACTTTGATCCTGGGGAACTGAGTTCAATTCCCACTGCAGCTCCTTGTGACTCTGGGCAAGTCACTTAACCCTCCATTGCCCCTGGTACAAAATAAGTACCTGAATATATGTAAACCGCTTTGAATGTAGTTGCAAAAACCTCAGAAAGGCAGTATATCAAGTCCCATTTCCCTTTCCCTATTTGAGATTCTACATGGAACGTTGCTACTATTGAGATTTTGTTGCTACTATTTGACATTCTAAATGGAATGTTGCTACCATTGGAGATTCTACATGGAATGTTGCTATTCCACTAGCAACATTCCATGTAGAAGCCTGCCCTTGCAGATCAGCAACGCGGCTGCGCAGGCTTCTGTTTCTGTGAGTCTGACGTCCTGCACGTACGTGCAGGACGTCAGACTCACAGAAACAGAAGCCTGCGCGGCAAGGGCAGGCTTCTAGATGGAATGTTGCTAGTGGAGGAGTAGCCTAGTGGTCAGTGCAGTGGACTTTGATCCTGGGGAACTGAGTTCAATTCCCACTGCAGCTCCTTGTGACTCTGGGCAAGTCACTTAACCCTCCATTGCCCCTGGTACAAAATAAGTACCTGAATATATGTAAACCGCTTTGAATGTAGTTGCAAAAACCTCAGAAAGGCAGTATATCAAGTCCCATTTCCCTTTCCCTATTTGAGATTCTACATGGAACGTTGCTACTATTGAGATTTTGTTGCTACTATTTGACATTCTAAATGGAATGTTGCTACCATTGGAGATTCTACATGGAATGTTGCTATTCCACTAGCAACATTCCATGTAGAAGCCTGCCCTTGCAGATCAGCAACGCGGCTGCGCAGGCTTCTGTTTCTGTGAGTCTGACGTCCTGCATGTACGTGCAGGACGTCAGACTCACAGAAACAGAAGCCTGCGCGGCAAGGGCAGGCTTCTAGATGGAATGTTGCTAGTGGAGGAGTAGCCTAGTGGTCAGTGCAGTGGACTTTGATCCTGGGGAACTGAGTTCAATTCCCACTGCAGCTCCTTGTGACTCTGGGCAAGTCATTTAACCCCTCCATTGCCCCTGGTACAAAATAAGTACCTGAATATATGTAAACCGCTTTGAATGTAGTTGCAAAAACCTCAGAAAGGCAGTATATCAAGTCCCATTTCCCTTTCCCTATTTGAGATTCTACATGGAACGTTGCTACTATTGAGATTTTGTTGCTACTATTTGACATTCTAAATGGAATGTTGCTACCATTGGAGATTCTACATGGAATGTTGCTATTCCACTAGCAACATTCCATGTAGAAGCCTGCCCTTGCAGATCAGCAACGCGGCTGCGCAGGCTTCTGTTTCTGTGAGTCTGACGTCCTGCACGTACGTGCAGGACGTCAGACTCACAGAAACAGAAGCCTGCGCGGCAAGGGCAGGCTTCTAGATGGAATGTTGCTAGTGGAGGAGTAGCCTAGTGGTCAGTGCAGTGGACTTTGATCCTGGGGAACTGAGTTCAATTCCCACTGCAGCTCCTTGTGACTCTGGGCAAGTCACTTAACCCTCCATTGCCCCTGGTACAAAATAAGTACCTGAATATATGTAAACCGCTTTGAATGTAGTTGCAAAAACCTCAGAAAGGCAGTATATCAAGTCCCATTTCCCTTTCCCTATTTGAGATTCTACATGGAACGTTGCTACTATTGAGATTTTGTTGCTACTATTTGACATTCTAAATGGAATGTTGCTACCATTGGAGATTCTACATGGAATGTTGCTATTCCACTAGCAACATTCCATGTAGAAGCCTGCCCTTGCAGATCAGCAACGCGGCTGCGCAGGCTTCTGTTTCTGTGAGTCTGACGTCCTGCACGTACGTGCAGGACGTCAGACTCACAGAAACAGAAGCCTGCGCGGCAAGGGCAGGCTTCTAGATGGAATGTTGCTAGTGGAGGAGTAGCCTAGTGGTCAGTGCAGTGGACTTTGATCCTGGGGAACTGAGTTCAATTCCCACTGCAGCTCCTTGTGACTCTGGGCAAGTCACTTAACCCTCCATTGCCCCTGGTACAAAATAAGTACCTGAATATATGTAAACCGCTTTGAATGTAGTTGCAAAAACCTCAGAAAGGCAGTATATCAAGTCCCATTTCCCTTTCCCTATTTGAGATTCTACATGGAACGTTGCTACTATTGAGATTTTGTTGCTACTATTTGACATTCTAAATGGAATGTTGCTACCATTGGAGATTCTACATGGAATGTTGCTATTCCACTAGCAACATTCCATGTAGAAGCCTGCCCTTGCAGATCAGCAACGCGGCTGCGCAGGCTTCTGTTTCTGTGAGTCTGACGTCCTGCATGTACGTGCAGGACGTCAGACTCACAGAAACAGAAGCCTGCGCGGCAAGGGCAGGCTTCTAGATGGAATGTTGCTAGTGGAGGAGTAGCCTAGTGGTCAGTGCAGTGGACTTTGATCCTGGGGAACTAAGTTCAATTCCCACTGCAGCTCCTTGTGACTCTTGGCAAGTCACTTAACCCTCCATTGCCCCTGGTACAAAATAAGTACCTGAATATATGTAAACCGCTTTGAATGTAGTTGCAAAAACCTCAGAAAGGCAGTATATCAAGTCCCATTTCCCTTTCCCTATTTGAGATTCTACATGGAACGTTGCTACTATTGAGATTTTGTTGCTACTATTTGACATTCTAAATGGAATGTTGCTACCATTGGAGATTCTACATGGAATGTTGCTATTCCACTAGCAACATTCCATGTAGAAGCCTGCCCTTGCAGATCAGCAACGCGGCTGCGCAGGCTTCTGTTTCTGTGAGTCTGACGTCCTGCACGTACGTGCAGGACGTCAGACTCACAGAAACAGAAGCCTGCGCGGCAAGGGCAGGCTTCTAGATGGAATGTTGCTAGTGGAGGAGTAGCCTAGTGGTCAGTGCAGTGGACTTTGATCCTGGGGAACTGAGTTCAATTCCCACTGCAGCTCCTTGTGACTCTGGGCAAGTCATTTAACCCCTCCATTGCCCCTGGTACAAAATAAGTACCTGAATATATGTAAACCGCTTTGAATGTAGTTGCAAAAAACCTCCGAAAGGCAGTATATCAAGTCCCATTTCCCTTTCCCTATTTGAGATTCTACATGGAACGTTGCTACTATTGAGATTTTGTTGCTACTATTTGACATTCTAAATGGAATGTTGCTACCATTGGAGATTCTACATGGAATGTTGCTATTCCACTAGCAACATTCCATGTAGAAGGCTGCGCAGGCTTCTGTTTCTGTGAGTCTGACGTCCTGCACGTACGTGCAGGACGTCAGACTCACAGAAACAGAAGCCTGCGCGGCAAGGGCAGGCTTCTAGATGGAATGTTGCTAGTGGAGGAGTAGCCTAGTGGTCAGTGCAGTGGACTTTGATCCTGGGGAACTGAGTTCAATTCCCACTGCAGCTCCTTGTGACTCTGGGCAAGTCACTTAACCCTCCATTGCCCCTGGTACAAAATAAGTACCTGAATATATGTAAACCGCTTTGAATGTAGTTGCAAAAAACCTCCGAAAGGCAGTATATCAAGTCCCATTTCCCTTTACATTCTGTAGGCATAGACGTTTTCCATGTTATGTATACCCATATTAACCCCAGGGTCATCATTAGGTGGTGCAAGCAGTAGATGTTCCAGGAGGTCCCAAGCCTGACTGAAGCTAGAGAAGGCATAGCCTACTGGTGCGCCTTGGGGGCCCCTTCCCAAATTTATGACCTGGGCCCCAGCATAACTAACACTGGCCTTGATTACCCTCTTCATAAAATGGCATGCAACTTGCAGCTCTCAGCATATGTATATACATGGCATTTCTTGGCATATATTTGCTGCACACAATTTATAAAATTACCATTAATAACATTTTAATAGCCAAAGTTCACTGGCTGTTTATTTTGGCATTTCTATTTTTAATATCTCATGTTCATTCTTTGCCACCCGTTCTTGTATTTCTTTTTTTACAGCAATTGTCAGTTGTGTCTCTTCTCCTCAAAGCCCTCTGAAAATGTAGTTTTCTAGTTACCTTTGCTTTGGATCAAGATGGCATTTCAAGCTCTCTTATCTTTTCTTCCCGGTACAGATATTCCCAAGAGCCAGGACAAAAATATTTGAACCTTTATGGTTTTCAAACACATGCTCTATAAGAACAACTGAAAATGATGTTGATCCGAAGCTCGGTATTACACTCAGATTAATGTTCAATGGAGTGTGTCCAGGGAATAACCCATTATGTGAACTAGATCGGGAAAATGTGAAGACAAGAAGATTGGCAGAGGAAAGGGAGGCATTATTTCAGTGAAATTCTCTTTCAGAGCAGCAACAGCATACAGGAGAAGAGAAAGAAAAATTGTACCTAGGTATGATAACAATATTTTTCATAAATCTTCCATTCGGTGAAGCAATATATGGATTTCAGACAGCCATTATAGATGAAGAAACAGAAATGAATCAGTCAATTTACTGAAAGAATATTTAAAAGCTAAAATCTATTTCTAGCCAGTTAGGCCACTAAAGACAAATACACAGAGGAAATGAATATTGACAACAGTCATAAAAATAGGAGATTAATATGCAATTTAACATGGACAGTATGCATCAATTTTTTATGTTTCTCAGTATAGCTTATGCTACTGTCTCTCTCTGAAAGCCCTACAGTACATGCATGAATACAATGAGGCTTGGAGGTGTGTTCAAGGTCGTAACATAAAAGGTGGATAGATGAAATGAATGTGAACCACCTAGTAAATGTTCAAATATTTTGGTCCATTCATTAGTAATCTCACAACTTAATTACTGTAACTTGTAACATCGTGGAATTTGTGTTAAAGGGTGGGCCCTTTTGCGAAGCCGCGTAAGCATCTACGCATGCCCAATGTGCGCCAAAATGGAGTTACCGCCTGGTTACCACACGACTCTTGTGGTAATTTCATTTTTGTGCACGTCCAATACGTGTGGCTGAAAAATAATTTTTATTTTCAGACGCGCGTATCGGACACGAGCCAAGTGGCATTTGACGTGCGTAGGTCATTACCACCTGTTCACGCTTTCCAAAAATACTAGGACTAGGGGGCATGCGATGGAATTACAGTGTAGTAAATTTAAAACAAATCGGAGAAAATCTTTCTTCACCCAACGCATAATTAAACTCTGGAATTCGTTGCCAGAGAATTTGGTGAAGGCGGTTAGCTGGGCAGAGTTTAAAAAGGGGTTAGACGGACAAGTCCATAAACCACTACTAAATGGACTTGGGAAAAATCCACTACTCCAGGAATAACATGTATAGAATGTTTGTACGTTTGGAAAGCTTGCCAGGTGCCCTGGCCTGGATTGGCCGCTGTCGTGGACAGGATGCTGGGCTCGATGGACCCTTGGTCTTTTCCCAGTGTGGCATTACTTATGTACCTGGTTACCGCGTGAGCCTTTACCGCTATGTCAATGGCTGGCGGTAAGGTCGCAGACCCAAAATGGACACGTGGCAATTTTGATTTTGAATTTTCTGAAATTAATGCTTCTAGTTATATAATATGACCCAGTGTGCCTAAATCTACATGGTGGGATTTACACATTTGTGTTGGTCTAAATGGATGCACATAGATTTATGTGCTGAAATATCAACTATAATCGATGCCAAATCTAGGCACAGATTATAGAATACGCTTAGGGGCCCTTTTTACTAAAGTGTGTATGCGCCTACATGCATCCAATGCGCATCAGTTTTGAACTAACACCCAGCTACCACGTGCCCCAGGCGGTAATTCCATTTTTACACGCAACCGATACATGCAACTGAAAATATTTTTTATTTTCTACCGCGTGGAGCTAATGGGCGGTAATCGGCAGTATACTCGCATTGACGATTACCGCCCAGTTAACGCGTGAGACCTTACCGCTCAGTCAGTGGGTGGCAGTAAGATCTCAGGCCCAAAATGGATGCACGCCAATTTTTATTTTGCTCTGCGTCCATTTTTGTCGCCATGCCGGACTGTAGCGCAACAATTCTATATTTTATGGAAGCCAAACAGCTCTATTTCTCTTGGTTAACCAACGAGCAACAACATAAAAGATTTATTAGACCCCTGATGCAGGCTTTGGTGCCGAAACACAGCCGTGTCGGGTCCCTTTTTTTAACTTTTGAAATTGGCACATGGGTGTGTCTTCTTTTGAATGTGTGATGATTACGTTATAAGTTTGGACAAGCAATTGACCTTTTTGGTTTGTGACGGTCCAATTATATTGATGAGCACATTTTACACCTAATAATTTCACATAACAATTTTGTTTGGTGTGAAGTTTGTGGGATTGTTATTTGGTATTCACTTGGTTTTCCCCAGATTGTGATTTGTTATTATGTCCTCTCTTGCTTATTGATAATACACACATTAGTAAACAGGGCCCTGAACTGGATAAATGTTATCTGGCTCCCATGTACAAATTGAACCTCAATGCCGGTGCCCAGACATGGCCTGACATTGAATATCCAGGGATACTGCCAGTTTTGGCCAAACAAATAGTGACCACCACGGGCTGAATATTGACCCTAAAATTTACATTTTTCGAGTCATTTCAAATGACTGTTCCTCTTCTAGAATAGTATGTAGCCAGAATATTAACATTAACGCACATGTATGCACACATGTACATGTACATGCAGATATTATTGTGTGTACATAACATATGTGGAATATTATGTTTTTATAATTTGATATTCTACATACATCTATCTATTTGTTTAATCAATGCTTTTAATAATTTTGGGACCCTTTTACTAAAACTTAGCTTGTGCTAATGGACCTTGACTGGCATGTGCTAAGTGTCACATGGTCCATAAATATAAAATATGAGGTTTAGCATTTACTTACTTGTTACATTTGTACCCCACATTTTTCCACCTATTTGCAGGCTCAATGTGGCTTACATTGTACTGTACAGGCATTCGTCAGTTGGTTGATAACAAATACAGGTTATATTGCGGTCGAAATGAGGTAGGTGTGTATCAGGCACCATGAGGATGGGAGGGATGAAGATTGTTTAGCACACACTACTGTCTGTTAATGCATGCTATGCTTTAATAAAACGCCCCTTTGTTATCAATTTAACAGTGTGCCCCTGACACAGCCTGTATTTGAGCAAAACAGTGGACTTATGTGTTTTGATCCGCCTGCAGCTTTTCAACAATAAAATTGTTATGATCAGGTACTGGGTTGTATACTTGTGATCTGTTGTTGTTCCCGGTATGCGTGTTCTTGGCACGTAAAATGCTGGCACCCTCTTTAAGGAATTACCTCACTAAGCATATGCTGTAATGAACTGCGCCTAAATTCTAAAGCATGCAGTTCAAAAGGGGTGTGGCTATGGGTGGGGAAATAGGCATTTCATGGGCGTTCCCAAATTTAGGCACGTTGTTATAGAATATGGCCCAGTCCATGTAAATCTACACGCAGGGCTTTATGTCACATTTCCGTTGATGTAAATGGATGGGTACACTTTTAGGTGCTGAGATATCAACTAAGCATATTCTATATACCTCGCCTAAATCTTATAGAATACGCTTAGGCGAAAATGATTTAGGCATGGATTTTCCAGGCACCACATATAGAATCTACATCTTTACATCTAAGTAGCACGATCCCTAAAATGCCCCAAATCCCGCTCCTTTTCTTGGATGATGATTTTATCCATACACGAGTAAATTCTATAAATGGTGCCTAACACATTAGTGCTGAAAAACATAGTGCTTAGTGCTATTCTATAAATGGCGATTAAAGTTAGATGGTGCAAAAAGACAGAAGAAACCAGTCTTCGCAAAAAAACAATGAGTAAAACAGCAAAAATGACCAAAAAAATGAAAAAACAAAAATCAATATCAAAAAATAATAAAATAAAAAAATAAAAAAATATAATAAAGACGACACTTCTAATTTAAAACCTTAAAAATATTTATTAACCATAATAAATAATAGTCCTTTTCTACCTATTTTTGTATCACTTTTTATGGTTAATAAATATTTATTATTATATTTTTTTATTTGTTTATGTTATTTTATTATTTTTCTTTTTTTTGGTCATTTCGCTGTTTTGATTAAAGTTAGGTGCCATCTATAGAATAGCACTTTCACATGGAACTGTGACTACATTTAGGAACAACCATTTAAACCAATGAAACTTTTGTGTGAATCCCTGTACCTAAATTAGATGCGGATTCCTCTTATTCTGTAACATGTATAAATTAAAGGAACACCCTGATCCATCCATAACCTCCCATGGTCGTGCCCCCTTTTGGACCCGTGCGTAAAATTTACACGTGGTTCCGTGCACATAGAAATTATATTAATTAATGCCAATTAGCATCGACAATTGATTGTTAGGACCTAATTATCACTGCTAATTGGCGTGTTATTCAGTTAAGTTGTGCACACAAATTTGCACATACAACTCATAGCACCATAAAAATAGTTCATGGGTATAATGTTTTATATTTTCAAAATTACTGTTCAAGTACCACATATCTATATATAATAAACTTAAGGGGTTCCGCTTCTGATGATTACATAAATATTCTTGAATGTCGACCTTGAAATGTTCATCTTTCATGAAGGGCTTCCAACTCTCAATCAGGTAATGGACTAGAATTTCCCAGCAGAGATTGTTTCTAGATTAGTAGGCTAACAAATGATCTGATAAGAAGTTCTCTGTGTCCACTCCTGGCATCTTTTACATCTGCATATTGGGGTCCTTCTATTAAGGTAAGCTGAAAAATGGGCTGCGCTAGTGTAGGTGCGTGTTTTGGGCACACACAGATCCATTCTTCAGTGCACCCATAAAAAAAGGCCCTTTTAAAATATTTGCCGAAAATGGACATGCAGCAAAATAAAAATTGGCGTGCATCCATTTTGGGTCTGAGACCTTACCGCCACCCATTGACTTCGCGGTAAGGTCTCACACGGTAACCATGTGGTAATCATCTATGTGCATAGAATGACGATTACCGACCGGTTTCCACCACGCGCAGGAAAATAAAAATGATTTTCCAGAACGCGTAGCAGACGTGTGTAATAAATGAAATTACCACCTGGGCCTTGCGGTAGCTGAGCGGTAACTCCAAATTGAGATTCGTTGGTCAGGCGTAGGCGCCTACACGGCTTAGTCAAAGGGCCCCATAATGCTCTTACAACTTCCAAAGAATGCAGCTAAGCTTAATTCACAAGAGAAAATGAATTTCATTCTCTCTCCTCTTCCAAAACTTCACCTAACCTTCAGGAAGTCACTAAAAACCCAGGCCTATCCCACTGACCCAACGTAAATCTCCACACCCAGGAACACAGCACATCCAGGAACACGGCATATCCAATGATCGTACTGGACAACTACAATCCTCATTCCCTTCGACCCTCATGACGCTTGACTCATACCTACCTCATTGACCACAATGTAACCTTGTATTTGTTATCAACCAAATTGGCAAATGCCTTGACAGTACTATGTAAGCCACACTGAGCCTGCAAATAGGTGGAACAATGTGGGGTAAAAATGAAACAACTAAATAAACAAATAAATAAATAAATAAATAAATTCCTTCCCTCCATCCCTTGGAAGACGTTGAGCACACAGCAGAAAGAAAATCTATTCTGAAATAAATAGAAGATTTTGAATGAACCTGAAGATATGGCTTGAAATTATTTTCCCTTCTTGTGAAAGTAATGATCTCATTACAGTAAAACCTACTGTACAACCCATGTGCTAATTCATCTCCACCAAGACAGAAATGCTCCTAGACTATGGATGTAGGTAGTAGTGTGCTTGAGATAGATAAATAATTTATGATATATATAGAAAAAAATAAAATAACAAATATTTTAAAAAAAGATATAAGAAATGCAATGTGTGTGTGGACTCACCACTTTATATTCTGTATTCTGGAGTTTGTTTGAACTGTTATTGATCCACTATATGAATTTTTGGTGCGTTCGGCATTTTAAGTTGCAATTTATTATTATCGTTTCATACCTCTGTAGAAACAATAGACCCGATGCATAGGGCTATTTAACGGGACAAAAGCGGCTCCTGACTAGTTAAATAACGCTTAGCTGGCTACACACTAATATTCAGCGCAAGATAGCTAGTTATCTCTTCTGAATGTTAGCGATTAGCGACGAGCCACTAACCAGTTTTGTCACACGTAAATATTCTGCGCTAATCTGTTAAGTTTAGCAGTTAAGGCAGGCCGCTTAAATGACAGCCCTATCTTTAACACTAAGCACATAGCCAGTTATCGCTGAATATCGGCTTAACCATCTACGTTGTCGCAGAAAAAAATGGATATTCAATGCCAGTCACTGGATATTGCCCGGAATTAAATATCTGGAGTCAGCGTTGGCAGCAGCTAACCATGCTGCCTGACCCCAGCTCAATATTTGGAGGTATATCTATAACAAAAATATCCATTACCTAAAGTAATTGAAACAGGGTACTGGCCTTGACGGACCTGAGGAGGGGCATTTTTGATATGACATCGAAGTCGGACTTTCGACGATTTGTGCTAACCCCCAGATTCTATATAGTGCACCTAGAGAACGACACAGATATTGGCGTGGATTCTGTAACAACGTGCGTAATTTAACAAGCTAATGAGCGTTGATAACAGCACTTAACAGTTTTCTCTCTGGGCAGTAATGGCGGAGAGAGGCGGGGATGGTGCGGGGCTCATCCGTGTCACCGTGAAGACGCCAAAGGACAAGGACGAAATTGTTATAAGCGGGGTGGCCTCAGTGCGGGAGGTGAACGGTGAAAACACCAGCACAATGTCCAGAGCGGCCTTCCAGTCGGGGCATTTATTCCCTCCCCCTCGGGAAGGTTTATTGTGTGAATAAAATACGGTCCCGGTATTATAATCCGGGATTTAGTTTTCTTTTTAGTACCTGCTGAGAATGAAGATGGGAGAAGAGGCTTCTCCATCCTCAAAGCAGGAAGATGATGACGGGCTTCGGCTGGGACATTCCCCCCCCCTCCCAGGACATGGGGGGGGGGGGCAGGAATTGGAACCTTTCCTCCTCCCCCCACTAATCAATGAAACCCTTGTTTTCCTGTCTCATAGTGACAGCTATATATGTTGCACTTAGTCCTAGCAGTGGACTAGTGGTTAGAGACTGGTCTTGCAATCCAGAGGTAGCTGGTTCAAATCCTGCTGCTGCTCCGTGTGATCTTGGGCAAGTCACTTAACCCTCCATTGCCTCAGGTACAAATTTAGATTACAAGCCCTCCTGGGACAGAGAAATATCCAATGTACCTGAATATAACTCACCTTGAGCCAGTGGTGTAGCTATGTGGGGCCAGGGGCGGTCTGGGTCCTTGTAGATTTGACCCTGGACCCCTCTGCCGTCAATCCCCCCTCCTGCCATCGCCTGCCTTTGCTGGTGGGGGACCTCAACCCCCCGCCAGCCGAGGTCCTCTTCTTCTCACAAAAGGCTTCGTTCTGTGAGTCTGACATCCTGCAAGGAAGCCTTTTGCGAGAAGGAACGAAGCCTTTTGCGAGAAGAGGACCTCAGCTGGCAGGGGTTGGGGTCCCTCACCAGCAAAGGTAGGCGACGGTGGGTTGGCAGCGGGAAGGGGGGGTTGAGGGGGGCGGGCAGCGGTGGTGGGGTCGGCAATGGCAGGGAGGGGTAGGTGGTGCCAGGGGGGGGGGGACTAAAATGTGCCCCCTCACCTCAGGCTCTGGACCCCCCTCCCGCCGAAGTCTGGCTACACCCCTGCCTTGAGCTACTACTGAAAAAGGTGTGAGCAAAATCCAGATAAACAAATTACCATGCAATAAAGAGCACTAATTGGCCATGATTAGAATTTAGGTGCACAACCCACTAAGTGTATTCTGTAACAAAGGGTGCAGAACTTCCAACATGTGCAAGCAAAAAGGGGCATGGCTATAAGCAGGGAAATGGGCATTCTGTGGGTGTTCTGAAATTTACACGTCTAGTTATAGAATATGACCCAGTGCACCTAAATCTATACGCTGGGATTTATGCCACACTTTTGTTTGCGTAAATGGATGCGTGTAAATTTAGGTGATGAAATATCAACTGTGTGTATTCTATAACTGGTGTCTAGATTTAGACACCAATTATAGAACACGCTTAGTCAGCACTGATTCAGCACCGATTTTTTAGGCACCATATATAGAAATGTCCCTAAATGTCCCAAATCCAAACAGAAAACAAGGAAATTTCAAAACCACAAAATGTCTGTTGTTTTTTTTTTTTTAATTTCGTTTGTAACAAGGTTTTGTGCTCTGTGCATTCATTTTTTCTGGCCATTTTTGAAAAAAAAAAATGTACAAGTGAAAAATGTAGTAAATCAAGTCATTGGGATATAGGAGGGGCCAGCATTTATAGCACACTATCCTATAGACATCCCAGAAAAGCAATGAGGGACACTGCTCTGGACTTCATATAAATGTTCCCAGGTGCAAATCTCACCTTTGCTCCCTTACCTTGTGTGTTGAGCCCTTCAAAACCCACTACCCCCAACTGTACACCACTACGATAGCCCTTCTGGGTTAACAGGGCACCTATATGTAGGTACAGTGGGTTTCTGGTGAGTTTTGGAGGGCTCACAGTTTCCACCACAAGTGTAACAGGTAAAGGGAGGTATGGCCCTGGGTCCACCTGTCTACAGTGCATTGCACCTACTACTAGACTACTCCAGGGATCTGCATGATGCTGTAGCCTAGTGGTTAGTGCAGCAGACTTTAATCCTGGGGAATTGGGTTCCAGTCCCACTGCAGCTCCTTGTGACTCTAGGCAAGTCACTTAATCCTCCATTGCCCCAGATACAAAATAAGTACCTATATATATATATATGTAAACTGCTTTGAATGTAGTTGCAACATACCACTGAAAGGCAGTATATCAACTCCTATTTCCCCTATAATTTGAGGATGTCATAGAGATGTGTGAGTGTTAATTTTTTTTTCACATTTTTAGGAGGCGGGAGGGGGTCAGTGACTACTGGGGGAGTAAGGGTGGGGGAGTCATCCCTGAATCCCTTCAGTGGTCATCCGGTCATTTAGGGCAACGTTTTGTATCTTATTCATTAGAAAAACAGGTCTAGACCTAAACGTTGACATTTTCACCCTAGACATTTTGGTTTTGTTCCATTTTTGGTTGTTAGACACGCCCTAAGCCCGTCCTAATCCCACCTTTGGAATGCCCCCGATATACCCCCCTTGTGATTTGAACACACTGCAGGTGAAATGCATAGATAGACATCTGCAAAACAGGTGTTGAAAATACCGATTTGGATGTTTTGAGAAGAAATCTGTCTGAACGGTGCTTTATGACACTTTATGGAGGTTTTTCTCATTTGAAAATGAGCCCCGTGGTCTATCCCAGTAAGACAATACCAAACAAATACAGCAGAAGTGAGTAGAGTCTTGTACAAACACATTTTTCTATTGTTGTGCTTGCTTGCCTGTATTTATTTGCTTTGATTTAGATCCTAAGGGGACTGAATACTCAACAAGTTAATGCAAGCATTGCTCATTAAAGGTAGCACACTGTATCGGTACAATGGCAAATTAAATAAAATATGTTTCTATGCATCCTGAAATAGCTACACCTCGTGATGGCTTTCTGCATCTCCTTTTCAATTTATAAATGAAATATAGAAGTCCAATTTTTATAGGAATGCTATAAACTCGTTCAAGGGCTTTGCGTGGTACAATGAAATAGAAATATTGAGGGGAATACCTGAATTGTTTGTGTGTTTTCAAGAGATGGAAAATAAATCAAAACCTCCAAGCATCAAAGTGCATACTGTGTGATTGGTTCTTTGTTTTCTGAGTCCGAATTTGTTCTGTTAGATACTGTGGCCTCCTTTTACTAAGCCGCGGTAAAAAGTGGCTTGCGACAGATGTAGGTGCGGGTTTTGGGCGCACGCAAAAATATTTTTACGTACATGTAGCAAAAATGCCATTTTTTTAAATTTTTGCTGAAAATGGACGTGCAGCAAAATCAAAATTGCTGTACGTCTATTTTGGCTGTCTGACCTTACCACCAGCCACAGATCTAGCGGTAAAGTATCTACATGGTAACGACCTACGCGTGTCAAATGCCACTTGGCGTGCGTACGCTACGTGCATCTGAAAATAACAAATATTTTCCAGACGCACGTAGCGGACGCGTGCAAAAAATGAAATTACCGCAAGAGGCACATGGTAGTCGGCTGGTAAGTTCATTTTGGCGTACGTAGAGCCTTACACAGTTTAGTAAAAGGGGCCCTGTATTTAGTAATTTCAGGGGTCCTTTTAACAAGCTGTGTAAAAGCCCCTAAAAATGGGCCATGTGGTGAGATAACTCTTACCATGTGGCCATTTGCCATCCATTGAGGTGGCGATAAGGGCTCCGGCGCTAGCCCAACAGTAACCAGGCAGCGTGCGGCGATGCCCGATTGGCACCAGGTTATTGCCGCTCAAGTCATTTGGGGGGGGGGGTTCCTTTTTCCCCCCAGAAACGGCATGCGCTCGAGGCGGGACTATCACCGGTGACTGCGTCGGGCCGTCGGTAGTCCCGAAAAAAGTGAATGGTAAACCCGCGTTGGTCTTACCGCCGCTCTGTAAAAAGGTCCCCTATTTATTTGCCATACTCCCCCCCCCCCCCCCCACTCAAACAGCAAGAAGCAGGGACCTTGGAGACATTACTTTTGCCTTTATATTTAGTCCCAGATCTTCAGAAACTGTGGTTGTAGCAGCATCAGTCACGGGGAAAACTGGGACGGGTGATCCTAGCCCCCATGCTTTTCGGTGTTGGGTTGAAATGGATATTAGGAGCCTCTTTCCTCCCCCTCCCCACCAACACACATCTCCTCGACAGGTACTGC
Organism: Microcaecilia unicolor; assembly: GCF_901765095.1. Lineage (NCBI taxonomy): Eukaryota > Metazoa > Chordata > Amphibia > Gymnophiona > Siphonopidae > Microcaecilia > Microcaecilia unicolor. The sequence goes on along the minus strand of NC_044031.1, from coordinate 742,256,431 downwards.
TGTAACGACATCTTCCAAAGTCTTGAATCTGATTATTAAAACAACAGAGAGAAGCCCCTGTTTCTTCTTGTTGTTGGGTGGGGGGGGGGGGGAGGACAAATAGAGATTTTAGTTACAGTAGCGTTCCTGGGGGGGGCTGACACCCGGGGTGGATCGCCGATGTGCCCTGCCCCCCGGGTGCAGCGCCCCCCCCCCCGGTGCAGCACGACCCCCCCCCCGGCGAAAGGACACCCCCCCCAGAGAAAGAACCCCCCGGGTGCACGCCGCTGGGGGGGGGTGCCATGCGCCGGTCAGCTTCCTTCGTTTCCATGCTCCCTCTGCCCCGGAGGGAGCATAGAAATGAAGGAAGCTGACCGGCGTGCAGTACCCCCCCCCCTGGCGGTGTGCACCCGGGGCGGACCGCCCCCACCGCCTCCCCCTTAGTATGCCAGTGTTTAGTTAGTAATGTTATTTAAATTGACAAAGAAAATAAACAGCCAGCCATATAGGATGCAGTTTGACGCACAGAGCTTTCAATTTATTTCCATCTCACAAATAATCCAGATATTTTCCTCAATGTATTTCTATTCCTTTGTACCATGCAAAGCCCTTGAACAAGTTTATAGTGCTCCTGTAAAAGCTGAATTTCTATATTGCATTTATACATTGAAAAGAGTTGGAGTAAGTCACTGACTCATGGGGTGTAGTTATTTCAGGATGCGTTCAAATATGTTTTGTTTCATTGCCATTGTAACCGATGCAGTGCGTTACCTTTAATGACCCATGCTTGCATTAACTTGCTGAGTATTCAGTCCTCTTAGGACCTAAATCAAAACAGGCAAACACATCAATAGAAAAATGTGTTTGTATAAAATACTGGTCACTTCTGCTTTATTTTTTGGGGAATTGCTTCTTTATAAGCATTGCTTTATTGGGACAGACTGGAGGTCCATCAAGCCAAGTGTTCTGTTTCCATTACTTTGGGTAAAGGGACATGGATTAAATATACCACCTGTCTGTGGTGCAACAAAAGTAGTTTACAAATATATAAAAGCAGGCACTTTCTCTGTCCGTAGTGGGCTCACAATCTAAATTTTTCTACCTGGGGCAATGGAGGATTAAGGGCCCCTTTTACTAAGCAGAAGTTAGCCTAATGTGGGCTTACCGCTCGCTAAACAGGAAGTACTGTTGGTTACCGCTGGGTTACTGAGGGAGCCCTTACCGCTACCTGAATGGATGGCGGTAAGAGCTCCCCCCCCCTGAAATGGCCAGGCGGCAAGTGCTTTAATTGCCGCACGGCTATTTTTTGCAGGAAAGAGAGACTTCCCTTTGCAACAGAGTGGACACCCGGGAGGGAGTGGAAAACATGAAAAAAGGATCAGCGGAAGCTAGAAGAATGGTCTACGGTTTGGAAATTAAAATTCAATGCGAAGAAATGCAAAGTGATGCACTTAGGGAGTAGAAATCCACGGGTGATGTATGTGTTAGGCGGTGAGAGTCTGATATGTACGGACGGGGAGAGGGATCTTGGGGTGATCGTATCTGAGGATCTGAAGGCGACGAAACAGTGTGACAAGGCGGTGGCCGTAGCTAGGAGGTTGTTAGGTTGTATAGAGAGAGGTGTGACCAGCAGAAGAAAAGAGGTTTTAATGCCCCTGTATAAGTCATTGGTGAGGCCCCACCTAGAGTATTTCCTTCATGGATGCCCGTTCCTTTCCGGATCAGTAAGGGAAGGACTTTTTTCATTCAGTTAGTGGGACAAGTGCACTACGAATGCTGGCTCCTCCCACAACCAAATGGCTTGGATTTGAGCGTTTCTGAGATGGGCGTCCTCACTTTCCATTATCGCCAAAAACCGGGGACGACTATCTCTAAGGTTGACCTAAATTACATGATTTGGGCGTCCCCGACCGTATTATCAAAATGAAAGATGGATGTCCATCTTGTTTCGATAATACGGGTTGCCCCACCCCTTTATGGGGCTGTCCTTAGAGATGGGCGCTCCCGTTCGATTATCCCCCTCCATGTTACCCGCTGCAGTAAAAGGGGGCCTCGGCGCGCGTGAAAAACATGCAACAACACCAGCGCAGGCCCACTTTTGCCACAACTTGGTAAAAGGGTCCCTAAGTGACTTGCTCAGAGTCACAAGCAGCTGCAGTGGGAATTGAACCCTGTTCCCCAGGTTCTCAACCCACTGCACTAAACATTTGTAGGCTGGTATTCAAAGCAATTTAAAGGGGCAGGAGCCTCTCCTGCCCGCTGAAATTGCTTCCAGCCATCTAAGTGGCGATATTCAGCGGCACTTAACTGGAGTGCTGCTGAATATCCCCTCAGATCGCCCAACTAAAAAGTGGGCGGGTCAGGGGTGGAACTGGGGAGGAGCCTGGGGTTATGCAGGTGCCAGCAATATTCAGTGCCGGCACCCGCATAGCTAAGTAGCCTAATTTAGGACAGCTGAAAAGGTATCCTAAATAAAGCCGCTTAGCTATGCGGGTGCTGGATGTGAATATCGGGCTAGCACCCACAATGATTGATTGATTAATTAGGATTTATTTACCACCTTTTGAAATCATTCAGTGAAGGCAGTGAACAGTAAGAATAAATCAAACATGAACAACAGACAATTACAGCAGTAAAAATATTCAAATAACAATACAAAGTATGGCCTAGTATACTACTTACAATGTCAATACGATACGTAATAGAACATTTTAATAGACAGCGTAGGGTATAAGTAAAGATGGAACATATAGATAGGTAAGAGAGTAAGAGGAGTTAGAAAATAAGGTGACTAATTTAAAGAAAGTTGCATATGTGGTCAGACAGATGATTAAATGTTACCTCAGCTAGAGTAGGAGTGGATAAACAGGTCCTGCTACAATATGTGTAGCCGGTGTCACTCCTTGTGTGAGATACTAAGAAGTTAGTTACTTCTTCCATTAAAGGCCTGGTTGAAGAGCCAAGCTTTCACCTGCTTTTTTTTAACCCTTCCAATGCTCTCCCTCCCTCCTTCCTCCCCCTACATCTCAGTTCCAAAGTCCCTCCCCTCCCCTACCTTACCCCCCAACGAGTCCCCTGCCCCCTCCTGATATTGAGGAAAGACCCCACGGGCCCACCTAGTTCCCTGGTTGCCCAGCGGAGGTCTTTGGGGGCAGGAGCGCAGCCCCCTTACGGCTGCTTTTCAAAATGGCTGCCGCGAGAGGTTGTAGCAGCTCGTGATACTTCGTGTAGGAGACAGAAGGGGAGGGAAGGAACTTCAGGAACTGCCGGGGGGGGGGGGGGGTGGAGGAGGGATGGAGCAAAGTAGGGAGGGGATCAGGAGGGGGTTTTAAAAAACAGTTATTCGGGTCCTAGCCCAATATTCAGCTGGGGCCCACATAACTCTCTTAAGCGAGCATGGCTGAATATCTGCAGGCCTGCATAAGCACTGGAAGTCTGCCCCCACAAAATTATCCCCCAATGTTCCGACATGGCCCGACACTGAATATCGGGGGGTAATTTAGACTGCGACGATCAGCATTTTAAAAAAAGCTGACTGCTGCCGGCTGAATATCAGGGGTTAGGTTACTAGAACATAAGAACAGCCATACTAGGTTAGACCAATAGTCCATCAAGCCTAGTATCCTGCTTCCAACAGTGGTAAATCCAGATCAGAAGTACCTGGCAGAAACCCAATTAGTAGGAGATTCAAGAATCCCAAAAAGTAGCAAGATTCCAAATTCCCAAAGAATAGTAAGATTCCATGCTACCAATATCTATAACAGACTATGGACTTTTCCTCAGGGAACTTGTCTAAATCTTTTTTAAACCGAAATACACTAAATGCTATTACCACATCTTCCGGCAATGAGTTCCAGAGCTTTACTATTTTCTTTGAGTGAAAAAAATATCTTTTCGTATTTCTTTTAAAAGTATTTCCTTGCAATTCCATTGAATGTCCCCTGGTCTTTGTACTTTTGAAAGAGGCTGAAGAGCCCTAACCTCTTTAGCCTTTCTTCATACGGAAGGAGTTCTATCCCCTTTATCATTCTGGTCGCTCTTCTTTGAATCTTTTCTAATTCTGCTATATCTTTTTTGAGATACTGTGAACAGAACTGAATGCAATACTCATGTGAGGCAGCACCATGAATAGATACTTCTCTACCCAATGCATTTTTTGGAGGATAAAGGGGTAGGAGATATCGATTGTCTTTCCTAGGTGGGGGCTGGGGGGGGGGGTCTGGCTAACTGTCCTATTTATTTTGGTGCAGTAGTTGCAGGAGATTTTAAATGTAAAATAAACATAACATTTTGAATTTTATTCTACAGTAGACAACAGGGGCGAACTGAGTACTCTGGGCTCCCTGGCACTGAGACTACTCTGGGCCCCCCCCCCCCCACCATGTCACTGTGCCCCCCATGCCATGCTGCTGCTACCCTGCACCCGCCATGTTGCTGCCGACGCCCCTGTCATGCTGCCGACGCCACCAGTGCCCCCACCCCCACCATGCTGCCTCCCTCCCACCGTGTTGCCACTGTCCCCCCCCCCCACCTTGAAGGGCCCTGCTGGTCTAGTAACTGTGGCTTCTTTGGAGGCAGTAAATAAATCCCCTCTTTCCTGCTCACCCGCTGCCTGTATTCTGCCCTGCACTGCGCTGTATTTACAAAATGGCTGCCGAGACTTCCCACGGTAGTCTCGACTATCATTCGACTACTACGGGAGTCTCGGCAGCCATTTTTTAAACACAGCAGTGCAACAAGGGAGAATAGTAGCAGCGGCCACTAGAACACCCTGTGGAGGCTGTAGTGTGCGGCAGCGGGCAACCGGGCAGAGCCTCTGGGACCCCTAGAGCTTCTGGGCCCTTGGGCATTGCCCGGTTGCCCAAATGGTCAGTCTAATGCCTGGTAAACAGAAAGCCAAGTAAGGCCCCAACACAGGGTACTACTACTACTATAAATCACTTTTATAGTGCTACCAGTCATACGCGGTGCTTTACAATGGAACATGAAGCAGAAAGAGAGTCCCTGCTCAAAAGAACTTACAATCTAAATCAGGACAAACAGACAGGACCAAAAAGGAGAAGGGAAGGACATACAGAAGGACACATAAGGATAAGATAAAAGTTACAAGTCAGGAGTCGAAAGCAGCATCAAACAGGTAGGCCTTTAGCCCGGATTTGAAGGCTGCATGGGATGGAGCTAGACATAATGGCTCGGGAAGCCTATTCCAGGCATAAGGTGCAGCGAGATAGAAGGAGCGGAGTCTGGAGTTAGCATTGGAGGAGAAGGGTACAATTAGGAAAGATTTGCCCAGATGTTTTAACTGGTAATTAATTATTTATTTATACTACAGGGACCATTTACTAAAGTTTAGTGCATGCTAAATGTTAAGATGCCCATTTTATATCATGGGCTTCTTAGCATCTACGACTACATTCTATAGATGGTGCCCGAAAAATCAGCGCCAAAAAAACATCCACCTAGGTTTAGATTTAGGCATGGTTTATAGAATCGCCTTGCGACCACGCCCGCACCTAACTTTAAACTTGGTGTAAATACCGGCATCTAAGAGAGGAGCGGAGCATATGTATTCTATAACCATGCGTGTAAATTTTCACGTCCCTGGCGAGGACCCCTTTTTGGCAGCACACATTAGAATTTATGCGCACAACTTTAAAGAATACACTTAGCAAGTCGTGCACATAAATTCTAATTAACGCCAATTAGTGTGAATAATTGCTTCTTTAATGGCAATTATCAGCGCTGACTGACTTGTTAAATAATTAAACTGGACGTGCAAATCCAGAATATGACTGGATTTACATGTGCAATTTTGGTCACGCTATATAGAATCCAGCTGTTAGTATGTGCTAATTCCATTAGCATGCTAAGCTTTAGTAAAAGAGCCCCTATGTTTTATATACTGGCATTCAAAGAATATTATCTAGTGGTGGTGGTCTATATGAATTTTGATACCTTCAAGAATTCAAAGCAAGCCCTAGTTAATACTTGCCAGCACCTAACGTTGCAACACAGCATGAAGGTCAGCAGACTGCAGAATATATTTCACATATAAGTACATAAATACATAAGTACATAAGTATTGCCATACTGGGACAGACTGAAGGTCCATCAAGCTCAGCATTCTGTCTCCAACAGTGGCCAATTCAGGTCACAAGTACCTGGCAAGATCCCAAAACAGTACAATATATTTAATGGTGCTTATTCTAAAAATAAGCAGTGGATTTTTCCCTAAGTCCATTTTAAAAAGGGTCTATGGACTTTTCCTTTAGGAGGCCATCCAAACCTTTTAAAACCCCGCTAAGCTAACCACTTTTACTCTATTCTCTGGCAACGAATTCCAGAGTTTAATTACATGTTGAGTGAAGAAGTATTTTCTCCGATTTGTTTTAAATTTACTACTTTGTAGCTTCATTGCGTGCCCCCTAGTCCTAGTATTTTTGGAAAGTGTAAACAAGCGATTCACGTCTACCCGTTCCACTCCACTCATTATTTTATAGACCTATATCATATCTCCCCTTGGCCATCTTTTCTGCAAGCTGAAGAGCTCTAGCCGCTTTAGCCTTTCCTCATAGGGATGTCATCCCATCCCCTTTATCATTTTCGTCGCCCTTCTCTGTACACATTAACAACTTAAATTTATAAAATTCAGATAAAACCTTAGAAAACGATTTTACCAAAGATCTTCCCTCAATTTCTCATTTCAATAAGAAAAGGAAGATAAAATAGCTGATATTCGGCCCTGTGGATACAGACCGGCTAAATCCCGCAATTGGTGCTGAGCTCGGATATTCAATGCCGAACTGTTTCCAGTATCTGGCATTGAATATCTGGCGGGTTTTTTTGGCAGGTTTAAATTTAAGTGGAGAAATCAATATTTAGAGCTGGCTGGTTATTGTGGCCAATGATTTGGCCGCCAAACTTAGCCGGCGATGCACTGAATATTTGCAGCTAGCCTGTTATATGGCATGATATAGCCATTTAGCCACTATGGAATAGATGATTCTATATATTACAACTAAAATATCGGCATTGAAACGCTTAAATGTAGGCGTACTTTATAGAATAAGCCTAAATGTCCGCACAGTTTATAGAATACGCTGAGCACCCATTCATGCAACTAACTTTAGTTACAGGTACTTCAGCCAGTCAGGTTTTCAGGATATACACAATGAATATTTATGAGAGAGAATTACATGCAGTGGAGGCAGTACATGCAAATCTCTCTCATGAATAATAATTGTGGTTATCCTGAAACCCTGAATGGCTGGGGTGCCTCCAGGACCAGGTTTAGGAAACACTGGGTTAAATCCTGCTGATCTGGCTAGGCCTGGATATTCAGCAGTAATGCCAGGTAATGCCGATGAATATCCCCTCTGACCTCAAAAGCACTAATCTGCTAGGTTAGGGGATGTTGAGGGGTGCAATGTGGATGAAGCCAACATGTAACTGGTTAGCAGCGAATATTCAGTCTGCTATTGGTTAAGGTGCCCTTTTACTAAGCTGCATAGGTGCCTACGAATGCCCAACGCAGGGGCATAGCTACATGGGGCCACGGGGGCCTGGGCCCCCATAGATTTGGCCCTGGATCCCCTGCCAACAACCCTCTCCATTCCCCCCGCTCCCGCCGCCAACCCGCTGTCGCCGTCCCGTCCCATTGGCGGCGGGAGGGGGGTTGAGAGGGTCATCAGCAGGGGGGTGGGGGGTCAAAGTTGCCAATTCGGAACTACTGCATGGCCCGGGCAGTAATTTCATTTTTTACGCATGCCTGCTATGCGCACCGGAAAATATATTTTATTTTCCGGCTCATGGAGCTAACCGGGCGGTAACTGGCATTTTACGTGCGCTGACGATTACCGCCCGATTAACGCGTGAGACCTTACCGCTAAGTGAATGGGTGATGGTAAGGTCTCAGGCTCAAAATGGATGCGTGCCAATTTTCATTTTGCCACACGTCCGTTTTCGGCCAAAAAAAGGCCTTTTTTGCAGGTGCACTGAAAAATGGACCCGCACGCGTCTAATACACGCGTCTACATCAGCGCAGGCCACTTTTTGGCACACCTTTGTAAAAGAACCCCCTAAGTGAACAGATAAAGTTGGGAGGGCTGAAAAGATTTTCTAACTTTACCCGCCGAGTTAACCAGGCACTAATCTCAATATCGGACACTGCCTGCTTATCTTCCAGATTGTGCACTAACCCAGATATTCAATGCTGGAGAAAGGACATGTGCTGGCATTGAATATCAAGGGTTAATTCAGCTCATGGCTGTGAACAGCTTACAAGCCACTTACCGCTGTGGGCTGAATATCTGTCCTTAAAATTGTATGTTTAGCTGTAAAAATCTTCAGTTGCCATATCAACAATGTGCTACACTTAATTGGCATGTTCATCATAAGAACATCTTGTAAGGTTCATATAAGAAACTACTTGACAGAAATATATCAAACTCACTACTCCTTTTCTTGCTATTATTGTTGAACTTATGCTGAGCCTCAAGGGAATTCATTTGTTTCTGTAATTCAAGGATTCCCCCCCCCCCTTCTTTGCCTTTTAATGTATGAGGAGAATGATGTTATCTATCGTCTTAATAGTCTTTGGCCTAATCCCTATATAAAGAGCAATCATTTTGCAGGGTGCCTACATGACACGGCATGAAGCTGCTACTGAGATAGATAGCCCGAATCCAGTGTTTTGCTGACTGCCATCAAAATTATGACGTAAATTCAATGCCGGGTCACATCAGGGCTTCGGCAATGAATTTCCAGGTTTGCGGAGCTGGCTAAAGCATAAAAAAATATTCAGCACCTAGGGACCCTTTCAGAAAGGCGCGGTAGGCTCGCATGCCAAAAAGAGACTACCATCAAGCTAGTTCACCCGCTTGGTGGTAATTTTGGAATTGGCGGGTGCCCATACTGCCGGGATAAATCATTTTCTAAATGTCCTACCACGTATGGTGTTTCCGATGTTAATCGGCAGTTAGAGTGCTCTGACTAGTCACCACATGTGTAGCGCATAAGCCCTTACTGCTAGGTCAACGGGTGATGTTAAGGGCTCAGGCCGTGAATAGGCGCACACTGGTTTCAATTTTACCACAGGCCCTTTTCCTGGCCCATTGAAAAAAAAAAACTTTTTTCCAAGACGTGGTAAAAGCTGGCCTGTCGTGCACAAAAAAACCACTCATCCACACTACCGCATGCCACTTTTTGCTGCGGCTTAGTAAAAGGACCCCTTAACTGGCTATGGGGCACTCTATAAAGATATGACTGACTTTTATGTGATCATATTTATGCAGTAAACATGGCCAGTTAAACACTGAACACTGGATAATCCGCCAAAGGCGGAGAACTCAAACTTCCCACGGAGAACACAGGATATAGGAAAAAATGGGATGTTTGACCACGGAAACCAAAGACTGGAAAGATGAATTCTTCTAAAAGCAAACGTTTATTAGATAAAAAGACTCGACACAAGCACTGTGTTTCAGCTGCTAGGCCTGCATCAGGAGTCTCACTGGGCCGAGATCATCTGATGTGCAGATGTTGGAGAATATGAACTGGTTAAGTATGAAGTCAAAGTACTCGGTCTAATAGGGGTAAAAAGCATTATGCTGACAGTCAACATAGCATTGCGAAGTCTGCGAGTAAGCGTGGGAAGCACTTATGTAAGGTGGTTGTATGACTACTTTTAGGGGTTCACTTTGCTTTTTACCCCTATTAGACCGACTACTTTGACTTCATACTTAACCAGTTCATAATCTCCAACATCTGCGCATCAGATGCTCTCCGGCCAGTGAGACTCCTGATGCAGGCCTAGCGGCCGAAACACAGCGTTGGTGTCGAGTCTTTTTATCTAATAAACGTTTGCTTTCAGAAGAATTCATCTCTCCAGTCTTTGGTTTCCGTGGTCAAACATCTCACTTTTTCCCATAAACACTGAACATTGGCACTTAACCGGCCTCCAAAATAGCCAGTTTTGAGAAATTCGCTAACCAGACATTTTCAGTCACACTAACCAGAAAATGACCTGTTAGTCCTGAACAAGTGATTTAACTGACCAGGAGTTATTTGATCCGCCTGATTTTCTTTTCTTTTTAATTTTTGCATTAATGACCATGCGCTAATGTTGCTGTTAAAGCATGGCCATTTTTAAAATTTGCAGTGTAAGCACTTACCATCACAGGGCTCCTGCGTTTTCTGTGTGCTAATCAGTAGATGTGCTAACTGGTTAGCACAGGAACACCCACTCACCGCCCCTGACACTCATTCTTAAAAAAAAAAAAAGAATAATTTTTAGCATGTGGTTAGCACACGCACATTCCAAAACTGTAGCGTACCCTGCGGTGCTCCACTTTTTTGCTGCACAAGGCATGCTAGTGCCTGACTCAGATTAATAAAAGGGCCCCTTTGTTTGTACATAAGTATTACCACACTGGGAAAGACCAAAGGTCCATCAAGCTCAGCATCCTATTTCCAACAGTGGCCAATCCAGGTCACAGATACCCAACAAGATCCCCAAAATGTACAAAACATTTTATACTGCTTATCCCAGAAATAGTGGATTTTCCCCAAGTCCATTTAATAACGTTTGTTTAATTTCCCCATATTAACACGTTCTATGGACTTTTCCTTTAGGAAGCCGTCCAAACCTTTTTTTAAACTCCGCTAAGCTAACCGCCTTTACCACATTCTCTGGCAACGAATTCCAGAGTTTAATTACACGTTGAGTGAAGAAACATTTTCTCCGATTCGTTTTAAATTTACTACATTGTAGCTTCATCGCATGCCAATGTCAGGAAGTATTTTTTCACGGAGAGAGTGGTAGATACTTGGAATGCCCTCCCGCGGGAGGTGGTGGAGATGAAAACGGTAGCGGAATTCAAGCATGCATGGGATAAACATAAAGGAATCCCGTGCAGAAGGAATGGATCCTCAGAAACTTAGCCGAGACTGGGAGGCGGGGCTGGTGTTTGGGAGGCGGGGCTAGTGCTGGGCAAGACTTCTACGGTCTGTGCCCTGAAAATGGCAGATACAAATCAAGGTAAGGTATACACAAGAAGTAGCACATATGAGTTTATCTTGTTGGGCAGACTGGATGGACCGTGCAGGTCTTTTTCTGCCGTCATCTACTATGTTACTATGTTACAAAATAAATGCTGCCACTCAACCAAGGATGGACCACTGGGACAACCCAGCTGGCCTGAATGTATTTTGGATGTGGTTTGGATGGTCCTTCAAATTGTATTCTGTAGTTTACAATAGCAATGCTGATAGACTTTCTTCTCATTCAGAGTAGTGCTTGAGGGAGAAATTACTTGCTTCTCCGGTGTTCAGAACCATCTCACTTTAGAAAACGTTTGAGTTTCAGAGGATGACTCTTTAATCAGCTCTCAAAAGAGAAGGGCCACTAAAGTGGAGGAACGTAAAAAACTACAGTTAAAAAAGTTCAGGAGATGAAGTAGTGTAACCAACACAACTCTTTGGAGAAACCAGGGAGACAATAGTAACTCAATTATATAATTGATTGATAAAAAGAGACCAGAGGGTATGTTAAAGAGTGTTTTTTACTCTGTTCTTTCAGCCCTTTCGGCTTCACCTTTTTTGTGTCTTTTTCAAGACTGCAGTTTTTATTTTATTTGTATCCCACATTTTCCCACCAATTTGCAGGCTCAATGTGGCTTACATTTGCCACAATGGCGGTTGCCATTTCCGGGTAACAGAATTACAAATGGTAATGCGTTAAGTTGGTAACATACATGGAACATAACATACGTGGAACTGATCATGGTATAGATATATTTTGTGTGCATACACATGGTAAGGAAGAATAAATTATGGTAATTCATGAAGGTTCCTGAGTAATGAATTGGGTTGTAGCATACTTTAGGTCATTGACTATGGAGAGACCATATTCGACATAAAGATTGAAGTGGTAGTGCTTATTCATTAATGGCAAAGAGGTTAATCAGTCAAGTGGTAAGATTTCAGTTATGTCTAGGTCGTGTAAAGTCTTATTATTTGGTATTTGAGATGGATGTTTGTGGTATACCTTCTTGAACAGATCTGTTTTCAGTAGCCTTCAGAAGATAGTTATCCTTGTCACCCTATGTATTGCATTGCTATAAGGCATAATTGAGAACATTTTTTAAGACTCCTGAAGCAGGCACTTTTGCCGAAACACAGTGCCATGTTGAGTCCTTTTTAAGCAATAAATTATATACCTGAGTTACATCGTCTCCCTGGTTTCTCGAAAGAGTGATGGTGTCTTTATCAGCTCTCCACAGATACAGAGATTCATACAATCTGCCACTTATATGTGTTAGTGATGTGCATAAGAAGAAGATTTTGCAAACGTTTTTACATACAATCTCTCTGTCTGTCAGTAAGGTTGAACCATACGATCGATAAGCAACAAAAACAGCTCAGTTCATAACCACCAATGAGTGAATTATACCCTTGCATACCAGTAGCTTTATAGCAGGCTGTAAAACAAAGCAGTGCTTTGAACGATAAATTGTCTTTTTTTTTTTTTAACTGAAGTTCCAGTGTGCTGAACTCTCAGTAATATGAGACCGGAAAAAAAATGTACCACCAGCCAAACAGAGAGGATAGGTTTGCCTGCTTCTCTCTTAATTGAATATTACAGCTTGCGCCATTTGAGATGGATAAGTGAGTCAGGTATATGGAAAGGGATAAATGTGTTTGTCCCACTTGAAAACATGGCTCTTAAATCTCACCCTAGCTAATATCTAGATCAGTGGTTTACATCTGCAGAGCCAGAGATTGCCTTTTGAGCTGCATAGCAAACTCCGTTCCGTGCCGACAAAATTTCTGGAGCTCAGGAAAATCATTATCACACTACACAAAATTTCTAATGACATAGCTGACTTGCTCCAATAAAAACCCAGAACTGTAGCTCATACCACACGAGCCAAATAAAACCCACACTAAAATCCTGAAAGGAGGAGAAATGGGTGACCTCTAAATAGAATGAAAGAGACTAATAGAATCTAGGGATGTTCATCACTTGAAACTACCTTGGAAATATCAACAACATTTTTAACCCGCGTATTCCTACTGAGTAAACAATTTTTGGGCCCTGTTTCCTATAGGCGCCTACACTGTTAGCGAATGCTAATTTTGTTTACGCAGTAAAAAAAACGCTAGCGCGCTTTTGTAAACAGGGCCCTTAATGTTTTTTAATGATATTTTGGGTATATCAAACATATAAACGGCAAGTGACCGACTCACCTGCAAATGCGCAGTAGAGACTTCCCTCTCTGTCCCGCCCTCGCGTGAAGACATCATGACATCAGAGGCCGGAACAGAGAGGGAAACGGAGTTGGACTGTTGGACGCCGCCGCTGCTGCTGGAGCCTGGAAATGAACATCTCGTGAACCAACCTCCACCCTCCCCCCCATCCCCGCCACCGCTACTGCCCCCCTCCGTATCGGGTCCCCTGCACTGACTTGACTGCGCCTCTCACCTCCGTGTGGAAGCGCAGCATGCAGCAGCAGAGTGTTCTCCTGCTGCCTGTAGTGCTTTCACATGGAGGTGAGAGGCGCTGTCAGGTCAGTGCAGGGGGCCCTGCACAGAGGGGGGAGGGAGCGGCGGCGAGGAGGGTAGCTGGACATGGGGGGACGGCAGGGGGGAGAGGGCATGGTTGCTGGACATGGGGTGAGAGCAGGGCAGAGAGGAGGGTTGCTGGACATGGGGGGAGGGCAGGGTTGGTGGACGGGGGAGGCCAAGGGAAAAAGGAGGGTTGCTGGATATGGGGGGGAGGATCGGTGGGCAGGGTGAGGCCAAGGGAGAGAGGAGGGCTGCAATCAGGGGCGTATCTGCGTGGGACCACAGGGGCCTGGGCCCCCGCAGATTTCGCCCTGGCCCCCCTCCCGCCGCCAACCCTCCCCCGCTAATGTTGTTTACCTTTGCTGGCGGGGGACCCCAACCCCCGCCAGCCGAGGTGCGCTTCCGCCTGCTTTTAAAAATAATTCTTCAGCTGGCGGGGGACCCCAACCCCCGCCAGCCGCCGAGGTCTTCAAAGTTCTTGTTCGTCGTCCTCCATGGCCATGCTGTACCCTGTTGATTCGGAGTCTGTCTGACGTCGCACCACGTTGTACGCGCGTACAACGTGGTGCGACATCAGACAGACTCCGAATCAGCAGCGTACAGCATGGCCACGGAGGAGGACAACGAACAAGAACTTTGAAGACCTCGGCGGCTGGCGGGGGTTGGGGTCCCCCGCCAGCTGAAGAATTATTTTTAAAAGCAGGCGGAAGCGGACCTCAGCTGGCGGGGGTTGGGGTCCCCGCCAGCAAAGGTAAACAACGTCAGCGGGGGAGGGTTGGCGGCGGGAGAGGAGGTGAAGAGAGTCGTTGGTGGCAGGGGGGGGCTCTGGCAATGGCGGGGGGGGAGTCGTTGGTGGCAGGGGGGCTCTGGCAATGGCGGGGGGGGGGTCGGTGGTGCCGGGGGGGGGGGGGCTAAATGTGCCCCCTCCCTCTGGCCCTGGCCCCCCCTACTGCCAGAGTCCAGATACGCCCCTGGCTGCAATACTCGCCCGTTTTAACGGGCTTAACGGCTAGTATAATATATAAAATATTTGTGTAGATGAGGTTTCAGAAAGTATACAACAAACATAAAATGATCATCAGCCAATTCTCAATGAGTGTAGTCCTGACCTGTTAAAGAATTATTGCCATCATCTGGAGCAAACACAAAAAAATACCAACACAACCTTTTTACTTAAAGCGTTGCCACTCGCCAATCTGGAACTAGTGCACCGGGCTACTGCAGGGACCTGGCGGTAGTTCCCACTCCCAGCGTGCGCCGTTGCCGGTGATAATCAGGCAGCGCCGCACGCTGCCCGGTTACTGCCGGGTTGGCACAGGAGCCGTTACCGTCACCTCAATGGGTGGCGGTTAAGTGCTCCCCCCTGAAATGGCCAAGCGGTAAGTGGTTCACTTACAGCACAGCCATTTCTTTACAAAAAGACAGTCTTTTACCCGGTGTGGTATGAGGGGGCCTCGGTGCACGTCAAAAACATGTGCTGACTCTGGTGAAGGCCCTCATTTACCGCAACTTAGCAAAAGGACCCGTTAATAAATAAATCCAAAAAGATATACTGATAGGCAGGGGCGTAGCTACGGGTGGGCCTGGGTGGGCCCAGGCCCACCCAATCGCGGCTCAGGCCAGCTCACCCAGTTAGGCACCGAACTGCTCAACAGCCATTCTGCCGCGGCTCTGTCTCAGTCACCTCCCACTTGCTTTTTAGGCAGCCGGCAGCTCTCCCGGGCCTCGTCCTCTCAGGCTCCTCCTACCTGCCTGTCTAAATGTTTCTGGTTTGTTTTTATTTAGTGCGGTGCGCCACGGGTCGGGTCCTAATGTGGAAGTCTCACCATGATTAAGCGCTTCATCATGACTGCACCACTATTTCTACTTTCTGGCTAAGTACTAACTCCCATCCGGTTTAGTAAGGGTAAGCTGCTCCTGACTCCTGAACGGTTTGCCAAACCTTGCTTGCTCCCCGTAGTGTGTGAGACGGTGCCGCGGCCGAAGTGCAGGAGAGCAGGGGGGACAAAATTCCCCGGGCCCTCCCTGTGTCCCACCCTTGCGGAAACTGGAAGTTACAACAGACGAGGGTGGGACACAGTGAGGGAAGGCCCGAAGGGAGGCGATCTGCCTTTCCAAACGGAGCTGAGGCGCTGCTGATTTTAATGCAGGGGGCCTGGTGGCGGACGGAGCCGAGGGCAGGCAGGTGAGACCGGGGACTGCAGCGTCGGTGGGGGGCGGCAGCGTTGGCGGGGGGTAGCGAGGGCATTGGCGGGGGGGGGGCCTTGCCCTGGGCCCTGCTTAGTCTCTCGGCGACCCTGCCGCACGGGAAAGGCTTCCAGCTTCCGGCTGCCGGATGTGTCATGGGCGCAGCTCCTCTGCACTGTGCCTGGTCATGGGTGCCTTCGCTGGATCCGATCAGCCTCATGGATTCCCCCCACCACCACCAACAGCACCTTCCTTTGCCCTACACAACAGGCACAGGAGCCAGCTCAGTGCTCTGCACCACCTGCCACCATGTGCAAGTAGCTGTCCAGGTAAAATAAATATATTTTTAAATTTTATTTTTAATGTGTACAGGTTGTAATCATATTGCTAGCTGGTGGGGGTGAGCTCATCACTGCCCAAGGCAAAAAAGGTATATTTAATCATTAAATATGCATCAAGTTTCTCTTACATATGCACACAGCTCTGGAATACGCTACCAAAACGCCTGAAATCTATGAATAATCTAGAATTCCAAAAAAAAACCTAAAAACTCGCCCATACCCCACGGAACTGACATAATTACCGAATATTGAAATATGGCAATTTAATCAGGAACTGACAATAACTCAACCCCGACGCATGATCACCCTGACATTTTGTCTGAATCACCCCAACCTATTTAACGATACTTCTTTACTGTATTTGTCACTGTAATTGTATACCTACAACGTATTTGTTTTACACCGGAGTCTGTAACCACCTCTCCGGAACTATGGAAGCCACTCTGAGCCTACTAATGTGGGAAAAGGTGGGATACAAAGTCTTACATGTTGAAAGTGCTCAGTTTGGAGAGAAGAACTTCAAGAGCACAGTTTAGATTTGGAATGTGCAACGGTGGCCAACATCGGGGATACCATGAAACTAAACCCTTATCCACACTCTTATCACCTCTCGTCTTGATTATTGTAACCTGCTTCGTACCGGCCTCCCTCTTAGCCATCTCTCTCCTCTTCAATCGGTCCAAAACTCTGCTGCGCGACTCATTTTCCTCCAAAGTTGCTATGCTCACATTAGCCCTCTCCTTAAGTCACTTCACTGGCTCCCTATCCGTTTCCGCATTCAATTCAAACTTCTCTTATTGACCTTTATAAGTGCATTCACTCTGCCGCTCCCCAGTACCTCTCCACTCTTGTCTCTCCCTACGCCCCTCCTCGGGTACTCCATTCTGTTGATAAATCTTTCTTATCTGTTCCCTTCTCCTCCACTGACTGCTCACTTGTCCTGTCCTTTTATCCTCACCTCTTTATTCCCTTACCCTTAATTGTTCTGTCTGTCTGCCTGTCTTATCTAGATTGTAAGCTCTTTGAGCAGGGACTGTTTTTTTGTGTATGCTTTGTAGCGCTATAGAAAGGAGAATTTTCCTTCCTATTTTCTATATATAACTTTTTGGAGTATGTAAGACTGAACACAGAGTTTATAGTGAAGTATTACTGTTTCAGTGATTGGTTTGTACTTCGCTTCCCTTTTGTTTGAGCTATTTGAATATGCCCCATCAATAAGGGTCTGGACAACGAGACTGACAAATCTTTTTGCACTGCCTAGTCCCCAAGGGATGAAATTATTCCATTTATTTGAATCACCTTTTTCATTTCAGGCAGTGACATTTTGTAAAAGTTGAATTATGGTCAATTATAGACTATAAAACTTTTAGAACGTTCTTAAGGACTTTTGTTTATTCCAGAAATTTGTTACTTGTCAAAATTGTTGATTATATTATCGTAATATAATGTCTTAATGTAATTCCCAGGTTGTATCTGGTTCTTTCCTTGATACTGTGATCTACGATGAACTGTTTTTTGATAAATGTGGAATAGAAGAATAAATGTTATGCTATGCTATAGTTCACTGTTGATGCCACTGCTCCTGAAATGAAAAGACTATGCCTATAAACAAAATAAAACAAGAAGTCTCATATCTCTAAGCATCTTCATTTCATTTTGACCTTCTCTCCACAAGAAGGTAACTTCACTAGTTTATCTAGATACCATATACCCTGTTTCCCCAAAATAAGACATCCCCTGAAAATAAGACCTAGTAGAGGTTTTGCTGAATTGCTAAATATAAGGCCTCCTCCGAAAGTAAGACCTAGCAAAGTTTTTGTTTGGCCCCGATGGGACATGGACACAGAAACCTTAATTTTTTTTGCTGCAACCCAAGACGAAATAACATAAAAGAAATGCAAGAAACAAGACTGAGGTGGAAAATCTATCGTCCAGCGGACTCCTACCATCCTCCTTCACGCTTTTGTGAAGATCAACTACCGGTAAGTGAGCCCGGAAAGAGAAGAAACATCCCCCTTGCAGAAATAATAAAAGAAAAGAAAATGAGTAACCGAGCCCTTTCGGCGCTGCTCCATCGCCCAAGGGCTAAGTTAGACTAGAAGGATGAAAAGTGTTGCAAATGTACAGGAGGAGCGCATAAAGCACCACCAACGGGGAACGGAGCTACTGTAGAATTTTGTTTTACGTTTGTAATATGGTAGGGATGATCCTGCGCCCTAAGCCCTCTCACAACCTCCCGAGACCCCCAGCCAGAGCAGCCCGGCCCCACATTCCATTACCTTCCCTAGTGCATACCCCTCCTCCATTCCCAGCCCGGCCAGGGTGGCTCTGCTCCGCTCGAGTCCTGCGGTCACTGTGGGCAGATAGGCGAGCCACGGCCTACTCCTGCAGGATACCGCCCCCCACTTCAATACTGTTCCTGACCGCCACAGTCCCCCTACTACTCCCGAATAAGACATCCCCTGAAAATAAGACCTAGCGCATCTTTGGGAGCAAAAATTAATATAAGACACTGTCTTATTTTCGGGGAAACATGGTAGATGCATGGGTATTCAATGACTTATCAGCTGTGTTTAGGCATGCCAACCCCAACAGTTGTGGACTGTGTTTGGCCTACCACCAGAAGCCGCTAAGACTGATCATACTGAATCCCAGAAGTCTGCCTACCCTATATCTCAGTCCTGTGAAAGGAACAGATCCAAGGTTCCCTTTGAATAAACATTTATTTTGGTTTCACCCTGTTGTCCGGCTGTGTTATTTTACCGGCTCACTCCTCAACCCTTGCTCGGGGTCTCACAATGTGGTACAGATCCTTGGCACTGGCAAAATAGATTACTTATAGATCCTTGGCACTGTGTGGATGGATTACTGTACAGCTTGTTGGAAAGGTAATGATATTTCTGAAGCAGCTTAGATAATCATCTAGGAGTGTTCTGGATGAGTTCATAATAAGATATATGTTCGATACCAAAGGGTTGAGATAATAAAATAGAACAGTGAGAAGTTAATTTGCCCTGATTTTTCTTTTTTTCCCCCTTCTGTTTATGAAATTGGACAAATAATGAACTAGCTTAATGTTGAAGAAAATTATGAAGGGTTGGGCTAGCTCAAGGGGGAAGAGAAGAAGATTGGTAGCAGCCAATTACCCACAGTATCTTTGAATGGCTGTGGTTTGCACTGGTTGGGGTGTGCAGCAACGGCTTTGAACATTTTTTAGGGTAGTAGGTTTTGCTGTTTTGGGGGGAGGCTTTCAGAACTGGTGAACAGGTGTCAGGCAACAAGGCAGGCGATGAGGAAGAACATGTGAGGTAGATGAAGGATCAGGGGTGGCTCTTGGTGCATTAGTCCAAGATAGATCAGGCGCTATGTGGGAGGGGTCAGAGCTAGTGTTGTGCAAGACAGGGTACGTAACCACAAGCCAAGTGCAGAACATGCAAGATAATGTAGTCCTTCGGCCTTGAGATGGTGGACATTTTTTGAAATATAAAGATGGTTGGCCTCTAACTTATTCCCAGTTCAGGTCAGTGATGTAGAAGCCTTGGTATAGGCAGTGTTTAGCTCAGGTGCTTTGTGTACTCTGTTCATATGTTATGTTATGTTGTTTCTTTATTTAAAAAGATTTACACCCTGCTAATCATATGTAATTGTAAGCAGGTTCCAATAAATCATATAAAGACAGCAACAAACAAATTAAAACAATTCCCTGTACGTATTAACAATTACCACAGGCAAAAATGAGCAAAGGCTTGAGCAAACTAATGATCGTTTATCAATTTATGAAACCTCACTTGGTCCATTTCAGAGCGAAGTACCACAGGGAAAGAATTTCATAGGATGAGGACCAGTCAGAAAGGCTCGTGAATATGCTATGAAGTTGGGCCTATGTTTGCTACTGACTTTTGCCTGTGTAGTCACTGGAAAATGTCTGGAAGGGCAGAGGGACCTCAATGCCAGCTGACATTTTTACAGCCAGAATCAAATCAAATATGAATCTTTAAATACCTGAAACTCTATGGAAATCTGCAATCAATTCAAGTCAAAAAGATCTGAACTGGAGAAATAGAGCAATCTGCTCAGATTTATCTAATAAATATATGTATGTCTGTATTTATTTGTGACATTTGTATCCTACATTATCCCAAACAAGTTTGAGTTCAATGTGGCTTACAATAAACCGTATAGGATACATAACAAAGAAAAATGCATAAGAAAGTAATTTGTTGTAAGAATCCAATTTTACAATACAGTATCATAAACGTACTGGGATAGCTATGGATGCTTAACATGTAGAAAATCTATTATGAATGAGATATTGTACATGAAGCAAAGAGAAGAATTAGAAAAGGTTCAAAGAAGAGCAACCAAAATGATAGAGGGGATGGAACTGCTCCCATATGAGGAAAGGCTAAAGGGTTTTTCAGCTTGGAAAAGAGACAGCTAAAGGGGGATACGATTGAGGTCTACAAAATCCAGAGTGGAGTGGAATGGGTGGAGGTGACTCAGTTTTTTCTGCCATTCAAAAAGTACAAAGAACAGGGGAAACTCAATGAAATTGCATGGAAATACTTTAAAAACAAATAGGAGGAAATATTTTTTTCACTCAAAGAATAGTTAAGCTCCGGAACTTATTGCCAGGGGATGTGGTACCGGCAGTTAGTGTATCTGGGTTTAAAAAAGGTTTGGACAAGTTCCTGGAGGAAAACTCCATAGCTCGCTATTGAGGTGGACAAGGGGGGAAGCCACTGCTTGCCCTGGGATTGGTAGCATGGAATGGTGCTACAAATTGTGTTTCTGCCAGGTACTTGTGACCTGGATTGGCCACTGCTGGAAGCTGGATACTGGGTTAGATGGACCATTGGTTTGACCCATTATGGCTGTTCTTATTATGTTCTTAATTAGTTGGGGTTTTTTTTTGTATTTTGTTATTGATATGTATTCACTTTTTGTTCTTTTGGAGTTTCCATGTGTGTACCTGCATGCTATGTTTGGAATGGGAGGAATGAATCATGGAGCATTTGTGATATGCAACAAAATCATTGTTGGATGATTCAGTCTTTTACATCTGCTAAAGTAATTTCTTTCCAACACAGATACATCAAGAAGTAAATCTTGAGAATCACTCAGACATCATTATTTCACAAGCCGACAAGGCTACAGTGTGGTGAACAAGGATAACGAAGCTGTCACTGCAGAAAACATAATCACTTGTCAAAATGTCAAATAGATGTTTGTCAGTAAAACAAGTCTCCTAATTTTGGAACTACATAATTTTGCAGGCACTTATATAAATTTACACTGCTCAATCAGTATTGTAAGGTTGTCGGTGAGACTTCATCTTCAGTATTGTGTCCAGTCCTGGATGCCATACCTGTGGAAGATTATAAGACAGGTGGAGGAGGCCGAGGGAAGAGCCACCAAAATGATTCAGACTCTACAGCTAGAATTCCATGATATGTTCATTAAGGACAGATTTCTATCCCCCAGAGAAGAGAAACAGGGAAAATGTAATGGAGATGCAACCTGGCCCTGCTATTCTGGGTTACAAAGGGCTCGAGATACACTGCAGGTTTTTATTACTTACTCCCTCTAGTCCCGTCAGCTCATCCAGGAACCATACAACACTCAGAGGATTGAAAGAACTGGAACATTTATTAACTCTTAGTTGATGGTTTCCACTGTATTGATCTTCTTATAGTCAATTGTAACTCATATTGCTCCCCAGATGATTATAAGCAGTAATACATATCTGGGCTAATACTCATGTTTAACCCTCATGCCTGTCCTGCAGCTCTGTCAGAACCCAGAACGGATTTCACACTGCCGATGTACTTCAATACCATCTGGGCCACACTTCCAGTAACTGCATACTCCCTTCGGGCTTCCACCCCGAAGGTCTCGCCATCAAACAGGCGAGATTGCAATTCCACCCGAGTCCCAGTTACGGAATCCCCAAGAGTTCGGACTGTTCAATTGGTTGATGCAATATAATAGCTTACTGTCCAGGTAATCTATCCACTGGTTACAATGCTACAGGACTTCCCCTTCTCTTGCACTGGGTCATCCCACAGGGGAACCAACCGTAACATCAAACTCCCACATCCAGAGCTGGTTACTTTATCTAGAGGCAGAACCAGAGACAGGATTCTTTCCCCAGGGCTTCCCTTATAAATTCTCTGAGCTCCTCCCAGGTCCTCTAGCTACTCTCCCCAGTGACCCACCACCTGGGACTTACTCTATTATGTTTTTAAACAAACCATCCAGCTTATTTTCGAAAGAGAAAAACTCCTATAGTGCAACCTAAATCGGGAGATAGACGTTTGTCTCGCAAAGGCGCCCAAATCGGTATAATCGAAAGCCGATTTTGGGCGTTTCCAACTGCACTCCATCGCGGGAACGAATAAAGTTGACGGGGGCGTGTCGGAGGCGTGGTGGAGGCGGAACTGGGGTGTGGTTATCAGCCGAGGAGAGATGGGTGTCTTTAGCTGATAATCAAAAAAATAAAGGCGTTTTTACCGCAATTTTGGGTCACTTTTTTTGGACCCTTTTTTTTCACGAACAAGTTCAAAAAAAGTGCTCCAACTGCCCAGATGACCACTGGAGGGAATCGGGGATGACCTCCCCAGACTCCCCCAGTGGTCACTAACCCCCTCCCACCAAACAAAACTCACTTTAAAAACTTTTTTCCCAGCCTGTATGCCAGCCTCAAATGCCGTACCCACCTCCATGACAGCAGAATCCTCTCACAGCCTTTCCCTGGGTCAGATGTGGCTCTCGGGTGCAGTACAGGGTCACATCAGCATTGCATTGTGGTGGGTGTAGGGTATTGGGCTCCGTGATTTCATTAGCTTGTGTTACAGTCTCACGATGTTGGTAGTTGGTAGGCTCTTCTCCCATGGTGCTTTTCCCCATGCCTACTGGGTCAGAATGTGCCCTGTTGTGTTTCCTGTTGTAGTCCATGCAGTAGTGGCCATTTTTGTAAGCCAGTTTTAGTTCCCTTTCCTGTGTTAGCCACGTTAGACAACTTAGTTCTTCCCTTGAATGTGGCTGAAAGAGGGCATTGTACAGCATTCTGCCAGCTCTGACCTACTGCTCATCTCAGTACCAGGGAGACTCGTTGCCAGTGGGGCACAACCTCTGACCTGCAGTTAACTGTGAGTAAAGGCGGTTATTCCAATAAAGGACGTTTTCGGAGAGATTAGTCTTCAGGTGTCAACTGGTGTGCCAATGTTATATAGCAGCAACCAGTCCTACAGGCCTGCGTGTATGCAGGTCCCTGGAGCACTTTTAGTGGGTACCGCAGTGCATTTCAGCCAGGTGGCCCCAGGCCCATCCCCCCCACCTGTAACACTTGTGTTGGTAAATGGGAGGCCTCCAAAACCCACTGTACCCACATGTAGGTGCCCCCTTCACCTCTAAGAGCTATGGTAGTGTTGTACATTTGTGGGTAGTGGGTTTTGGGGGAGGGGGGTTGGGAGCTCAGCACCCGTGGTAAGGGAGCTATGCATGTGGGAGCTTTTTCTGAAGTCCACCACACTGACCTAGGGTGCCCAGTTGGTTTCCTGGCATATCAGGGGGGCCAGTGTACTATCAATCCTGGCCCCTCCCACGACCAAATGGCTCGGATTAGGACGTTTTTGAGCTGGGCATTTTTAGTTTCCATTATCGCTAAAAAAAACAAACGCCCAACTCAAAAATGTCCATTTTTTCGAAAATTCGGTTCGGCCCGCCCCTTCACGGACCCGTTCTCGGAGATAAACGCCCATGGAGATAGGCGTTTCCGTTCGATTATGCCCCTCTATGGGTTACAGTGACTTTCCAAAATCTCAAAGAGAGCTGATTTTCTTAGTGCATATATACTCCATATCAACTGCATCAAATTCTTGCTAGAGTTTTTTGTAAATTGTTCCACTGTGGCACTGCTAATACTGTATCAATATCACAATGTCAATAACAACAAAAATCCTTTTAAAACAAAATTCTACACCTCAACAAGAAAATTCTACTGATCAGGCCTGAAGAATGAGAAATATTTAAATCTTTTTATTTATTTATTTATTTATTTATTTATTTATTTAGTTAGTTAGTTAGTTAGTTATTGGGATTTATTAACCACCTTTATGAAGAGATTCACACACGGCAGTATACAGCTGGTACAGTTTTTTTTTCTCCAAATATTTTATTAATTTCCAAGAATACAAATAATAGGAAAACAATGATGGAAAAACATAGGAAGCAAGAAACACAACAGGTGGGAAAGGAAAAAAGAGAAAGGAAAGAAGAGAAAAAAGGAGGGGAAAGCATCCAGGTGTTTAACAAATAAGTCCTTTGTACTGGTTTAAGGTGTGGCCTGAATAGCTTGGAGGTAGTTGTCCAAAATAGACCAAATTTTTTTCTTAGATACCATCATCCGACTTTTCGCAGCCATGGCGAGCTCAAACTTCTGATGCTGCAGGACTATATTCCACCAGAAGTGAATATTCAGCAACTGTGCGTTTTTCCAGTTTTGCAAAATATGCCGTTGAGCAATAGTGAGGAGAATGTCCAATAGTTTTGACTGCGGGGAGGTCAAATCAAAAGTTGCATGAACGGACTTAAAAATTACAGTTATGGGCAAAAGATTTTGTATAATATTCCAAACAGCCTTCCAGAATTGAAAGATCGGAGGACACTCATATAGCATATGAGAGAAAGTACCCACTTGCAGCGAACAGTGCCAACATTTGTCTGATGAGCTCAGGCCAGCAGTAGCAAGTTTTCGAGGCGTCCAATTGGTTTTATGATATAAAAAAAACATAGACTGCAAAACCGCTGCAGAGGAAAGAGGTTTCATAACTTTAGACCAGAAACAGAACCACATATTTTCATCTACCACAGACTCTGTATCAAGCTGCCAATTATGTTGAAGGGCAGTATTGAAGTTGTGTGTTGCGTTAATAAAAATTTTATAAATAGATGAAGCTGTGTGCCCAGCTAATACTAGTGTCTGGGCGTTGGCAGGTACAGTTTAATATAACACTTACAATATTGTTAACAGCGTAGCAATAGTAAAATAACCAAGTATAACCACAAACATAATAAATGAAGTAAACTTGAAAACAGTACATTGAAACCTAATAATAGAACTACGGTGAATAACATATCAAAATATACACATTTAACGGCACTGGAATTCAAATACCAGAGATATAAATCATTATTAGCATAATACTAATTTTACACCTAATAAGAATGCATTAGAACATTCAACTAACATAGACGTGATGCTTATGAATTCTACAATACAGCTTACCATACAGCTGAGGAACCAAAAGTAGATACATGACGGGAACAAGATGCGTGCTACAGAGTCAATTGGGATAATTAGATGGATAGCTAAACTCAAGGCACGTTCTTTGTATAGTTAAGCAAGAGATAAGGTTCATTTAGGCTAAGACACACTGAAAGAACAAAAATAGGAACATATGAATGAATTCATTGGATATTAATTCACATGAATTTGGGATTTGATGAAAATGGATATATAAAGATACATGATTTTAAGCATCGTTATTCCATATATTGCAAATGTAGGGTTTTTTTTTTCCACAAACATTGCTCTAAGCAGATATGTCCTTATGAAAAGGAGCCATGCAGGGGATGTAGCTGATGAAACAGACTCAGGAAGAAATTTAGACTAGGACATGAATCTGTTGGAAACATAATAAACCACCACAGATGTAACGTAGATGGCAAATACAAGCTCTCTAATCATTGGTGAGAAAGGCTAGAAGTCTCGTTACTGAAATACACAATGGGTAAATAATTGCCGTATGCAGTAAAATTATATTTTCTTAGCCCTAACTCCCTAGCACCGACCACGGAGACAATATTCTTTCACCAAATTGTTATATTACTTTTCTATTTCTTTTCCATGGCTATTCATCTTCAGAAGGTGCTTGTGTTTATAAAAGCTCCCTCATTCGTCATCAACCTTCCTGACTGAGCCTGTCTCTAAACAAGTATTTATCACACTACCACTAAGAAAAATCACAGTTTGGTTACTATGGTGATTGTGAAGTCATGAGCACCTTGAGTACATTGACAATGAATGAGTGAGTCACATCGACAAAGTGATAATACAGGAAGAGGCGTTCATTAACAGTTTCCACACCAGTGATAGGAGAATTCAGAACAATATTTATTCTTGAAAAATCAGATAACTGAGCCTCTTGATGATAATGGAAGTCAACTACTAGATGCTCTTTGGTAAAGTAGGTACACATTAATAATTTTGGAACGTTTGAGTTCAATTTCTTTTTCTCGTGGATTTCAGGGAAATAAACCTTATTGCAGACATAACTCCCAGATGCTTTGAAAAGGCTTCGGCCAGCCAACTTCTCCCTCTGAAACTTCCTTTTCCTTCTCTTGTGTTTCCAGCTCAAACAAAACCAGCTCTGACTCCAGATTTGATATGTATAGATTTCATTTTGGAGCAGTCTAGAGCTTTTTCCTCATTGTTAGCCTTCTCTCTCCACACATCCTGGATTATCCCAGTGTAGAGGTGTGCACATGGATGGGAACCATGCAAAATCCACAGGAATCCGTGGTATCAGTGACAAAAGATCCGTTTATGCTGGGGATGGGGTGGGGGTGGAAGAGAATCGACTGGGGATAGGGTGGGCATCCAAACTGACTGGGGACAGCTAGGAATGGGGACCAGATTACATCAAACGTAATG
The DNA here is from genome assembly GCF_901765095.1 of Microcaecilia unicolor. Taxonomy (NCBI): domain Eukaryota; kingdom Metazoa; phylum Chordata; class Amphibia; order Gymnophiona; family Siphonopidae; genus Microcaecilia; species Microcaecilia unicolor. The sequence continues at coordinate 742,229,641 of NC_044031.1, read as the reverse complement.
TAGAAAAACCCAGATCATGCAATAACACATTCAAACTAGATCCAAGGACTTGCTTAGTGGACAGTAAAGTTGCATGCACTCGCAACCTTCTTTAAACAATGTGCGTCCTCGATACACATTGAATTTTAAATACTGAATTGTAAATTTAACACATTGGTTAAAGAAGATTGTGAGTGAATACAACTTTTACTGTCCACTAAGCCAGTGCTTGGACAACATTATATCCCCATGCACATTTTCAGTGTCAACTCATAAGTACATAAGTATTGCCATACTGGGAAAGACCAAAGGTCCATCAAGCCCAGCATCCTGTTTCCAACAGTGGCCAATCCAGATCCCAAATACCTGGCAAGATCCCAAAAAAGTACTAAACATTTTATACTGCTTATCCCAGAAATAGTGGATTTTCCCCAAGTCCATTTAATGATGGTCTATGGACTTTTCCTTTAGGAAGCCGTCCAAACCTTTTTTAAACTCCACTAAGCTAACCGCCTTTACCACATTCTCTGGCAACAAATTCCAGAGTTTAATTACATGTTGAGTGAAGAAAAATTTTCTCCGATTTGTTTTAAATTTACTACATTGTAGCTTCATCGCATGCCCCCTAGTCCTAGTATTTTTGGAAAGCGTGAACAGACGCTTCACATCTACCCATTCAACTCCACTCATTATTTTATAGACCTCTATCTTATCTCCCCTCAGCCGCCTTTTCTCCAAGCTGAAGAGCCCTAGCTGCTTTAGCCTTTCCTCATAGGGAAGCGAGAATGTTATGGACTTTGGTAACAGCTTACTTGTCGGTACTTACTTGTTTGCTTTTTATTTACTTGCTTAACATAAAGTATTAATAATAAGAATATGTTTTGCTTGAATTTATGAGATTATTCATATGCAGGTTGGGTATGAGGATGAGGAAGAAAACTGTAGGGATGGTGAGGGGACGGTAGCATTATAATGGGGAATGTGGAAGAAGATGTGGAGATGGAAAAGAATTGAATGGGGATATAGTGGGGTTGAAGCCAACCTGAGTGGGTATAGGTGGGAATGGGGTGGGGTGAATCAAAACTGAATGGAAACAGGTTGAGATGGGGACCAAATTATGTCCCCGTGCACACCTCTAGTTCAATGTTAGGGTGATAGAGTCCTCTGGTTAAGAGACAAAGGTCATGGCCTCCGCTGAAAGCTAGTGATCCTGTAAGCCTACCAGTGTCATTGCTAAATGTGCCACCCAGTTAAAAAAAAAAAAAAAAAAACTTTGAAAACTGACTTCCCCACATGTGGTAAAAGGCTTGCAAGCAGTCCACAGTGTATGTATTTTCCTCACAGGCAAAAGATGGAGAATTGGTACCAGGATTAGGATGAGTCCTATATATGCAAAAGGATTTCATTTTGAAATACTTGCACATTCTTTACTCTGTATGCTTTGATCATAAGAACATAAAAAATTGCTATATTGGATTAGACCAAAGGTTTATCTAGCCCCATTTCCAAATGTGACCAATCCGGGTCACAAGTATTTGACAGGATCCTTGTGAGGGAGTCTATAGAATACACCCTCACAGTGTCAGAACCACCTTAATACTTATAGTCCCACCCAAAGGGGAATTGACTTGGGGTGGAGCCAGGAGGGCAGTGCCGTAGCGAGGGGGTTCGCTGCTGCGCACCCCCCCCCCCCCGGGTGCAGCACGGCGCACTCCCCTCCTTGGTGCGGCACCCCCGCCGTAGTGCATTACCAGTCGCACGCGTAGGAAAGGGAGCGGGTGGGCCAGTCCGCCCCGAGTGCACGTCGCTGGGAGTTGCGTCGGCTCCGCTGGTTCCCTGCTCTCTCTGCCCCGGAACAGGAAGTAATCTGTTCCAGGGCAGATGGAGCGGGGTACCAGCGGAGCTGACACCCCCTCCCCCAGTGGCGTGCACATGGGGCGGACCGCCCCTCCCACCCCCCCCCCTTCCTATGCTACTGCGGGAGGGAATGGTCCAGGAAGTATAAAAGCTAAGGACACAGCTAGGTTAAGGAGGGCCAGAGGGAAGTAGCGATGCTCAGCTGCATATGCCTCCATCATGTATCTGTGAACTGCAACTACGTCAGTCAGGTAGGCCAAGTTCAGCTTGGAACCTTTGACCTGGCTGGATAAAGGCCTATATTGACTGCAAAAGATTGTAATGGTGCTCTGGAGAGCCAGACCATAGCCCAACAGTGTTTGCTACCTTGCTGAGAGACCATAGTGCATGCCATGGCCCCGCAGGAGCAGGCCACAAAAGGACATACGTATATCTACAGACTAGTTTTATGTTTACTTTCTTTCCCCACCAGTGAATTGAACAGGACCCCTACCTAACACCTTAGATAAATATTCTTTGGTTCACCTTAACCCACTGTGTGGCTCTGGTTTATCCTGGCTCCAGGGCCCTCCCCTGTTCATGTTACTACAATCCCAAAAAGTAGATGCACTCCATGCAACTTACCTCCAGAGATAAGCAGTGGCATTCCCAGATGTACCTCAATCTTAGTAACATAGTAGATGACGGCAGAAAAAGACCTGCACGGTCCATCCAGTCTGCCCAACAAGATAAACTCATATGTGCTACTTTTTGTATATGCCTTACCTTGATTTGTACCTGTCCTTTTCAGGGCATAGACCGTATAAGTCTGCCCAGCACTATCCCCGCCTCCCAACCACCAGCCCCACCTCCCACCACCGGCTCTGGCACAGACTGTATAAGTCTATTGACTTTTTCTCCAGGGACTTGACCAAATTATTTATTTATTTATTTTTAAATCTTTTTTATTTTATTTATCATTTTACTTAATTACATTCACATTTATCACATAAATGTAACGAAATACAGAAATTAATATAAAAAGGAAACATTTTCTCTCAACAATATATATTTACATAATTGTCCACAATTGGAAGATCCAAGATCAGGAAAACAATCTTAAAGAAAATAAGAAAAACTCAAAACGGTTGTCCAAATTATTTTTAAAAATTCAGCTATGCTAACTGTTTTTACCACATTCCCTGGCAACAAGTTCAAAAGCTTAACTATGCGTTAAGTGAAAAATGTTTTATCTTAATTGTTTTAGATGTTCTAATTTGTAACTTTATGGCATGTCCCCTAGTCTTTATATTTTTTGAAAGATTAAACAATTAGCATTTATCTATTCCATCCCAGTCAGGATTTTATAGATCTCTATTTTATCTAAGCCATTTGCTCTCCAAGTTGAAGAACCCATATCTTTTGTTCTTTTCTTTATAAGAGTCATTTCATCTCTTTTATCATTTTGGTTGCCCTTCTCTATATCTTTTCTAATTCTGCTTTATTGTTTTTGAGATGTGGTGACTAGAATTGCACACAATACTCAAGGTGTAGTATCGTATGCATGGAGCAACACAGAGGCAGTATATGGCGCACAAAAAACCCCCCAAGAAAACCAGGGCTCAGATCCAAATTTTACCAACAATGTTTCTTCTAATCAAGGACAAGTCATTTCACCTTCCACTGTCACAAGTACAAACTTAGGACTAGATTTATTAACATGTGTCATCAGATTACGGTGCATTTTTGTGAATAATGTGAATTATTTGTAAACAAACTCAATCAGAACAATACTGCTTACATTAACTAGTACATATTAATATATATTAAAACATGCTAATGTTCAATATTGCATGGTAATGCATTAACGCACATTAGTGAACTTTGCTCTTAGACTGGAAGCTCTCTGGGAACAAGGAAATTCCTACAGTACCTTACTGGAACTCAGCTTGAGCTACCAATGAAAACTCATGAGCTATAGAATACTAACAGCTGCGTGCATTGATTGGCACAGTCAGGTGCACCAATTTACACCAGCCATTGACACACAGCATAAGTCGGCATGCCTAATTTAGCTTTACGCTAGTATTCTATAATGGTTTGGACACAATTTTAAGCCATTATACAATTGGTGCTAAGCTGTGATACCTAAAACGAGGCACTAATTTATAGAGGGGCCCTTTTAAAGAGTGGCGGAAAGCCCAATGCGGGCTCACTGCATGCTATCTGGAACTACCACCGGCCCAACACGGGCGCCGGTGGTAGTTCCAGCCCCAGTACGTACCATTTGCAGTGCTACGGAAAATAGCTATTTTCTAGCACAGCATTAACCCAGCAGTAATCGGGCAGCGCCACTCACTACTCGGTTACTGTCAGGATTGCTGGATGTCAGGATTGCTGGACATACTTAGATTAATATGAAACCAGCTTCTGATAACTCCCCTCTCCCTCAGGAAGACTGGAGCATGGCAGATGGACCAAATGTTGCCCAGCTGCCTGCTAGCCCTTTCTTTCACAAGTACTCCTAATTAACATACCTTTGTCCTCTCTGGGCATCTGGGAACAGGGCTCTCTGAGAATAATGAAAGCCAGACAGAGAGGCTCCAAAACTAGGGACTTCAAAGATTAGAACCTGTGAAAATGCTCACCTTCCTTACATCAGGAAATTAAACTGGAGGAAATAACTGAGAACAAAGGCTGGTAAGGAAATAAGTTATTTAATCCCTCTCTGTTTCTGTTAGGGATATATAAGTCAGAGCACATGGCTCTGCTCGGGTATTCCTTTCTCTTTCTCTGCACACCCCCATCTCCAGCCACCAGAGCCCCTGGCGCTGGCCCCTCTTCTCCTTCAGCCCCTACCCTGAAGCTCACACTCTCTCTCTTCTCCTCTGAACACCCTTACCCTTACTTTTCTCTCATTGATTCTCATCTAAACACAGACCCAGATACAGCACTGCAATATTTATCTGTACTAAGTGCTGTGAGCATATATGCAAATATAATATACTTTCTATATATATATCTATCCAAACCTGTGTGGATTGTGCATTATTGAGAACCCACTGCCTCTACAGACTGGACCTGGGACCATACCTAGACAACGAATGCTGACAGTTACCACTGGGTTAGCATGGAAGCCATTAACGCCACCTCAGTGGGTGGCTTTAAGTGCTCCCTCCGCATGGCCACATGGTAGGTAAAATCCTACCACATGGCCATGCCATTTTTTGGCCTTTTTACCCGTTGTGGTAAAAAGGGCCGCAGTGTGCGGCAAAAACAGCCCCTGCTACTAACACAGGCCCTTTTTACCACAGTTTGGTAAAAAGGACCCCAGAATTCCCCTATTACACATTTTGTAGAGCTCTGATTTGCATGTATCCTGTCTGAGTCCTGAAAACTTATTTTTTTACATTTTCTATGCATTCAAAATAATAAATGGAGTTCACCTTTCATCCAGACTGTATGCCTAGTTTTGTTTTATATTTTATTCAGTTGTTATATTTATTATTGTGATGCCAGATAGGCATCCTGTTTTATTTAAAAAAGTAAATTAAAGGGGGACAATTTTCACACTATTCATTCTCAATTTCACAAGTACTTTTTTTTAATCCAAAATCTTTACACTGTTTTCAAGTGGAAGTTTATGCATTTCACTTGTTTTACTAAGCTGCGGTATGAATAGGCCTTAGCATGCTCTTACAGGGGTCTTTCCTGTGTGGTAAGGCTATATTTAACACAGCTGTAAAAGTGCCTTTTGTCTATTTTCTTCATTTATAGCCATGCACTGTCATTAACGCACAGCCATTTATTTTTTTTATTACTGTAACAGCACTTACTGCTACCTCTTTTGTAGATGGTATCGTGGAATGCCTAGCACCCGCCCGAGGTTAACCCTGTGGACACTGGAGGGTCTGTCCCCACACTGCTCAGGCCTACTTGCACTTGGGCACATGCTCTATACTAGCACCGACTGGGTCCCACTTGCCTCTGGGCCAGTCTCCCTCTCTCAAGTTATTCCCTGGTGATTTCTAGGTTACTGGGGCCACAGTCTCAGGGGTCCCACAGTTCCTGGAAAGCACCCACAGAACCAACATACAAACTACCAGGATTCTTAGTCAGTCCAGGACAACAGAGCCAATAAACCAACAGGTTTATTGTCACAGTACAACAGTGAATGCTTGAAAAAAACAGGTGAAAAAGTACAGCAAGCTATAACAGATAACCAAAACAAGGATTAACATTAGAACTATCTAACACTTGTTACTACCTGGGTAGCACCTGGTGAGTTTCAGGAAATTAACTACTTACAAGTCTTAAACAGGGTCTCAGGACAGAGATGTTTCTCTTCTGTACCCCCAAGCTGAGACTGAGGAAAATCCAGTACCTCCTGGCTACATTTCAACTACAGGGCCAGTCAGAGCCCAGGGCACCAGATTTGAAAGTATCTGGGCTAATGGTACTGCAGATTGCCTTTCACCAAGCTTAGGGCCCTGTTTACTAAGCCGCGTTATAGGCGTGTTAGTGTTTTTAACGTGCATTAACCATGTACGCGCGTTAAAAGTGTACGCACCTACAATATCCTTATAGGCGCCTACACAGTTAATGTGCGCGCTAATTGTAGGTGCGTTAAAAATGCTAACGCGCCTTAGTAAACAGGGCCCTTAATATGGAAAAGAAAAGGTCTTTTTCTGCAACAGCTTTAAAATACAAAACAGACACCATCTACTGGCCAGTTGGGGGGGGGGGAATTCTATATATGGCACTGAAAAACAAATTACATGAAGCACTATGCTATAAACCTCGGCTAACGTTAGGCGTGTATTTTAGAATACGCATAGTGGCCATTCCCACGACTAAAATTTAGGCACAGCCATTTATGTCAACTAAAACCTGGTGTAAATGCTCACATCGTATTTAGGCATGGATAGGGCATATTCTGTAACAGTGAATGTAATTTTCAGAAACACCCACGCCCCCTTGCCTGATCTGCACGTTAGAATTTACGTGCACCACTTTAAAGAATATACTTAAAAAGTCGTGACAATTAGTGCCAACAATTGCTTATTATAGGCCAATTGTCCATGCTGATTAGCTCGGGTTAAACAATTAAGATGCACATGCAAATTGGCTATGGGTGCTGATTTGAACCAGGGAGTTAGTGCATGGTAATGTAGATGTGCAAACTGGTTAGTGCAGGAACACCCAATCTCCATACCTGACATGCCCCTCCAAAAGTATAAATTATTTTACACGTGGTTAGCATGCACACCTTCAAAAACTACTGTGTGATGCTGTAGCATGATCCGTGGTAGTTCATTATTTGCTGCATTAGTGTCTAACACATCTTGGTAAAAGGGCCTTCTTTCTGCATTATGTATGACAACTTCATTACACAGCCATCAGCATCTGACACTTCACTGATTGACTTCAGCAACAGTCATGTGCTTGCTTTTTTTACCTTTCTGGACTGAAAAACTGAGAAATCTGAGTTAACCTGCCTCGTAGGCAGGGCCAGTGCTACACATGATGGAGCCCAGGGCAGACATTAGGGAGGGGGTCCAAAGCTTGCAGGCCATCTCTCTTTCATCTTCTGGCAGATCTGGGGCCCCCTTTAACTTGGGGGCCCAGGGTAACTGCCCTGTTTGCCCACCCCTAACGACGACCCTGCCCATAGGATTATTGTGAAGATAAGGAATGGAGGGAGGGGCATTTCCATGCCATCTTCAGCTCACTGGAGAAAAGGTGGGCTATAAATAAATAAATAAATAAATAATGATAAGATGAGCAGGTAGAAAGAGGAGATACTGATAATTACTGTGGAAGGTTGTTCCCGTCTTGGATTGGATTGTCTTGTTCTCCAGATTGTGACTGTCTCTCAACTGACTAGACAATCGCATCAGCAGACGAGAAATGTATGGTTCTTCTTTGGAAAGAATGGAATAACCATGCATGTGACCTGTGTTTTGAAAGATGTATGATTAGCCACCTAGGAATACAACAAAAAGGATTCCTGGCAAGGAGCTGAAACTTACAGTGGGGGAAATAAGTATTTGATCCCTTGCTGATTTTGTAAGTTTGCCCACTGACAAAGACATGAGCAGCCCATAATTGAAGGGTAGGTTATTGGTAACAGTGAGAGATAGCACATCACAAATTAAATCCGGAAAATCACATTGTGGAAAGTATATGAATTTATTTGCATTCTGCAGAGGGAAATAAGTATTTAATCCCTCTGGCAAACAAGACCTAATACTTGGTGGCAAAACCCTTGTTGGCAAGCACAGCGGTCAGACGTCTTCTGTAGTTGATGATGAGGTTTGCACACATGTCAGGAGGAATTTTGGTCCACTCCTCTTTGCAGATCATCTCTAAATCATTAAGAGTTCTGGGCTGTCGCTTGGCAACTCGCAGCTTCAGCTCCCTCCATAAGTTTTCAATGGGATTAAGGTCTGGTGACTGGCTAGGCCACTCCATGACCCTAATGTGCTTCTTCCTGAGCCACTCCTTTGTTGCCTCGGCTGTATGTTTTGGGTCATTGTCGTGCTGGAAGACCCAGCCACGACCCATTTTTAAGGCCCTGGCGGAAGGAAGGAGGTTGTCACTCAGAATTGTACGGTACATGGCCCCATCCATTCTCCCATTGATGCGGTGAAGTAGTCCTGTGCCCTTAGCAGAGAAACACCCCCAAAACATAACATTTCCACCTCCATGCTTGACAGTGGGGACGGTGTTCTTTGGGTCATAGGCAGCATTTCTCTTCCTCCAAACACGGCGAGTTGAGTTCATGCCAAAGAGCTCAATTTTTGTCTCATCTGACCACAGCACCTTCTCCCAATCACTCTCGGCATCATCCAGGTGTTCACTGGCAAACTTCAGACGGGCCGTCACATGTGCCTTCCGGAGCAGGGGGACCTTGCGGGCACTGCAGGATTGCAATCCGTTATGTCGTAATGTGTTACCAATGGTTTTCGTGGTGACAGTGGTCCCAGCTGCCTTGAGATCATTGACAAGTTCCCCCCTTGTAGTTGTAGGCTGATTTCTAACCTTCCTCATGATCAAGGATACCCCACGAGGTGAGATTTTGCGTGGAGCCCCAGATCTTTGTCGATTGACAGTCATTTTGTACTTCTTCCATTTTCTTACTATGGCACCAACAGTTGTCTCCTTCTCGCCCAGCGTCTTACTGATGGTTTTGTAGCCCATTCCAGCCTTGTGCAGGTGTATGATCTTGTCCCTGACATCCTTAGACAGCTCCTTGCTCTTGGCCATTTTGTAGAGATTAGAGTCTGACTGATTCACTGAGTCTGTGGACAGGTGTCTTTCATACAGGTGACCATTGCCGACAGCTGTCTGTCATGCAGGTAACGAGTTGATTTGGAGCATCTACCTGGTCTGTAGGGGCCAGATCTCTTACTGGTTGGTGGGGGATCAAATACTTATTTCCCTCTGCAGAATGCAAATAAATTCATATATTTTCCACAATGTGATTTTCCGGATTTAATTTGTGATGTGCTATCTCTCACTGTTACCAATAACCTACCCTTCAATTATGGGCTGCTCATGTGTTTGTCAGTGGGCAAACTTACAAAATCAGCAAGGGATCAAATACTTATTTCCCCCACTGTATCTACAGAAGAAAAACTCACTAGTCGATATTCAGAACAATTTAACCAGCCAGAAATAGCCACTGACCGGTTAAATCTCTTGGTCGGAGCTATCTGCTAATTTTCTCTGGCACTTAACTGATTACTGCTGCTGAAAGTTAGCGATTAGTCCCTACGTGAAAGCAGGATATTTGGGTGGCATTTTGGGGGCAGACTCAGCACTTATCTGGCCAGGGTAACCACATAAATGGGACCCCATAAAATACAGTCCTATTTTTATGAAGCAACCCATAGCCGGTTAAGTGCTGAATATCAACTTAACTGGCTACTGGATATTCAATGCCGGACAGGTTATTTTTATGCGATTATATTTTTATGTGTTTATGTGTAGATTAAATGGCTCCTGAGGCAGGCGACCATCTGCCTAAACATAGTTCTGTTTCAAATCTTTTTTCTGAACACCTCTTCAATAGCTACAGAGTGGAGGAATAGCCTAGTGGTTAGTGCAGCGGACAAGTCATTGTCCCATGTACAAATAAGTACTATGTGAACTGCTTTGAATGTAGTTGAAAAAAACAACAGAAAGGCAGTTTATCAAGTCCCATTTCCCTTTCCCTGTTTCCCTGTTGCTAGTGGAGGAGTAGCCTAGTGGTTAGTGCAGTGGACTTTGATCCTTTGATCCTGGGGAACTGAGTTCAATTCCCACTGCAGCTCCTTGTGACTCTGGGCAAGTCACTTAACCCTCCATTGCCCCTGGTATAAAATAAGTACCCGAATATATGTAAACCGCTTTGAATGTAGTTGCAAAAACCTCAGAAAGGTGGTATATCAAGTCCCATCTCCCTTTCCCTATTTGAGATTCCACATGGAATGTTGCTACTATTGGAGATTCTAGATGGAATGTTGCTATTCCACTAGCAACATTCCATGTAGAAGCCTGCCCTTGCGGTTGCGCTGGCTTCTGTTTCTGTGAGTCTGCTGTCCTGCATGTACATGCAGGACGTCAGACTCACAGAAAGTATGTGCAGGATGTCAGACTCACAGAAACAGAAGCCTGCGCGGCCGCGTTGCTGATCTGCAAGGGCAGGCTTCTACATGGAATGTTGCTAGTGGAGGAGTAGCCTAGTGGTTAGTACAGCAGGACCTTGATCCTGGGGAACTAGGTTCAATTCCCACTGCAGCTTGTATATATATGGCCGCCCTTGCTCTCAGTGAAATACAGGTCAATGGCTCAGGCTAAAGAGCTAGGCCTCTGCAAGCAAATGGCTCATAATAAGAGCTAGGCTTCTTAAAATCAGAATCATCTCTGATACAAAAGAGAGCTAGCTTGTAAAAATCAGAGATCACCTTTGACACAGTTACAAGTGCTGAACTGGCAAGGGTGGGGGGCGATCTACTCTATAAACAATCCTGAGATTGGCACCTGCAAGACGTCATAAGCAAGAGTTGCTATGGTTACGTAGAGATAGTGCTGGGTCAGCTGCACCCCAGATGAGAACATCCAAAGGGGGGGCTACAGGAAGGTTTGGGAATATGTGAAGTCATTCTGATCAACTGATAAGGACTAGGAGCCCAGTTGAGACAGCTGGGGTCTATTGAAATGAATAGGGCCAAAATTGTATATAAGCAGCAGTTTGAGGAGTATTAGTTCAGACGAGACGAGACGAGATGAGAAGAAGAAGGAGATGAGAGGAGAAGACGAACAGAGAAGGGAGACTCCAGAAGGCTAGAGAGAGAGGACGTGCCATGATATGCGGTTCCATTATGTGAATGCTTAACCTACCTGTATTACCATTGGTAAGATTGTAATAAACTATCTTATTATATCTACTACATACTGGGTTCCTTTCTAATTACAAGAGTCCATACTGCCTGACGGTGTAAGCCTGTCATGAGCAGATTCAAAGTTGGGAAAGCTAGATATTTGGAGGGCATATGTAACTTTGCCCAGAGAGAGATGAGACGGGCCACTGCTTCCGCTGCTGGATTAGCAAAGGCAGATTCGGAGAAAATAAACAAGCTCCTTATGACTCTGGGCAAGTCACTTAACCCTCCATTGCTCCAGGTCCAAATAAGTACCTGTATATACTATGCAAACCACTTTGAATGTAGTTGCAAAAACCCCAGAAAGGCAGTATATCAAGTTACATTCCCCCATTGCTACACTTTACTGGAACCCTTCTGTTTTTGATAACCATTGTTCAAATCCCTTCGCAACAATTCTATAAAGAGCACTAAAATTTAGGCACACCAAGTTTATGTACTAAGATAGTATTCTCTAATGGCATCTGGGTGTCCAGATTCCATTATAGAATACAGAATACGTTGGCATTTGTATGCCCAAATTTAGGTGCAAACACTAACACATAGCTGTAATTTGGGTTCCTTTCACCCACATCATGCATCACTTTGCACTTGTCAACATTGAACTTCATCTGCCACTTGCACGCCCAATCTTCCAGTTCCCAGTCACGCGAGGTCCTCCTGTAATCTTTCACACTCCTCCTGCGACTTGACGACCCTGAATAATTTTGTGTCATCTACGAGTTTAATTACCTCACATTTTCACTAGCGTTCCTATTCCCTCATCCATATCACCAGGAGCCCTATTACCACAACATCACTTTGTATTTGTTTACACCGGAGTCTGCAAATGCCTCTCTGGTACTATGTAAGCCACATTGAGCCTACAAATAGGCAGGAAAATGTGGGATACAAATGTAGCAAATAAATGAATAACACCATGTAAAAGCAGGTGTAAATATTAGTGCCTAAATATGTAATCCAGCAATTCCCCGTCCATGCCCCGCCCTGATGCACACCCCCTTTGCACTAATGCACTGAGGCGCCTTTTTATTAAGCTATGGTAAAAGGGGGCCCTGCGGTAGAGGAACCAGGTGTGTTTTTGTCACGCACAGATTCCCCTTTTACCGCAGCGGGTAAAAAGGCACTTACCGCATAGCAATTTTGGGGGAAGCATTTACCACCACCCATTAAGGTGGTGGTAAGATCTGCCACGCTAATCTGGCAGTAAGAAAGATGGAACCATTTTCTGTAGTGCCAGAAATGGAGCATGGTGAGGGCGAGACTACCGCCGGCACTTGTGCCGGGCCGGTGGTAAGATCCGGGTTGCCGCGCAGCAATCCTTTAGTAAAAGGGCCCCCTAAAGCACGAGGGTGCTGACTTAGGGGCCATTTCACTAAGCAGCAGTAAGCCCAATGTTGGCTTACCACGTGCCAATCTGGAACTACCACTGGCCGAACGTGGGCACTGGCGGTAGTTCCACTCCCGGGGCACGGCATTTCTGGTGCTAGTGAAAATATTTGAAAAAGATTTTCGCAGGGATTTCCGCCAGGTTAGTGCAGGAGCCCTTATGTATATCATAGAGGCCATGAAAAGGTGCAAACCATACATACTTCTGGTTTTTATTTTAGCTATTTTGCTTTTCTTGAGCTGGGAACAGACTTAAGAGTTGCAAGAGAGCTATAAATATGCTTTTTCTAAAAAAAATACCTTTCTAAGGCTGTGGTTTGACATTTGGCCTATGCTAACTTGTGATAAGTTGCTGGTCAGCAACTAAGACAGAGACTCCTATGACTAAGGACACCTGCTGTATCCAGATAAACAATCAAAAGGAGAAGTAAGTGGGTGTGAGCAAAATTATAGCCTTAGCAAGAGGGTGGGGATAGTAACAGAGTAACTTTACTCATTATCTAATGAAAACTTACATGACAGGCCCTAACTGTCAATTTAAGGGAATAAATGATAGAATTTGATGGAACATGTTGGAATATGATTCAAAAGAGGAAACAGAATATTCTGGAAAGATGCATATTCATTAGGTAGGAAGGGTAATTATGATTAAGATAATGAAGAAAGGAAGAAAAAAGCATTTAAGAGGAAAGAGAACTGAGGATGGAGAGCCTCAGTGTGTCCACTAGCAGGTGGATATATTGACCGCTCCCAGGGAAAACTCTGTTTTCATTTGCTAAATATTATACTGTATTGGGAGTTTATTTGTTACTATTTCAATAATTACTGATTGGCTTCTTTGACAATTTGAATACATATTTATTATGTCTAATACTTATTTAGTAGCCAGAGTTTTTCTTGCCTGGAATTCTGCCTGGAGGAGTAAAGATTTACTTGAGGGTCCCCCCCCCCCTCCAGGAGATCTCCAGAAGGTTACTTCTGTCTCAGAGGCAAGACAGAAAGTGGACACTTACCACCTCCTCAATGGGTGGCGCTAATTCCTCCACCCCTGCATGGCCACACGGTAACTTCAATCTTACCAAATGACCATTTCTTTTTTCAGCCTTTTGTACCTGCTGCAGCGCGAGGCAAAAATGGCTGCTGCTGCTAGCGCAGGGCCCTTTTTACCACAGCTTAGTAAAAGGGCCCCTTATAGAATAACACCCAAGAGTGGTAAGGCACCTAACCACTCCTGCAGTTTACCCCGAACTTGTGGCACACTATCCTGCTTACAATCGAAAGAGAAAAACGCCTATATTGCGACCCAAATTGGGAGATAGACGTTTATCTCCCAAAAACGAATAAATCGGTATAAGCGAAAGCCGATTTTGGACGTTTTCAACTGCACTCCGTCGCGGATGCAGACAAAGTTGATGGGGGCGTGTCAGAGGTGTGGCGAAGGTGGAACTGGGGCGTGGTTATCGGCCGAGGAGAGATGGGCGCCTTTCGCCAATAATGGAAAAAAAGTATGCGTTTGTAGCTAGAATTTAGGGCACTTTTCCTGGACCCTGTTTTTTCACGAATAAGGCCCCCAAAAGTGCCCTAAATGACCAGATTACCACCAGAGGGAATCGGGGATGACCTCCCCTGACTCCCCCAGTGGTCACTAACCCCCTCCCACCACAAAACATGATGTTTCACAACTTTTTATTTTCACCCTCAAATGTCATATCCACCTCCCTGGCAGCAGTATGCAGGTCCCTGGAGCAGTTGTTAGGGGGTGCAGTGGACTTCAGGCAGGTGGACCCAGGCCCATCCCCCCCTACCTGTTACAATTGTGCTGTTTAATGCTTATTAGTCGTCCAACCCCCCAAACCCACTGTACCCACATGTAGGTGCCCCCCTTCACCCCTTAGGGCTATAGTAATGGTGTAGACTTGTGGGCAGTGGGTTTTGAGGGGGATTTGGGGGCTCAACACACAAGGGAAGGGTGCTATGCACCTGGGAGCTCTTTTACCTTTTTTTTGGTTTTTGTAAAAGTGCCTCCTAGGGTGCTCGGTTGGTGTCCTGGCATGTGAGGGGGACCAGTGCACTACGAATCCTGGCCCCTCCCACGAACAAATGCCTTGGATTTATTCGTTTTTGAGCTGGGCGCTTTCATTTCCCATTATCGCTGAAAAACAAAAACGCCCAACTCACAAATTGTCGAATAAAACATGGACGTCTATTTTTTGCGAAAATACGGTTCGGTCCGCCCCTTCACGGACCCGTTCTCGGAGATAAAACGCCTATGGAGATAGACGTTTTCGTTCGATTATGCCCCTCTATATAGAATTAAGAGGAATACAGGTTAAGGATCCAAGTTATTCCAACATGAATGTCATTATTTCTGAGGTTATTTTTTTTTTTTTTTTATTTGTACCCCGCACTTTTTCCCACTCATGGCAGGCTCAATGCGGCAGGTAATGGAGAGTTAAGTGACTTGCCCAAAGTCACAAGGAGCTGCCTGGGCCAGGAATCGAACTCAGTTCCTCAGTTCCCCAGGACCAAAGTCCACCACCCTAACCACTAGGCCACTCCTCCACTTATTCTGTACCCCAGACATTTTTTGCATCATAGAAAAATAAGCAATTAAAGGAAACTCTTAATTCTTTTAGTTTGAACCTGAAAGCTGTATCCGCGATAGGAAAGTACCTTCAAAAGCAAGGCGAAGATTATTAAAGGAGTTTAATAACATGCAAGTGCAGCGACCTGAAGCGTGAAGCTGTTAAAGAGAATGAGTATCACAGGAGGAAGAGATGGCAAAGCGCAGCAACAAATCCCTTTGTCCTACCTTCAGAACAGATAATGATGGCATGCCCGTGAACGTGGGATAAAGGATCTTGGAGACCAAGTGGAGATAATAACAGTTTTTATATTGACTCGGCAGAGGATAATTAGGAAACAAAGGAAATTAACAGAACCTAATGAATTAAATCCTATGATACACACAAGTAGCTATCAAGGAAGGGAGGGATACTGATGGTGAATGGTGAGTCAGTAATCCACTGAAATGTGGATCTGAGAGATAAAGAACTGTAAACTCGGCACCCACTGTGGAGAAGAGATTAGGAACATTGGTTATTTACAACAGAAGGAGGGTGATTGAAATATAGAACAGACACCAGGGCAGCAATAGTTGGCAAACAATAAATCAAGTTAAGAAAGGGAGCTGAACTCCTGTACGGATGAAAATGAAACTAGGGCAAGTGACACATAGAGCTTTTGGATGTTGTCGAGTATCATATTTGGTTTGATGAAACAAGGAAGAAAAACAAGCACATAAAATCTAAACTTTATAAAGCCTGTGAGAAAGTTTGCAGGATTATGCTGTCTTCCGGTGTAAAAACATCTTGGAGGCAATGCGAACCACTAAGACCATCAGTTGCCGAGTATGAAACAGCAACAAAATAGTACCACCTGAAATGAGACAAATGAAGGCCCGTTTTCAAAGGTATTTACCCAGGCCAGGTGACTAAGGAGTTACATTGCGGAAAGCACTAACGCGTGTTTACTGCACACTAAAATGCACTACTGCGGGGCGTGCTCAGGCATCCAGCGGCACTTTTTGCATTTGCATGCACTACCCACGTGCTAAAAATAAAATTTATTTTGTAGTGCTGGGGGTGTGTTTGGGGGTAGGGCATAGAGTGGGTGTAACTATGCTAATCGGTGAGTACGTGGGCATTGCTGTGCACTAACTGATTAGTGCACATTACTACGTGAGCCCTTCCGCCTACAAAATAGGTATCGGTAAATGCTCACATGGTAATGGCCTCGCACTAATGGCAAAATTAGTGTGTGGCCATTATTGCAGAAATGGGAAAATCGACCATTTATCAGCAGCTTTAAAGGTGGCCTTAGCGCATGGGATAGATCCGAGCTGGGGACAGAGCAGGCTACCTTTTAGCGCTGCTTAGTAAAAGGGACCCCACGTCACACAACTGAAAGTTGCCTCCCCATTCCCACCACAACAAAAAAAGGGACAGTCGCAGGGCAGCTCAAGTCAAGAAAGACAAAGTACAGTGAGTGATTTTAAAATCCAATGAACAAATGCTGTTCCCACTTTTTTTCTGCAGGCAAGGCGATCCATACACTTCTAGATCAAACATAGAATCAGAGAAAACTGTAGGCAGATAAAGATCATATGGTCTATCCATAAGTACATAAGTATTGCCACACTGGGACAGACCAAAGGTCCATCAAGCCCAGCATCCTAATCCAGGTCAGAAATACCTGGCAATAGGGTTACCATTCGTCCGGATTTCCCCGGACATGTCCTCTTTTTGAGGGCATGTCTGGGGCGTCCGGCGGATTTTGCCTGCACCCACGTTTGTCCGGATTTCTGGACAAACGTGGGCGCGGGTGCGGGCAGGCACGTGCATGTGGGCGGGCGATCGGCACCATGGGTCTGGTCTCCCGTCCCCTCCCCTTCCTTACCATGTTCCCTGGTGGTCTAGTGACGTCTTCGGGGCAGAAAAGAACCCCCTCTTTCCTGCCCGGAGCGCTGCCTCCCCTGTCTATCATCCTCCTCGGTCTGGCTGGGAATTCAAAATGGCCGCTGAGAGTTGAACTCTCGCGAGGCCGCTTCAACTCTCGGTGGCCATTTTGAATCCCCAGACAGACCGAGGAGGATGCAGCAGGCAAGGGCAGGCAGCGCTCCAGGCAGGAAAGAGGGGGCTCTTTCCTGCCCCGAAGAGAAGACGCTACTAGACCACCAGGGCTAGATAGTAAGTGAGGGGGGGGTATGTGAGAGGGGGGGAGGGGACTATGTGACGAGGGGGGCGGGGAATAGGGGCGGAACGAGGACCTGAAGGGGGCGTGGCAGGGGCAGGGCATGAGGTGTGGCGGGGGCGGGGCGGGGTAGTGGGCGTGACATGTGTTCTCTTTTTCAGAGGACACAAAATGGTAACCCTACCTGGCAAGATCCCCAAAAAGTTCAATATATTTTACGCTACTTATCCCAGAAATAAGCAGTGGATTTCCCCTGGAGGAGCTGAAAACCTTTTTATTTGATAATCGACATGTTTAATGTTTATCATTTTATCAAACTTCTGTATTTTATGTGTATTTTAACTGATGTTTGATGCATCTTAATTGATTTTTTAAAATAAACTGTGGTGAACCCATCTGGGGAGATAGCGATACATAAACAATAAATTGATATTGTTTAGAAATTAGTCTGTCATAAATTGTCTGGATAGTTATCCAGATAACAGCTGAATATCACCACTATCTGGATAATTTCCCATTCCATCCTTGCTCTGCCCCCATACCGCTCTGATAGTGATGGAGTGGTCGGTCATGATTTTCAGTGGCAGTATCTGAGTTGTGCTGCTGAAAATTGATGGATGGTCCTGTCAATGATGCTACCTGAAGAAGTCACCTCTGTCATCTTCTTCCTGAACATGCATTCAAGCCCTGGAAAATCTAGAGGGCAAATGACCCTACGAAAGCCAAACCGCAGCACCGGGAAGCTCAAGAATCATAGCAATCAGAAGAACCATAGATCTACCAACCAGAAACAGAATCGGATCGTCACGATCATACCTAAACCTACATTACCCAAATTGCAAAGAACTTAAATACAAAACAACTTACGCATCCAGCTTCTCCTACATAAGCGCACAACTTTGGAACGGACTCCCAAAAGCTGTGAAAACAATCCATGACCTTCTAAACTTCAGGAAATAACTAAAAACCAACCTCTTCAAAAAGGCTTACCCCACCGATCCACCGTAAATCCCCACACCCAGCAACACAGCATAACCAATGATCGTACTGGACAATATACAATCTTCATTCCCTTCGACCCTCATGGTACCTGACACACACCTATCTCACTTGACTACAATATAACCTTGTATCTGTTATCAACCGACTGGCAAACGCCTTTACGGTACTATGTAAGCCACATTGAGCCTGCAAATAGGTGGGAAAATGTGAGGTACAAATGTAACAAATAAAATAAATAAATAAATAAACCAGGTTCACAGAAAGATCTATGGCATTCGTGCTACTGCGACTAGAAAGATGAGGAGAGAAGAAGAAGGTAGGGGACAAAGAAAGAATTCAGGAAGGGGGTACAGAAGATATAGAGACAGAATTTTTATTGGGATTTATTAGGGTGAAGGAAGGGAAAGGACAAAGAGAAATTTTCCATGGATTAGCAGGTAACCTACTTCCTGACTTGACCAAAGCACGGTGTCTTTCTCTCCCTCCCTCCCTCCACTCTGGCACCAGGATGCAGGGAGAAAGGGAGAGAGATTATCCTTCTGTCAAGTCAGGAAATGAGCTAACTGCTAATGGCATTCCATATTTCTGTGAGGATCTACTAGTCTATGAAAATTGCTAGTCTCTAGGGAACGTTTTACATCATAAGCTTTTCTAGTTTCAAAGCCAACAGCAGAAAGATGATGTGGTATCCACATATGAAGGTCATCAGCTCTTATACTGAACCAAAATCAAGTGCAGCAACCTTTCTATGAATTCTACTATGGTAAAAACACCTAGAGGTAGGTAAAAACCTAGTTGCAAGTGTAATATATTACATTCATTTTGAAACATATTTCCCATGAGATATTCATCACTTGGGGCAAGTTCATGTCAGACTTTTATTAAACATTCTTATGTGAAAAACTTTGGAGTATACATTACAGTCCTATAGCTCGTTTCATAGTTTGCAAAACCTAATCACGCTTTTGTACTGTTGCTACTTAACAATCCTCTAAAACAACTGAAACTTCATTGATGTGTCCTGCAATGAAAATATGTTCTTGGAACTCTTATTTGGAACATTAATTCTTTTATTAAATTGGATGATGGTTCTTAAAGTCTTGACCTGAAAAGAACATCAGTGGAGTGGAGTGGAAGAGTGGCCTAGTGGTTAGGTTGGTGGACTTTGGTCCTGGGGAACTGTGGAACTGAGTTTAATTCCCACTTCAGGCACAGGCAGCTCCTTGTGACTCTGGGCAAGTCACTTAACCCTCCATTGCCCCATGTAAGCCGCATTGAGCCTGCCATGAGTGGGAAAGCGCAGGATACAAATGTAACAAAAATAAAATAGATACTATTGGAGATTCTACATGGAATGTTGCTACTATTTGAGATTCTACATGGAATGTTGCTGTTCTACTAGCAACATTCCATGTAGAAGCCTGCGCGGCCACATTGGTGATCTGCAAGGGCCGACTTCTACATGGAATGTTGCTAGTGGAATAGCAACATTCCATGTAGAATCTCAAATAGTAGCAACAGTGGAGGAGTGGCCTAGTGGTTAGGGTGGTGGACTTTGGTCCTGAGGAACTGAGTTGGATTCCCACTTCAGGCACAGGCAGCTCCTTGTGACTCTGGGCAAGTCACTTAACCCTTCATTGCCCCATGTAAGCCGCATTGAGCCTGCCATGAGTGGGAAAGTGTGGGGTACAAATGTAACAAAAATAAAATAGATACTATTGGAGATTCTACATGGAATGTTGCTACTATTGGAGATTCTACATGGAATGTTGCTATTCCACTAGCAACATTCCATGTAGAAGGCTGCGCAGGCTTCTGTTTCTGTGAGTCTGACGTCCTGCACGTGCAGGACGTCAGACTCACAGAAGCAGAAGCCTGCGCGGCCACATTGGTGATCTGCAAGGGCCGACTTCTACATGGAATGTTGCTAGTGGAATCCATGTAGAATCTCAAATAGTAGCAACAGTGGAGGAGTGGCCTAGTGGTTAGGGTGGTGGACTTTGGTCCTGGGGAACTGAGTTTGATTCCCATTTCAGGCACCGGCAGCTCCTTGTGACTCTGGGCAAGTCACTTAACCCTCCATTGCCCCATGTAAGCCGCATTGAGCCTGCCATGAGTGGGAAAGCACAGGGTACAAATGTAACAAAAATAAAATAGATACTATTGGAGATTCTACATGGAATGTTGCTATTCCACTAGCAACATTCCATGTAGAAGGCTGCGCAGGCTTCTGTTTCTGTGAGTCTGACGTCCTGCGCGGCCACATTGGTGATCTGCAAGGGCCGACTTCTACATGGAATGTTGCTAGTGGAATAGCAACATTCCATGTAGAATCTCAAATAGTAGCAACAGTGGAGGAGTGGCCTAGTGGTTAGGGTGGTGGACTTTGGTCCTGAGGAACTGAGTTGGATTCCCACTTCAGGCACTGGCAGCTCCTTGTGACTCTGGGCAAGTCACTTAACCCTCCATTGCCCCATGTAAGCCGCATTGAGCCTGCCATGAGTGGGAAAGTGTGGGGTACAAATGTAACAAAAATAAAATAGATACTATTGGAGATTCTACATGGAATGTTGCTATTCCACTAGCAACATTTTATGTAGAAGGCTGCGCAGGCTTCTGTTTCTGTGAGTCTGACGTCCTGCACGTACGTCCTGCGCGGCCACATTGGTGATCTGCAAGGGCCGACTTCTACATGGAATGTTGCTAGTGGAATAGCAACATTCCATGTAGAATCTCAAATAGTAGCAACAGTGGAGGAGTGGCCTAGTGGTTAGGGTGGTGGACTTTGGTCCTGAGGAACTGAGTTGGATTCCCACTTCAGGCACTGGCAGCTCCTTGTGACTCTGGGCAAGTCACTTAACCCTCCATTGCCCCATGTAAGCCGCATTGAGCCTGCCATGAGTGGGAAAGCGCAGGGTACAAATGTAACAAAAAAAAAAAAACTGTTTGAGAAAACTAAGAATGCATTTAGTTGAAACTGGTTAGCTAAAAGTGGAAAAGCTTGATGCAGTTTCATATCCTTACACTAATACCCTTTGTAAACTTCCAGTTATCCATCCGAAAATAATAGACGCTTTCCAGAATTAAATTTTCAGTTTCTGTAACTCCGAGAGCTCTCTTCCTCCCTCTGGTCTGTCTTTCCCTATCTCGTATGAGATCTCAGTCTCCTGTTTGTATAATCATGTTTATTCAGCAAATGTTAAATAAGCAATGTTTTTTGCTGACTGATCAGCTGGGGAGTTCTTTGTTCCAGTGTCAGTAAATGTATGAAATAATGTACTCATTCTCAGAGACCAACATCACTGAAAACCTATGGATCTGTTGATGCTTAGATGACCATGGCTTTACAGAAGACTGGTATAAACAATATGCTGCACTTTATAGAGAACGAACAGAGAGCAGCAAGTGGAAAATCTATATGTAACACTCTACATTTCAGAGCAAAAACAGACAACCTTCCCAGCTTAAGCAAATACCAGGCTGTGAATAAGTTACACATCCAGAATTAAATGGAGCCTGCCAAGGGCCATGATGCATTTCAATTATTCCAAAGAACATTAGCTGATTCCCAACTTATGTGACAAGGCCATTAAGTGAAAGCTTGACTGAGTGTATAAGCAAGGTTCTGAGACTTGTTTGTGTAGGCATGAATGCATTATTTTATAGTAAGAACTCCTCAACCCTAAGAGGTCTGTGAGCTACATGCAAAATAGACTTTACTCATCAATGGCCCATGAAGTGCTCTGCAGAAAGCACTAGACCTAGTGTGGTATCATCCACTGCAGCTGTCTTGTGGCGATTTCCCACTCAGACAATATAAACTCCGTTTACACATGCTCTCTTTGTTCTTGAATTGAATCCACTTTGAATTTAAGAGTAATAATAACATAACGTCATAACTATAGAAAAGGCAGTTCTATAACTGAACACCCACGGTTATGCATGCCCTGCACGTGTAAATGCAGTTAAAGTGCTACTTATGCTCACAGGACTAAAGTCAGTAGAAAATTAGCACTTAGTGCTATTCTATAAATGGTGCTCCAAGTTGGGCGACAGGAAGTGCACCAGTTTGGGGTGTGAGGCTTTACGCCAACTGAAACCTGGTATAAATCCATGCCCTAAATTAGGCATGGATCCCCCCTGAATTCTCTAATTCTGTGCATGCCGTTTGGGAATGCCCCTGATCCGTTCAAGCCCCTCCCATGGCCATGCCCCCTTTTCACTTGCGTGCTAATAAATTTATGTATGCTCCTTTATAGAATAGCGCCTACAAGATGCTTGTGTAAATCTAAATGCCTGCCAATTATCACCAATATTTTTTTTTCTTTACATTTGTACCCTGCGCTTTCCCACTCATAGCAGGTTCAATGCGGCTTACATATTATATACAGGTACTTATTTGTACCTGGGGCAATGGAGGGTTAAGTGACTTGCCCAGAGTCACAAGGAGCTATCTGTGCCTGCAGTGGGAATCGAACCTAATTCCCCAGGACCAAAGTCCACCACGCTAACCACTAGGCTACTCCTCCACTCCTCCATTTGATTGTTGGTGTCCAATTACTGGCACTAACGGGCTCATTACTCAATTCAATTGTGCACGCAAATTGGGCGTGTACCCAAATTTGCATGCACAATTTTTAAGCGCCGTTTATGTAATTCCCCTGTCAAGCGCCCTATGCACTACTCTATAAGCGTATGCATAAGTGGCATAATACGCAATTACAAGGGGGTGTATATGTAGGTGGACCATGGCCAGGTCATGGACATGTCTGCAAGTATGCACATTGCTTATAGCCTGATTGTTGCTCTTAGGTGCCTCTATTTCAGGGGCATAGCCAGACCCAGTTTTTTGGATGGGCCCAGAATTAATTTGGATGGGCTCTTCCACACCACCCCCCCTCCCCCGAAATAAAACAATGCAGTTTTTTTTTTTTTTTAACTTACTCCACATTCAACATATCTCCTCTCTTTCCTCTGTGGCGTCCCAGCATCTACCCTCTTGTTGCTGGGCCCCGTCCCTCCCCAGTGTGCCTTGTAAGCATCCCCGGTGCCTGCGGTGGTTCATTTTTGCTGCCTGCGCTGGCCCACAGGCTTCCATCTGCCGTGATGTGGCACATCCAGCCAGACAGGAAACAGGAAATGATGTCAGCAAGGAAGGGACAGGGTGGATGGAGGCATGTGGGCCAGCACAGGTAACGGGGGTGGATAGCAGCAGGTTCTGGGGACACCTTTGAGGTGTACTGGGAGGGACGGGGTTTGGCGACAGAAGGGCAGATGCTGGGGCGCCACAGAGGAGAGAGGGGAGAAGGCAGTGTAGTGTCGTCGCTGGGTGGGCCTGAGCCAAGAATGGGACTACCACATGTATGCCTGCATTTAGGTGCACCCATGTGGTATTACGCTAGTATCCTATAATGGAATCTATGAGCCCAGATGCCATTATAGAATTGGTACTCCCTGAACTGCATCAGGGTGCCTGTGTCTAAGTGCCCTGTTACAGAACTGCCCCCCAGAATTCACATATTCTATTTAAAGTACTTAACAGGATTTAGTATTATGGAGGTAGTGCGAGCCCAGCCTGCCACTGCTGCGAACGGAGGTAAGATGAACGGCTTAGAGGCAGGGCAGCAGGAAGGACAGAGTCACTGGCCGTGGATGGGAGGGCAGGGGAGGGGAGGAGAGGATCGCTGGACATGGGATGGAATGGGAAGGGAGGGCAGGGGAGAGGAGAATTGCTAGACATGGAGGGGAAGGCAGGGGAGAGAGGAGAAATCGCTTAGAGGAGAGCCTTCCTAGGGCCCGTTTCATTTTTCATGAAACGGGCTTTGTTGCATGTATTTATAGAATAGCATCTTTTGACATCGATGCACATTTGTGCACACATACACATGTAAAGGCTTTTATTCTGAACATTAGTCTATATTATTCAATATTATACATAGTCATATTACCTTTACAGACATTTCAATAAATTCTCAAAAATATCTTTACTATGCTGAGAGTAACACATCTACCCATCTACGTTATATATTCCTTATTATCGTTGACCCTTATTGTACCTTATACCCTAACCTTACCTGACCCCTATTTCAATCTATATTTGTTTACCCTACCGGACTTGGCGTTCGCCTTTATGATATTTTGTAAGCCACATTGAGCCTGCTAATGGGTGGGAAAATGTGGGATACAAATGTTACAAATAAATATTTTAAATTTAAACAAGATAGGTCTAGAATTACTCAGATAATAGATTCATCAGATATTATACATATCACGGATCCTGATATAGCCTTTCAGTTTCAGAGTTTCTATAAAAATTTATTGAGTTCTGAAATCAATTTCTCACCCTCTTCATAGTTTCACTGAGTACTTTACCCCTCCTACTATTCCTCAGAACTTATTGAATTCTCTTGATCAAGATATCACTGAAACGGAAATATTTTCAGCTTTGAAATCATTTCCAATAAATACGTCTCCAGGAAACGATGGGCTTAATGTTGAATTCTATTTAGCTTTTTCCAGGACTATTTTTTGAGGAGGTACTTGGGGGTACTGAGTACCGGCACCTTTTCCATTGTCTGCTAAAATTGACCATGGTCCCCAAGTTTTAATGAAAGAGGTCAAGTTCTACACAGCAATTCTGCCTTGTCATAGATTCTGTGACTGGTTGCAGGGGGCCTGGCTAATATGTGGTGGGTCCTGATCTTCCAACCCCTGAAGGGTGGCCTGGCATTTGAGTACCAGCACCTTTTTTGCTAGAAAAAAAATGCACTGGCTTTTTCAGACATTCTTGTACCCAAACTCCTCCAGTTATATAATCTTCTTCTAACAGAAGACTCTTCTAAAGGTTTAACAATTATAGTAATTCTTAAACCTTATAAAGATCACAATAAAGTGGAAAATTATAGGCCCATATCTTTTATTAACACCGATAATAAAATATTTGCTAAGATTCTTGCCTCTAGACACCAAAAAATTCTCCCTATTATTATTCATAAAGATCAAAATGGATTTACTCCCCGTCTCCCAAATGATAATTCTCGACTTTTTGGAATATCTTGTCAAATGTTCGTCATTTTGATGACTCTTTAATTACAATCTCCTTAGATGCAGAAAAAGCATTTGACAGAATTGAGTGGTAGTATCTGTTTTACACCATGAGATGGTTTGGTATTGGTGAAAGATTTATAAACATGGTTAATATTCTTTATGATAATCCACTGGCTACTATAGTGGTCAATGGCAATGTATCTAAACCATTTCCCCTAAAAAGGGGAACCAAACAAGGTTGCCCTCTCTCACCACTTTTTTTTTAACATTGCTCTAGAACCTTTGGCAATGGCAATTAGGCATAATTCTGAATTTTTGGGTGCACGTATTGGTATCGATGAAATTAAACTAGCATTATATGCTGACGATATTCTTCTGTATACAGCATTAAAATCTCTACCTACTCTTTTCACTTCTATAGAACTAGCCGTTGAGCCCGTAAAAACGGCCTAGTAAAGAAGGGGGGGTTGAAAGCCCCCCCCAGATAGGTCGCCATCCCCCCCCCCCCCCCCGGAGTCCCCTCCGCCACCCCTCCACCCAGGCTGGGTACCTGGCTTCACTATTCAAACCGCCGGAACGCAGCACACAGCTCATCTGAGCTGCCATCGGCCTTCCTTCTTCTCTGCGTGTGTTCCGCCCTCGTGTGACGTAACGTCGGCGAGGGCGGGACACAGGCAGGTAAGGAAGGCCAACGGCAGCTCAGATGAGCTGTGTGCTGCGTTCCGGCGGTTTGAATAGTGAAGCCAGGTACCCGGGCCGGGTGGAGGGTGGGTGGCAGCGGCGACTCCGGGTGGGTGGGGGGAGCGGTAGCGGCAACCCTGGGGGGGGGGGGTAGCGGTGGCGACGGCGGTTCCCTCACTCGCAGGTGCGCAGGTTCCCTCTCTGTCACACCCCCGTCATCACGTATTGACGCGGGGGCGGGACAGAGAGGGTCTCTACTGCGCATTTGCGAGTGAGTACGCCTCTTGCCATTTATATGTTTGATTCTTCTGGTTACAAGGTAAACTGGAATAAATAAATTGGACTCGGGTTAAAGCACATCTTTGGAGAGGAGACGGCTTTAACCCGAGTCCCTGAAGAAAGACTTTTTGAAACCCGTGGTGTCGGGCGTTTTCAGGGGAAGGCAGTCGGAGACTCAACAGTGGATTCGGTTCCTCGAGAAATCAATATGAGGATTCATTTACAGAGTGCCGACAAAACATTTAAAGAGAAGTTCACATTTTTTGATTTAGTCTCATTTTGTAGCAGTATCACTATCCTGCTTATTTTCGAATGAGAAGGCTGGCCATCTTCCGACACAAATCCTGAAGCCGGCCAAATCGGTATAATCGAAAGCCGATTTGGGCCGGCTTCAACTGCTTTCTGTTGCAGGGCCGGCCAAAGTTAAAGGGGGCGTTTTGGCAGGGTATAGAAGGCGGGACGGGGGCGTGGTTACGAGATGGCCGGCTTCAGCTGATAATGTAAAAAAGGCCGGCTCTGACGAGCACTTGGCTGGCTTCACTTGGTCCATTTATTTTTAGGACCTAACCTCCAAAAAGTGCCCCAAATGACCAGATGACCACCGGAGGGAATTGGGGATGACCTCCCCTTACTCCCCCAGTGGTCATCAACCCCCTCCCACCCCAAAAAAATTAAAATTCATTTTTTGCCAGCCTCTATGCCAGCCTGAAATGTCATACCCAGCTCCATGACAGCAGTATGCAGGTCCCTGGAGCAGTTTTTAGTGGGTTCAGTGCACTTCAGGCAGGTGGACCCAGGCCCCCCCCCCCCACCTGTTACATTTGTGGTGGTAAATGGGAGCCCTCCAAACCCCCACCAAAACTGACTGTACCCACATGTAGGTGCCCCCCTTCACCCCTAAGGGTTATGGTAGTGGTGTACAGTCGTGGCGAGTGGGTTTTGGGGGGGATTTGGGGGGGCTCAGCTCACAAGGTAAGGAAGGTATGCACCTGGAAGCAATTTTTGAAGTCCACTGCAGTGCCCCCTAGGGTGCCTGGTTGGTGTCCTGGCATGTGAGGGGGACCAGTGCACTACAAATGCTGGCTCCTCCCACGACCAAATGCCTTGGATTTGGCCGGGTTTGAGATGGCCGCCATTGGTTTTGCTGAAAACCAATGCCGGCCATCTCTAAAGCTGGCCCAAATGTTGAGATTTGGCCGGCTTCGACCGTATTAACGAAACAAAAGATGGCTGGCCATCTTGTTTTGATAATTCGGTCGGCATTCTGCTTTCCGGGGCTGGCCTTGAAGATGGCCGCCCATGTAGATGGCCGGCCCCGTTCGATTATGCCCTTGCACATAGTATGCAATAGCACGTACACACAAAATAATATAAAAAGAGTAGCCCGATGAAAGAAGTGCTATGCCATTGGGCAATAGAAATGTGTTTGCCTGAAAACAGTGGTTTTTACTGAGGGTACTCTTAAGAAAAAGAAAGAAAAAAAGTAAACACTTCAGTGTACTGTTTGTGGGTTTAAATCATTGTTAGCTATTTTCAGTCTTGGTTTTTGTACAATCTATTTGCTTTCTTTACCAAAGACAGTGGGATTTTTCTTTGTGAATATCCAGTTTTGAGACTGAGCATGTGCGACCTGAGGAAAGCAGCCGCAGGGGCAGGCAATGCAGGGCAGAGGAAGGAGTCGCCCTACCTGCAGCTGGCGGGGCCAGCCAAGGTACTCCGGGCAGGCAGGCGAGAGGGAGGGAGGGGTGGCAGTGGCAGCAATGACGATTCTGGCCCGGGCCCGGCGGCGGTGGCCCTGCCCCTGGCACAGAGCTCAGTTTCTCGGCGGCCCTGTGGAGCTCAAGTTCTAGAAATCCATAGGTGAATCCAGAATTTGAACCTATTCTACTTTGCTTCTGTCCTTTTTTTTTTGAGGAGCAGAGCAAAAGCGAATAGCTGGAACTTTTGAAAGTCAGAGGAAAGCAATGAAAACGAACCAGTGTTGAAGACGATCAGAATGAACTGCAGGGATCTGATGCAGCCTTCTCTTTTGAAGAAACACACTTTAAATGAATTACGGCTTGAATTTCCCGTTGCTAAGCAGAGGCACACATTCAGACCCATTTCCCATGTCCCTGTCTGGCTCACCAGCTCATTCACAAGAGAAATATCCAGTGGGACACCAAAGGAAAAGAAAAAAAAACCCATGCCTAATTTCAAACTTGCAGAGACAGAAAAATATAAAATGCTGCGTAGAAAGACAGAGAGAACATACCCTGCTGAAAGCACTAAAGCTGAACTGATTAGTATTTCGGAGCTTTCCACTATAAAACCTCCTTAGTAAAGTACAGACTATATTATAAGCTGTTGCCTCCCAACTCAATTAGTGCACTCAGTAAAGTATCTTAGTAGAACAGTCATAGGGTAGCAATGCAAAAATATATTCTTCAGAAAATGAGTCTAGATGGATAAATCTTTTGGTGTTTGGCATAGCCACACTAGAAATATCTGACTGAACTGGGATGCAAATCTACAAATCAGTAAATGCCACATTGTAATAAAATACATCGATGAAATGGTACTGTTTGAACAGTTAAATTGCAAAGCCTCGGTCCTGTAGGGGTATTTCCCTGTGTGTCTCACCTTGCTGGTCTTGGCCTGTATAATCCTATGACATCAAGATGGAGTCTGTAATCCTATGACCTGCACAACTTTGGTGGGGGGGGGGGGGGGGGTTGGAGGGAAGGGATAGTTTTGCCAGAGTCGGACTTGTGGGAGGAAGGGGATTGGAGGGAAGGGGAAGAGCTACTGGATGTGGGAGGAAGAGGAGAAGGGAGATCTGAATGTTAGGGAGAGAGTTGCTTGACATGGGCGGGAGAAGAAGAAGGGGCTGGAGAGCTGTTGGACAAGGGAGGAAGTGGAAGAAGGGACTGGAGGGAAGGGAGAGAGTTGCTGGACATGGGAGGAAGAGGAGGAGGGGACTGATGGAAGGGAGAGAGCTGCTGGAGGAAGAGGAGGCAGGTATTTGGATGGAAGGGAGAGAGCTGCTTGATGTGGGAGTAGGAGGAGGGGGCTGGAGAGAAAGAGCTGCTGGATGTGGGAGGAAGAAGAGGATGGGATCTGGATGGAAGGGAGAGAGCTGCTGGACGTGGGAGGAAGAGGAGGAGGGGATCTGAATGGAAGGGAGAGAGTTGCTTGACATGGGCGGGAGAAGAAGAAGGGGCTGGAGAGCTGTTGGACAAGGGAGGAAGTGGAAGAAGGGACCGGAGGGAAGGGAGAGAGCTGCTAGAGGAAGAGGAGGCAGGTATTTGGATGGAAGGGAGAGAGCTGCTTGATGTGGGAGGAGGAGGAGGGGGCTGGAGAGAAAGAGCTGCTGGATGTGGGAGGAAGAAGAGGAGGGGATCTGGATGGAAGGGAGAGAGCTACTGGACATGGGAGGAAGAGGAGGAGGGGATCTGAATGGAAGGGAGAGAGTTGCTGGACATGGGAGGGAGAAGAGCAAGGGGCTGGAGAGCTGCTAGACAAGGGAGGAAGAGAAAGAAGGGACTGGAGGGAATGGAGAGAACTGCTGGACATGGGAGGAAGAGGAGGAGGGGACTGATGGAAGGGAGAGAGCTGCTGGAGGAAGAGGAGGCAGGTATTTGGATGGAAGGGAGAGAGCTGCTTGATGTGGGAGGAGGAGGAGGGGGATGGAGAGAAAGAGCTGCTGGATGTGGAAGGAAGAAGAGGAGGGGATCTGGATGGAAGGGAGAGAGCTGCTGGACGTGGGAGGAAGAGGGGGAGGAGAACTGGAGGGGAGGGAGAGAACTGCTGGTACAGCACAAGGAGGGAGAGAAGGGAAACAGATACCAGACCAAGGAGGTGAAGGAAAAGGGAACAAATACTAAACCTACTCGTGAGCTGAAACATGTAACACACAAGTAATATTAAGCATCAAAGGAAAGAAGCTCCTTTGGTGTCACATTGGGTGTTGAAAAATGGAAAAGTCCATTGATCGTTATTAAATTTTGGGTTTTTGCCAGGTTCTTGGGGCCTGGATTGGCCACTGTCGGAGACAGAGTGCTGGGCTTGATGGACCTTTGGTCTTTTCCCAGCGTGGCAGTGCTTATGTACTAGATGATCTGAGAGCTGTAGTCTTGTTTCAGCTCACGAGTCCCAGGGGAAGGGATACCACTGAGGCACTGAAGGTAACTGAGCAACGCTATATCTTTTCTTGGGATACGGTGGCCCCGAATGGACTAAACATGGAAGTCGAGTGGATCTAGGATGGGTTCCTTTAAGAGAAGGGTGTGGATACACTCTGACTAAGAGTATTTAATCAGGGTAGTAGATTGTGAGGGCATGAAGCCTGAGGATCAGTAGTCCGTGACTGAGACTGGACGTTAGTCCCGCTGGTGAGTAGCTAAAAATGGTATATAAATAGTGAATGATTAAAATTGATTAATGTGGATAATATATAAAAAAAAAGGAAAAAAAAAAGGAGATGATGGTGTTAAGTTACATGTTGGTTATTGTGATTTATAGGAAAATAGTTCCTCCTGAGGAAGAGGATATCAAAATGCAGCCAGCACTGAGGAACATGGAAGAGAGGGAGTGTTGATTTGTGAACGTTGAACTGTTTTGAATAAAGCTCTTCTGAAGTTGTTTGGGGCTTCTGCAATGGATGAGCTGTAACATCGAGGGCATTCAGACCCATTGTCATAAAGGAACAAGTTTTTTTTTTTATTACATTTGTACCCTGTGCTTTCCCACTCATGGCAAGCTCAATGCAGCTTACATGGGGCAAGGGAGGGTTAAGTGACTTGCCCAGAGTCACAAGGAGCTGCCTGTGCCTGAAGTGGAAATTGAACTCAGTTCCTCAGGACCAAAGTCCACCACCCTAACCACTAGGCCACTCCTCCATTCCACTAGCAACGTTCCATGTAGAAGTCGGCCCTTGCAGATCACCAATGTGGCCGTGCAGGCTTCTGCTTCTGTGAGTCTGACGTCCTGCACGTATGTGCAGGACATCAGACTCACAGAAACAGAAACCTCCTGCGCAGCCTTCTACATGGAATGTTGCTAGTGGAATAGCAACATTCCATGTAGAATCTCCAATAGTAGCAACATTCCATGTAGAATCTCCAATAGTATCTATTTTACTTTTGTTACATGTGTACCCTGCGCTTTCTCGCTCATGACAGGCTCAATGCAGCTTACATGGGGCAATGGAGGGTTAAGTGACTTGCCCAGAGTCACAAGGAGCTGCCTGTGCCTGAAGTGGAAATCGAACTCAGTTCCTCAGGACCAAAGTCCACCACCCTAACCACTAGGCCACTCCTCCACTCCACTCAGTAGCAATAAAGGTTTGAGAACCAGGAGTGCAGTGAATGCTGTTTTAAAGTGTTGTTGAAGGAATTCCCGGGAATGGCAAGTTAGTTCAAAAAACAGATTTTGATGGTATACAGAATCAAGCATGGATTGATGCAGCCTTAAGGATTATAAGAACATTGTTGAAGAATAAACTTGTGCGGATCTGAAATTTGGACTAGATGGTCAGGTAATACATATGAACTATCAGCACGGGATAAGAATGAGGGGAAAATACTGAAAAAAGATAAGTGACGGGCTGGGTGTTAATTTTTGTGGAGCTTATTTTGTAAATAGTGAATGAATGTGTTTAAGAGGGGGAATGTGTTTGTAATAAATTGAAGGAGAAAAGAAAAAATGTTGTCTGGAGCACATTTTTGTGATTGACTATAATCGATCGCGCTCTGGTTGAAACTAGTTTATCCCCGTTTAGTGTTAACTTGTATGTATAACCCCCAGACACCAAAATAGACTGACATGCTTTGCAAAGCAGCAGTGTCCATGACATTTCAGACTATCTTGTAGCAGTCATGGCTTGCTGTTATGAAACCAGCTGGAGCCGAGGTTGAGAGGGTTCCCCTTTGACCCATGAAAGTGAATCAAGTTCACGCCTATTTGTTTTGGGAAATCTACAGGTCTTTCTTTGCCAGGCAAAAGGATAAGTGAGGCTAATTGTTGTGTGGCTGCACAGTTTCACGCCATCGGTGGACCTTTGGTTTGAAAGCACGTGGGTTAATATTGAAACACGTGGATGACATTTCTCATAATGCCATCCACAGCGTTTAAAACTGTTCCAGGATATTCAGCACTAGTTGCTATCTGGATAGAGAGGTGACTATCCAGGTGTGCTGCCAACCACTGCAGTTATCCAGATTATGGCAATACATTTTAAAAGGTCAAATAAAGATGCGTCCTAAGCACATATTCTATATCTGCAATGAAGCGTGGGGTTGAATGCAATTCAGTATTGTTCCTCCTACCGACACAGCTCGGCGAAACAAGGGAGCCCTTGTCGGGGATGATGTTTTTCAGTGAAATTTCGTAGGACCTGACGAAGGCCACCTCTGTGATTTGGGTGGTGGTATAATTTTATTTGGTTTTTCTGTGCACAGTTTTTTAAAACTTTATTTTGTTTAAATTCTGATAGACAACATTTTGAGGAAATCTTTTGTTGACTGCCGTTTCAGTTTATGATTGGTTTTTGAAATAATGTTTTTTCTCCCCCCCTCCCCCCATTTTTTGTGCTTTAGGGAGTTGCTTTCCACTGCTGTTTTTCCAGTCTTTACAGAAGTCTATGATAGTTAATCCCAATTTAGGATTTGTTTAAAGGTCTATGACTTCCCCTTGGGTAGTTGAGGGTAGTTGAGGCTTTCATCCGTAAAATCCGCCCCTTTCTTTCCGAGCACTCTACCAAAACCCTCATCCACACCCTTGTCACCTCTTGTTTAGACTACTGCAATCTGCTTCTTGCTGGCCTCCCACTTAGTCACCTCTCCCCTCTCCAGTCGGTTCAAAACTCTGCTGCCCGTCTCATCTTCCGCCAGGGTCGCTTTACTCATACTACCCCTCTCCTCAAGACCCTTCACTGGCTCCCTATCCGTTTTCGCATCCTGTTCAAACTTCTTCTACTAACCTATAAATGTATTCACTCTGCTGCTCCCCAGTATCTCTCCACACTCGTCCTTCCCTACACCCCTTCCCGTGCACTCCGCTCCATGGATAAATCCTTCTTATCTGTTCCCTTCTCCACTACTGCCAACTCCAGACTTCGCGCCTTCTGTCTCGCTGCACCCTACGCCTGGAATAAACTTCCTGAGCCCCTACGTCTTGCCCCATCCTTGGCCACCTTTAAATCTAGACTGAAAGCCCACCTCTTTAACATTGCTTTTGACTCGTAACCACTTGTAACCACTCGCCTCCACCTACCCTCCTCTCTTCCTTCCCGTTCATATTAATTGATTTGATTTGCTTACTTTATTTATTTTTTGTCTATTAGATTGTAAGCTCTTTGAGCAGGGACTGTCTTTCTTCTATGTTTGTGCAGCGCTGCGTATGCCTTGTAGCGCTATAGAAATGCTAAATAGTAGTAGTAGTAGTAGTAGTCATTTCAAAATTGTATTAATACTGCAACCAACATGACATCTGCCCAAGTTGTTATAGCAATTTTGTTTTTGATTTGCTTTATTTATTTATTTATTTATTTATTTGTTACATTTGTACCCCACATATTCCCACCCATTTGCAGGCTCAATGTGGCTTACATAGTACCGTCAAAGGCGTTCGCCAAGTCGGTTGATAACAAATACAATACAATACAAATACAAGGTTATATAGTGATCGAGTTATAGATTATTAGTGTAAGTCTGTAGTTATGTACTTTTTTTAGGTGTGTGAACTTACGCTAGCTCAAAGACTGGGATAAAAGCACACGCCTAGCTGTTGTCAGTCAGGGGCATAACTGCTAGTATTCTTTAACATTTATTTATTTGGATTTTGCTCACACCTTTTTCAGTAGTAGCTCAAGGTGAGCTACATTCAGGTAAACTGGGTATTTCTCTGTCCCTGGAGGGCTCAGAATCTAATTTTGTACCCGAGGCAATGGACCCAAGATCATAAGGAGCAGCAGTGGGATTTGAACCGGCCACCGCTGGATGTCAAAATGGCTGCTCTAACCACTAGGCCACTCCTCCACTCCATGTACATGTAAGTGCTGAGCATACCCCTGACCTGCCCATGCCCACCCCAGGTCCATGCTCCTCTAGGAGTTCGACCTTAAGGATTTTGTGTGCACAATTTGTAGAATCCCACCTAAGGGCAGTTACATGGTAATAGCTAATTAGAGCTAATCAGTGCCCATCAACACCAAATTATAACCAATAGTAAACTGAAATTAGCAGCTAATTATTAAGTTATGCATGTAACTGGCTCTACTCTATAAATGGCACACAAAACTTTGCACAGTAAGGACCAAATTCTATAAATGGCGGATAAAAAAAAATTGGCACAAAAAAACTGTGCTTAGCACTATTCTATAAACCTTGCCTATAGTTAGGTTGTGGTTTATAGAATATGCATATGCCTGACTCCGCGACTACAATTTAGGTGCGACCATTTACGCCAACTAAAACTTGGTGTATATTCCCACACCTAATTTAGGCACAGATTGGGTGTATTCTATAACAGTGTGTATAATTTTCAGGAATAGTCTACGACCCACCCATGTCCCTCCCATGACCATGCCCCCTTTTGGAACTTACACGCACCACTTTAAACTTAGGGCCCTGTTTACTAAGCAGTGTTATAGGCACATTAATGTTTTTAATGGGTGTTAACCATGTACGCCTGTTAAAACCATGTACGTGCCTACAATATCCCTATAGGCACCTACATGGTTAGCGCACACGCTAAGAGTAGGCATGCTAAAAACACTAACGCACCTTAGTAAACAGTGCCCTTAGAAAGCTGCACATTTAAATTCTAATTAGTGCCAATTAGTGTTGATAATTGCTTGTTAGTGGCCAATTATCAACAATGATTAACTTGTGAAGAAATTACGTTGCACAGGCAAATCAGCTAGGTGCCCTGATTTGTGAATGCAATTTAGTCGCTGTTTATAGAATCTGGGGGTAAGCATAAAATTGTATGCACAAGCTTATTTAGGGGCCCTGTCACGAAATGCCTAGCCACCCACCTGGAGTTACCCTGCAGCCATTAAGGGGGTCTATCCTCAGCACAGTTCAGGTCCACCTGAACCTGCCGCTCATGCTCTACACTAGCACCCTCCTCTCACCGACTGGGTCACAACCGCCTCTGAGTGAGTCTCCCACTCTCAAATACCCAGTGATTTTTAGTTTACTGGAGCCACACTCCCAGTAGTCCCACAGTTCCCAGAAAGCACTCACAGACCCAACACTCAAACCACCAGGATTCTTTATCAGTCCAGACAGGCAAAACGAATAAACAATTGTGCTTATTCTCAGAACTTGGAACAGTGGACAAAAATGTGCAATTGGCAAACAATAACAGGTAACTGAAATATGGATCAATTATAACACTAACTAAACATCTATATACTGTTTAAACAGTACCTGGGAAGGTCAGGACATATAATTCACCGAGCCTCAGCAAAGAGATATGTCTCTCTTTCCTCCCAGCTAAGACTGAAGCAACAGCCAGCAGCTGCTGGGTAATTTCAAAACTCTAGGCCAATAAGAGCCCAGAACAGTCAAGTTTCAAATAAAAATTGGTTACATCACTACAGGCACTGCCTATTATCTGTGTGCCAAATAAAAGAAAGAGAAGCCAGTCCTCGGTGCACCGTCTGCTGGCCAAATAGGTGAAATACACTTCAGAACATAATCAATGCTGATAAATATCAAATACATTTTACAAGCTTAAAACACACTGTTTCTTCACAGGCCGTTTTACAAAGGCACAGCAGGCTCTATGCACATGCAGCGTGTGCCAAAATGATACTACCGCCAGGCTAGTGCACCCCCGGTGGTAATTTTGGATTTAGTGCTCGTCCATAACCCCTCAACATATTATGTTTTTATTTCCTACTGTGCATGGCATTTCCATCATTAATTGGCAGTTGGTGCACCCCAATTGGTCACCGCATGTGTAGTGCATGAGCCCTTACTGCTAGGACAATGGGTAGTGGTAGGGTCTCAGACCGAAAATGGACGCACCTCGGTATCAATTTTTGCACACGCCCATTTTCCAGCCCACTTAAAAGAGGCCCTTTTTCCTAGATGGGATAAAAAATGGTCCAGTATGCGCCCAAAAGACTTGCTCGCACTAGCGCAGGCCACTTTTTACCGCAGCTTAGTAAAAGGCCCTCAGAATTAGAGGGACTGTGGCTATGTATATTTCCACTGTCTGCATAGGAGCCGACTCTGTGGGTGCTTGAGCACCCCCAATATAGAGAATATTCATTGAATGTGTCCAGGGAGGGGTTATTTCCACTGGGCTTAGCACCCCCAATCATTTTGAAACGTTGGCTCCTATGACTGTCTGAAGAATTTTCTGCTCTGCCCCCATACTGCCCTGATGCTATCTGGATAGTGCCAGGGAAGTCTGCAATGATTTTCAGCAGCATTATCTGGATAATGCCACTGAAACTCAATCGATGGCCCCAGTCAGTGCGTTTTGAATATTGAGGCTAACATTTTATTGCCTACATCAATGTGGATTTTTTGAACATGCTCAATTGTGTGCTGATGTCACACAGAGAAAAGAGTTTCTCTGGCATTTTTCCTATTCTTCTTGCATTCCTCTCTCCTCCATCTCTTCCAAGAAGCCTGTCATGGTCTTACTGTGACTCCGTCACTCTGACTCCTACTTTACTCTGGCTCGCTGTGGAATGTCACCTCTCTCCCCTCGTCTGTAGAGTGCCACCATCCTAGGGCATTCACATGCACTGTAGTCCTTAATTTACTGGACCTGTGGCCGGAACTTCCTGGGGGCACGTCTGGATGACGTCAAGGGTCTAGGCATATTTTACGGAGGCCAAGACCCTCTTACAATGCCTTTGCAACTTGCTTGTTCCTAAGGTCCTGCCTTAGGAATAGTTCATGTCAAGCCTGTCTTGTACCCGGTTCCTGTCAAGCCTGCCTTGTTCCTGGTTCCTGCCTAGCCTGCCTTGTTCTTGGTTCCTGCCAAGACCGTCTGTTCCTGGGGTCCAGTATCACCTGATCCTGAGGTCTAGCCTTGCCTCTAGTACTGGTTCCTAAGATCTAGCTGTTGCCTGTTCCTGAGTGCCAGCCTTGCTTGTCCCTGAGGTCCATCCAGTCTGCCCAGCAAGATAAACTCACATGTGCCATTTTTTGTGTATACCTTACCTTGATTTGTACCTGTCTTTTTCAGGGCACAGACCGTATAAGTCTGCCCAGCATTTGCCTGTTCCTGGGTTCCAGTTTTACCTGATCCCGAAGTCCAGCCTTGGTTCCTGAGTTCCAGCATGCTTGTTCCTGACTTGCCGAGCCCGACTTTGCCCTTTTCATTGGACTTAGAGGTGACCTGTCTGCCGCAGTCAGGGCCATGACTGTGGTCCCAGGGCTCACTACTCCAAAAATAACAGTGCCTACCTATATAACATGCCAAGCTTTAGTGCATAGACACCAAAACTACAATGGAATTTCCTCTCTGACTTTTTTTTTTAAGTTTTCTAGGACTTTCACCAGTCAAGCTGCTTCTTCAGTAATTTTATGAAAGGCTATTTTTAAAGTACTATTTGTTCATGTGTCTTTTAATGTTAAGATCCTATTTAAATGATTAAGTAATATGCATTGAGCATGGATTTCACCTGTAGAACGATGCATTCTAAACTGATATTAGATTAAATTTACAGGTCATGTTGCTCATGATAACTTTATTTTCACTACTGTAACATCTGGATTAGTTACAGCAGACCTTAGCAGATGGGATCAGGATTCATTAATAGTCATGAGATGGGGGGGTCACATTACTGTCATCTTCAAGAGTAGTAGGCAGGAGCACTTGAGTAATTTTGACCTTTTTTTCTAACTTTTTAAAAATTTGTCAGCTTTAATGATGTCATGCGATCATCGCAGGTATTGCAGTTTTCCCAAGTAATTTAAATTTCATATGACCTTATTTTGTGGTGGGTCCTGAGGTTGAATCATGGCTCCATTAGTGAATGTGTACTTTGACTGCATAATGTGCTGCTCATGTTTGAAATGCAGTTTCATAACATCTCTAACTATATATATATATATTCTTGAGCCATATTGCCAGACGGCAACCGAAGACATTTCAGGAGGTCAAGCTTTGCTAGTAATCACCACTGAATTAGTATACTAGTTGCCCTGAAGAAGACAGGAGTCATCCAGGATGTACAAAAAAACTTGTTAAATGAAAACAAAAGGTTTAGGAAATGCAGCATATAATGAGTGAAAAAATAAGTAAAGTACTCAGAGAAAGAATCACACATAATTTTTAAGGCTCTCAGCTACCAACAATACAGCAAGTTATATAGATATGGTAACACTCTTTCAAACATTAAAATCAGAACTATCTTTGTACATACATACATGAGCATGTAATTTAGTGGAAGGTCAGGGTGATTTTGGGACCAGAGAGAAAATAATGCATGATATGAAGGGATCCCCAGAAGCGTAGCCGGTGGTGGGAGGCAGGGCTGGTGGTTGGGAGGCGGGGATAGTGCTGGGCAGACTTATACGGTCTGTGCCAGAGCCGTTGGGTGGGAGGCAGGGCTGGTGGTTGGGAGGCGGGGATAGTGCTGGGCAGACTTATACGGTCTGTGCCCTAAAAAAGACAGGTACAAATCAAGGTAAGGTATACACAAAAAATGGCACATGTGAGTTTATCTTGTTGGGCAGACTGGGTGGACCGTGTAGGTCTTTTTTCTGCCGTCATCTACTATGTTACTATGTTATATGATGAATAATGGGGAAGGGATTTGAAAAACTGGCTTTCTGTGGTTACAGTTAAAGCGGCTTATATATTAGATATATACAGGTATTCATTTTGTACCTGGGGCAATGGAAGGTTAGGTGACTTATCCAGAATCACAAGGATCTGCAGTGGGAATTAAACCCAGTTCCCCAGGTTGTCAGGCCATTGCATTAACTACTAGACTACTCTTTCCTCTACACAAGCAACAAATCTCAAATTGATTTATGGGGGCCACCACTTGCATGACAGTTTCTCGGTAGACTTACAGGCCCTTTTACTAAGGCACAGTAGACCTAACGTGGGCCTACGCGTGCTACAAGGGCACTACCACAGGACACGCTGAGGTGCCCTGCAGTTGTTTCCTGCTCAGCGCACGCTAATCTGGCACTGTAAAATACTTTTTTTATTGTCCAGTGTGGGAGGCACGCCCTAGGCAGAGAGTAGGTACATAAGCACATAAGCACAGCCATACTGGGAAAAGACCAAGGGTCCATCAAGCCCAGCATCCTGTCTCTGACAGCAGCCAATCCAGGCTTCAAGAACCCGGCAACCCCCCCCCCCCCCCCCAAAAAAAAAAAAAAAAAAAAAAAAAACCAAAACATATATTTAATAATGTTCAATGGACTTTTCCTTCAGAAATCTGTCCAAACCCCCCTTAAACTCTGTAAGGCCAGCTGCTGTCACTACATTCTCCAGTAACGAGTTCCGGAGTCCAACTACACGCTGAGTAAAGAAGAACTTTCTCCTATTTGATTTAAATCTACCATATTCTAGCTTCATCTTGAGTCCCCTGGTTCTATTATTTTTTGAAAGTGTAAACAAACGCTTCACATCTGTCCGCTCTACTCCGCTCATTGTCTTGTAGACTTCTATCATATCACCCCTCAGCCGCCTTTTCTCCAAGCTGAACAGCCCTAAACGTCTTAGCCTTTCCTCATAGGGAAGTTGTTCCATCCCTTTTATCATTTTTGCTGCCCTTCTCTGCACCTTCTTCAATTATTTTATGCTTGCACTAACCAGGTAGTGTGGGTACATTACCGTGGGTGCAGTGCAGCAGCCCTTACCACCTCCTAAATAGGTGGCGATAACGGCTACTGTGGGTAACGGCCACATGATAATGGGGAAATTAGCTTTTAGCCATTACAATAACATATAGCATGTTGGCCATTTTACCGCCTCACTAAAAGTAGTCGCAACACACAGAAAACCCATGTGCTGACAGCAGCGCCAGCCACTTTTTAGCGTGGCTTGGTAAAAAGACCCCATAGTGCAGTGGCTTCCCATCACCTTCCCCAGTCATCTTTGCTTTCCAGAGAATGGCAAATTGACACATGCCAGTGTGGGATTTGAACTCAGGTCATGGGTGCAGTAGGCAAGCAACCCCCTGCTGTACCACAAGTCCTTGTATTGGTACATAAATACCCAGAGAAAACTCTAGGGTATGCTGTACAGTAGGAGAATAATTTTATAACAAACACCTAGGTTGAGTGGGCTGGAAGGCACCTACTGTGCACCTGATTTATAAAGACTAATAAATGTCTATTTGTCTGTCTGTATTACATTCTAGCATAAATCATGTTGATATCACACCAACACTGCATGCACAGACAATACTCCTGCTCGAGAGGTGTAAATGTCCACTTATAGATTTTTAAAATATGCATGAATCAAGGTATTTTATGCATGTAATCACGAAACTGCCTCTGCTACACCCAGACTATGCTTCCAGCAATGTCTGCAGTAGAAGTATGCAAATGCACATCATTACACATACTTATACACCCATGCAATAAAATCAATGTGGGCAAAACAAGACGACTCTCTGAATATCAGTGCTGTTTGAGGGAAAAAATTGAAGCTCTATTGGTGGCACATTGTTTACAATTTCAACAAAAATTTGAATGTTTGAAGTGCTTTATTTTAGATCACAATTTTATGCCCGCATATTACCATATATATGCAAAAATAACTTTTTTAAATGGCCTTCTGGAAGCATGGGTGTTTCAGGGACCCTTTTACTAAGGCGTGTAGGTGCCTACGTGCATCAAATTGGAACTACCGACCGGCTACCGCATGTCGCACTGTGTAAGTATACAGCATGTCAACACTCCTGCTTATTTTCGAACGAGAAAGCCGGCCATCTTCCAACACAAATCGGGAGATGGCCGGCCTTCTCCTAAAGCCGGCCAAATCGGTATAATCGAAAGTCGATTTTGGCTGGCTTCCACTGCTTTCCGTCGCAGGGCCGGCCAAAGTTCAAGGGGGCGTGTCGGCAGGGTAGCGAAGGCGGGACGGAGGCGTGGTTAAGAAATGGCCAGCTTCAGCCAATAATGGAAAAAAGAAAGCTAGCCCTGACGAGCATTTGGCCGACTTTACTTGGTCCCTTTTTGTTTACGACCAAGCCTTAAAAAAGTGCCCCAACTGACCAGATGACCACCGGAGGGAATGGGGGATGACCTCCCCTTAATCCCCCAGTGGTCACCAACCCCCTCCCACCCAAAACTAAAAAAATATAAAAAACATATTTTTTGCCAGTGGTGTACAGTTGTGGGGAGTGGGTTTTGGGGGGATTTGGGGGGCTCAGCACACAAGGTAAGGGAGCTATGTACCTAGCATCATTTTGTGAAGTCCACTACAGTGTCCCCTAGGGTGCCCGGTTTGTGTCCTGGCATGTGAGGGGGACCAGTGCACTACAAATGCTGGCTCCTCCCACGGCCAAATGCCTTGAATTTGGCCGGGTTTGAGATGGCCGCCATTAGTTTCCATTATTGGCGAAAACCAATGGCGGCCATCTCTAATGCCGGCCCAAATGTTGAGATTTGGCCGGCCCTGACCATATTATCGAAACGAAAGATGGCTGGCCATCTTGTTTCGATAATACAGTCAGGTATGCCGCTTGACGGGGCCGGCGTTAGAGATGGCCACCCTTATAGATGGCCAGTCCCGTTCGATTATGGCCCTCCCTATGTCTTTATTAGCTCAGATCCCTTCAGAAAGTGGCAACAAAATGGGTGCCTGTCGGGTTCTGATGAGCTTGCAGATAAATGGCATTGCATTTTGAATCTTTATTCCAACTGCCAGTCATTCTGTTTGGCTGTTTTGTATCAAATGATGTAATTTGAAGTGTGACAAAAATATAAAATTAGGATTTAAATATTAAAATTTAAAAAATTGCTCAAAAAGATATAAATATACAGTTTTGGTAGGCAGGGGAGTGGTCTAGTGGTTAGGGTGGCGGTCTGTGGTCCTGAGGAACTGAGTTCAATTCCCACTTCAGGCACAGGCAGCTCCTTGTGACTCTGGGCAAGTCACTTAACCCTCAATTGCCACATTGAGCCTGCCATGAGTGGGAAAGCACAGGGTACAAACATAACAAAAAACAAATTATACCAGTCACAAGCAGGATCCACCTATACACTGGTTGTTGATAATTATTATCATGTCCTGGTGACAATATGAGATTTTTTTGCCCCTTATAATAAATTTAGAGTGACCGC
This sequence comes from Microcaecilia unicolor, assembly GCF_901765095.1. Taxonomy (NCBI): domain Eukaryota; kingdom Metazoa; phylum Chordata; class Amphibia; order Gymnophiona; family Siphonopidae; genus Microcaecilia; species Microcaecilia unicolor. The sequence goes on along the minus strand of NC_044031.1, from coordinate 742,186,983 downwards.
TGTGCCTACGTTTTTGTTGACTCCACACACCGCTAAGGACACTAAGGTCCTCCCAAGGACTTTCACTAACTACACCCTCTCCAAAAGACATTACACGATGTGATACCCGCAAGCGAGCCTTCTCCGGAGTAGCCCCCACACTCTGGAATGCATTGCCTGAATGGCTCCGTTCAACACAAGACTATCTCTACTTCAGGAAGCAGATGAAAGCTTGGCTCTTCAACCAAGCCTTTAACGAAAGAAGTAACTAACTTCTTAGTCTCACTCATACACACAAGGATTGACTCGGGCTACACATACTGCAGCAGGACATGTTTATCCATTCCTACCCTAGTTGAGATGATATTTAACCATCTCTCTGACCTCATGTGCAACTTTCTTCAAATCAATTACCTTACTTTCTAATTCTTCCTACTTTCTTACTCATCTATATGTTACAACTTTGCCTTACCCTTCACTACCAATTATAATGTTCTAGTACATATTGTGTTGTCATTGCACGTAGCATACCATGCCATACTTTGTATTGTTGTTCGAATATTTTTACTGCTCTAATTGCCTCCTATTCATGTTTGATCTATTCTTACTGTACACCGCCTTGAGTGAATTCCTTCAAAAAGGCGGTAAATAAATCCTAATAAATATATAAATAAATGACTTTGGTGGTAGTAGACTACTGATGTTGTAAGTGATATTAACCATATATTTCTAAGGGCATCGCTAGCATTTAGCACACGCTAATTTATTTATTTTATTTATTTAATTGCATTTGTATCCCACATTTTCCCACCTATTTGCGGGCTCAGTGTGGCTTACAATACATTGTAAATGATGGAAGTACAATTTGTTACATTACGATTATGGTTTACATTGTGAATAGTTAAGGAAGACAGAGTCAGATCAATCACCTTTGGGGCGTAGAAGCTTAAGGATATGACGTTGGGGAATTACTACGCTGATCGAGTAATAGCAAGAGGGCGATGGGGTAGACATTTTTTATCTGTGGGTAGATTGTTGAATGGGGGAGAGTACGGGGAAGTGGAGTACATGGGGTAATATCTTGAGGCTTTGTTATGGTGTATATGGGATTTATATGTTTTGATCCTTGCGGTATGTTTTGTCAAAGAGATAGGTCTTCAATCGTTTGCGGAAGTCTGTCAACTCATAGACCGCTCTCAGGCCGCGTGGCAGTGCGTTCCAGAGTTGCGTGCTCTTGTAGGAGAAGGTTGATGCATGTAGTACTTTATACTTTATGCCTTTGCACTTAGGGAAGTGGAGGTTGAGGAAAGTTCTGGGTGATTTTTTGGCGTTTCTAGGTGGCAGGTCTACTAAGTCAGACATGTATGCTGGGGCTTCACCGTGAATGATTTTGTGCACTAACGTGCATATTTTAAAGGTGATACGTTCCCTGAGTGGGAGCCAGTGTAGTTTCTCGTGCAATGGTGCTGCGCTTTCATATTTTGGTTTTCCGAAGATGAGTCTGGCTGCTGTATTTTGGGCTGTCTGAAGTTTTCTCATTATTTGTTCTTTGCAGCCTGCGTATAATGAGTTGCAGTAATCTAGATGGCTTAATACGAGTGATTGTACCAGGTTGTGGAAGACAGATCTTGGAAAGAATGGTTTTATTCTTTTCAGCTTCCACATGGAGAAGAACATCTTTTTTGTTGTGTTGTTCGCGTGAGTCTCAAGTGTAAGGTAGCGGTCGATTGTTACTCCCAGAATTTTTAAATTTTCTGAAATTGGCAAGTTTAGTTTAGGTGTGTTGATAGCAGTAAATTTTGTTGTGTTGTATTGGGAGGTTAATATGAAGCATTGAGTTTTTTCTGCGTTCAATTTCAGTCGGAATGTGTCTGCCCAGGTGTTCATGATGTGTAGACTTTGGTTGATTTCGTTGGAGATTTCGTTGATGTTTTGTTTAAAAGGAATATATATCGTTACATCATCGGCATATATATAAGGGCTGAGATTATGGTTTGATAGAAGTTTTGCTAGTGGGGTCATCAGTAGGTTGAAAATTGTTGGTGAGAGGGGAGATCCCTGCAGTACTCCGCACTCAGGTGTCCATGCAGCAGATGTGGTTGAATTTGATGTGACTTGGTATGAGCGTGAGGTTAAGAACCCCTTGAACCAATTTAGGACATTGCCTCCGATGCCGAAATATTCAAGAATGTGTAATAGGATTCCGTGGTCAACCATGTCAAAGGCACTTGACATGTCAAATTGTAGGAGGAGTATGTTGGAGCCTGTTGCGATCCGTTGCTTAAATTTGGTCAGTAGGGTAGTTAGTACTGTCTCTGTGCTGTGATTCGAACGGAATCCTGATTGGGCGTCATGCAGTATTGAGAACTTGTCGAGATAACTTGTGAGTTGTTTAGTTACCACTCCTTCTGTTATTTTGGTTATTAGTGGTATGGATGCAACTGGTCTGTAGTTAGTTATTTCACTAGCGTTTTTCTTTGTGTCTTTGGGTATTGGGGTGAGTAGGATTTTTCCTTTTTCCTTTGGGAAAAGTCCGTTTTGTAGCATGAAATTCAGATGGTTTGTTAAGTCTAATATGAATTGATGAGGAGCTGATTTCATGAGGTTGCTTGGGCAGATGTCTAGTTTGCATTGGGATTTGGCGAATCTTTTAAGCGTTTTAAAGATAAGGTCTTCTGACAGTACTTTGAATTCGGTCCAGATCCTGTCTGCTGGGTGTATTCCGTCTTCAGGGTCTAGACAGTTCAGGAATGTGGTGTATTCGGTAGGGCTGGTAGGTATTCTAAGTCGTAGTTGTGTGATTTTCTCCTTGAAGAAGTTCGCGAGGTAATGATTAGTGCACCCTAAAACCGCTAGTACGCTTTTGCAAAAGACCCCATCTATGTCTAAATCCCAATCTTTAAATCCTAGTGCAATTGAATCCTCAGGAAAAATTTGCACAGAAACAGGGGGACTTCCGCTTTTGACTAGTAACCCTGTACAGAAATTAAATCTTATACAACTACTTTCAGTTACTTTTCTACCTACGAAAAGAAAATGATTGTATCTGCTGCCTTCACCTCAATTACAATCCATAATTTCTATGGAAATGAATTAACAAGACTGTAAATTGATTCTGGAATTTCCCTGTCTTAAGAAAGGAATTCCTCGTTAATGACATCGGCAGTTTCTGCTGATTAGAAAATACAGCCCAGTGATTAACCTTTCTCAAGCTATAAGATCAGAATAACATTCTATAAACTTTAGACCCATTCACATGCATAAATGGCAGAATTGTATGTGTGAATTGGAATCTCTGTTCCCTCTAAGCTGAGCGGAAGTCCTTGACCGACAGTCCTGCCAGTGGGGGATGTTGTTTCACTGTCACATTTCCAATAGTGAGGGACAGGCAAACACTGCGGGACTCCCGAGAACCTACCTCTAGGACAAGACTTCTCAACCCAGTCCTCAGGACACACCTAGCCAGTCAGGTTTTCAGGACACCCACAATGAGTATGCATGAGATAAATTTGCTCCTGGTCAACATCAAACATAACCCCCAACTGACTTATCTTTGTGACCTGGGGCTTGGAGAAGTCCTTGTTGATAGAAATTTGATGAATGTTTCAAGTGTCAAATTTGCACATGCGATGTTAAGTGCCACTTAAAGAATTTCAGGGGAAATGTGCTACATTCATGTATATGTGGCACCGTATGGAAAGGAACAAATGTGAGAGGCAAAGAACACCAAGGTGATCACAATCGCCGAAGACAGACTCTATCTGGCAATGAATAAACACACCAATATGGCAGAAACTACTTTATTGATGAACCATCTCTTGTAAAGAAACCCTACACAGCCACATTGTGGCAGATGCCTACATTTGTCATCCCCTGATGCACCAACTAGGACCTGCCTTCTGCCTATACGGAATCACACACACACACACACACACGCACACACACACACATATCTATATCTATCTATCTCTCTATAACAGTTGTTTGTAAGATAGTAAACATAGTAAATGACGGCAGAAAAAGACCTGCATGGTCCATCCAGTCTGCCCAACAAGACAAACTCATATGTGCTACTTTTTGTGTATACCCTACTTTGATTTGTACCTGTCCTCTTCAGGGCACAGACCGTATAAGTCTGTCCAGCACTATCCCCGCCTCCCACCACTGGCTCTGGCACAGACCGTATAAGTCCGCCCAGCACTATCCTCGCCTCCCAACCACCAGCCCCGCCTCCCACCACTGGCTCTGCCACCCAATCTCGGCTAAGCTCCTTAAGATCCATTCCTTCTGAATAGGATTCCTTTATGTTTATCCCACGCATGTTTGAATTCTGTTACCATTTTCATTTCCACCACCTCCCGCGGGAGGGCATTCCAAGCATCCACTACTCTCTCCGTGAAAAAATACTTCCTGACATTTTTCTTGAGTCTGCCCCCCTTCAATCTCATTTCATGTCCTCTCGTTCTACTGCCTTCGCACCTCCGGAAAAGGTTCGTTTGCGGATTAATACTTTTCAAATATTTGAACGTCTGTATCATATCACCCCTGTTTCTCCTTTCTTCCAGAGTATACATGTTCAGGTCATGTATATCACTATCACTATGTATATCACTATGTATATCACTATCTGTTTGTAAGATAGTGACAAACATTTTGGTGGTGAGACACTGTTAAATGTACTGAGCAGCAGCAGAGGTCATGAGAAACAGATTAACAGGAGCAACAAACAAGGCATGTTGACAGAGGGTAAGCTACATCCTCCTTCCTATCCATTGCATTACATACAATGCTTTTATGCCACACAACCAACACATTGATTCTGCATGGCTTACAATCATGAAGAGTAGGATATTTCCATAGAATAAACAATGAATTAAAACAAGAATTAAACACTGTGAGGCTCATTTTTGAAAGAGAAAAACGCCGAAAAAGTGCCATAAAGCACCATTTGGACAGATTTATTCTCAAAATGTCCAAATCGGCATTTTTCAAACCTATTATGCAGATGTTTATCAATGAGTATCTTCTGAAATGTGTCCAAATCACAAGGGGGCATGTTGGGGGTGTTTTAAAGGAATGATTAGGGTGGGGTTTGGGCGTGCTTAACACTTGGATGTTTTACAGTCATAATGGAACAAAACAAACACGTCTAGGGCGAAAACTTCAACGTTATGCTCTACACCTTTTCTTATAAGAAATAAGACCATGGGCGTAGTTTGACTGTTTCATTTGGGGGGGCAAAGGATGGGGTGGAGCATATAAGCATATTCATTTGCGCATATATAGATAGATAGATAGATAGATAGATAGATAGATAGATAGATAGATAGATAGATAGATAGATATGCAAATGAATATGCTAATATGTTTCTATCCTACCCCTTCCCCATTCTATCCAGTGTCTCCCCCCTCCCCCTTCCCAGCATCTGTCTCTCATAAAGAACACGTGGATGCAGCAGCTCACAGGTTTCAGTGAACGGCGACGGCTGCGCGGGGGAGTGGAAGCAGAGATTTACCAAATGGCTTCCTACCTTCCAGTGGACTAGACAGGAGCGAGGAGCCAGCATTTCCCAGCGGCGAACAGGCGGGTCGGCGAACGAGCGAGGTTATAAAAGCAGCAAGCAGGAACACTCGTCTCCGTCCGCTTCCCTGCCCTCTCTGAGTCTGTGTCCCGCCTTCCTCTGAGGTCATTTCCTTTCAGGCGGGACGCTGAGAGGGCAGGGAAGCGGACAGAGACAAGCGTGCCTGCTTGTTGCTTTTACTCAGTGGTGCCCCACCCGCCCGTTCGCCGAAGCGACATCGGGTAAGTCGCTCGTCGTTTGGCTCGCCCCCCCCCCCAGTCTACGCCCATGAATAAGACACAAAAAATGATCAGATGAGTTTACTTCTCCAATGGTCACTGACCCCATCCCAACCTCCAAAAACTGTGACTAAAAATAGTACTCATCAGCCTCTATGACAACCTCCTAGAGCAACATGCAGGTCCCTGCAGTAGTGTAGTAGTGGGTGCAGTGCACTGCAGACAGCTGGACCCAGGCCCATACCTCCACCTACCTGTTACACTTGTGGTGAAAACTGTGAACCCTCCAAACCTCACCAGAAACCCTCTTTACCCACATATATGTGAGCCCTTCACCCATAAGGGTTATTGTGGTGGTGTACAGTTGAGATTAGTGGGGTTTGGGTGGCTCAGCAGACAAGATAAGGGAGCAAGAATGAGGTGTATACCCGGAAGCATTTAAATGAAGTCCTCAGCAGTGAACCCTAGGGTGCCTTATTGCTCTCCTAGAAAGTCTGGTGGACTACTAGTCTGCTAAAAATATTGTGGGCAGGTTATGTCAGGGACTATTATGTCAGGAGCTTTTTTGTTTGGAGTTTTTTTTGTCAGGGCTATTTTGTTGGGGCTATTTTGACCACGTACCATATATATATCAAGTGCTTTGGGATGTTTTTGACCTATGAATGAAAACTTGGAGCCAGGAATCAGATATAAAAAATTAGACTCCCCTAATTCTGTAAAATTGACAAAAGAATTGCACACACTAATTTGGGCACACACCCAATTTGCATTAACAAGCTAATTCCTGCCAACAATTGAATTGTTAACAAGCAATTATTGGCACTAATTAAATTAAATTTAACCTGATGTGCAATTTGAAAAAAGGGGTGCAGAAATGGGAGGGTCGTAGGTGAAAAGGGGGGCTTTCCTAAAATTAATGCGTGTTGTTATAGAATAATGAGGATATGTGCCTAATAAAGGAGCATACGTTTGCGCCACGTTTCAGTCGGTGCAAATGGCCACACCTAAAGTCAGGCACGATTCCTGGGCATAAACACTATTCTATAAACCATGCCGAACTTTGTGGCACTTTTACCAAGCTGTGTTAAAAAGGTCCCTGCGGTAGCCATTTTTACCGTGTTCCAGAGTCCTTTTTGGCACAGCGGGTAAAACGCCCGAAAAAACATCTGGTCATGAGGTAATCTTGCACTTACCATATGGCCATGTGGGGGAGGAGTACCACGGAAGTAACCAGGCAATGCACGGCGCTGCCCGATTACCGCCAGGTGAACCCCCTGCGGCATATATTTTTAAAAATCCAGTAATGCCAGAAATGGCATGCGTTGGAGGAAGAACTACCGGCAGCAGCCATATTGGGCCGGTGGTAGTTCCAGGTTGCCATGTGGCAATCCTTTTAGTAAAAGGGCCCCATTAAGCGTAGCTTATAGAACAGCGCTTTTTTGAGCACCAATTGTTTTGGAGCCATATATTGATTTTAGCCCACAATGTCTGTTGGCCTCTGAGATCTTTTCTTATTATTGAGACTTAAGACATGGTCAACCTTTACACATGTATCTTACAGAATACTTTCTTTTATGTGTGTAATTGTTGCATTTAGATACTAACATTTACATATCTAAATGTAGGTACGTTGATGTAGATTTATGCTAGTATAATATACGAACACTTGCACACTCAAGTGTTCTTATAGAGTGGGCTTATTGCCTGCAACACTATCCAGCTTATTTTTGAAGGAGATCGCCGGCCATCTTCCGACACAAATTGGGCGATGGCCGGCGTTCTCCTGAACCCGGCCAAATCGGTATAATCGAAAGCCGATTTTGGCCGGCGCCAACTGCTACCGTCGCGGAGCCGGCCAAACTTCAAGGGGGCGTGTCGGTAGGGTAGCAAAGGTGGGACGGGGGCGTGCTCAGCCGATAATGGAAAAAAGAAAGCCGGCCTTGACGAGCATTTCGCCGGCTTCACGTGGTCCCTTTTTTTTCAGGATCAAGCTTCAAAAAGGTGCCCCAACTGACCAAATGACCACCGGAGGGAATCAGGGATGACCTCCCCTTACTCCCCCTGTGGTCACCAACCCCCGCCCACCCAAAAAAAAAAAAAAAATATATATATAGTTTTTTTTTTGCCAGCCTCTATGCCAGCCTCAAATGTCATACCCAGCTCCCTGACAGCAGTATGCAGGTCCATGGAGCAGTTTTTTGTGGGTGCAATGCACTTCAGGCAGGTGGAGCCAGGCACATCCCGCCCTACCTGTTACACTTGTGGTGGTAAATGGGAGCCCTCCAACCCCCCCCCCCCCCAAAAAACCCACTGTACCCACATGTAGGTGCCCCCCTTCACCCATAAGGGCTATGGTAATGGTGTACAGTTGTGGGGAGTGGGTTTTGGGGGGGATTTGGGGGGCTCGGCACACAAGGTAAGGGAGGTATTGTGATAAATAAGAGGCTGTCCTAGCCGGGGCAGGCTACTAGATGGCGCTGTTCCCCTACAAATGTCTAGGATGTCCGGGGTAGGCCACTAGAGGACGCTAGGAGAATAGATGGAGGTCGCTAGGACCGGGGAGAGCCCTGGGAGGTCTACAGGTGTAGGAGGTTATGGGCTGGGTCCTGTGTAGCTAATTAACCACTTTATACCCCACCTGAGATGTGAAAGAAAGAGAGAAAGAGAATCCCCCTGGAAAGAAGGGGCTAAACCCTATGGACTTGTGGTGGACTGTGTGCTCAAGGAAGAAAAATAGGCTGGGGTAAGAAGTCCCTAAAGCATTAGTGTTGGACTGTGTAGCCTTAGTACTTAGAGGAACTGTGTGTTCAAAGAAAAGACTATGAGTCTAAAGAAAGAAAGGACTGGCGTGTCCAAGGAAGGAAGGACTGTGTGTCCAAAGAAGAAGTAGGGCTGTGTGTCCCAGTACTGAGAAGCAGGCTGCAAAGCCTGGGGTTAGAAGTCCCCAAAGTATTGAGGTTAATGCTGAGCTCAGGAATCTGTGTGGGGAGGCTCAGTGTGAAGATATGTAAATGTATAAAGTATTTAAGCTAGAAGAACTGTGCCCAGGGGCTGGAATAAAGAATTGCCTGAATATGCTGTTGGTAAGACCTGTTTAATTTTGCCTCTGGAGAACCAGGTCACCCTGAGCGTGAAAGGATAACATGCTAATCTGCATACAATTTGCATACTGAGAACCAGCTCACCCTGAGTGAGAAAGAGGCCCACTAGATGCTTGAGGTTGGATTGCTCAGGATGCTAGGAAGAGACTGTTTGGAGTCCTGTTCAGAAGCTACAGGCCAGTGAGGCCTGCTGGAGAGTGGGAGCGGAAGCATCATCTTCACAGTATGCACCTGGGAGCAATTTTTGAAGTCCACAGCAGTGCCCCCCTAGGTTGCCTGATTGGTGTCCTGGCATGCTGGCTCCTCCCGCGACCAAATGCCTTGGATTTGGCTGGGTTTGAGATGGCCCGCATCGGTTTCCATTATCGGCGAAAACCGATGCCGGCCATCTCAAACCTGGCCATCTCTGACATTCGTCTGGCCCGAACCGTATTATTGATAATACGGTTCGGGAGCGCTCTTTGCCATTTGATTATGCCCCTCCACGGTGCTTAAATGCTGGCCCTTTGTTATAGAATTGTTTCCTTATGTTTAAGAGTTGAGGGGCCCTTTTACTAAAGGGTTGGCACAATCCCAAATTACCACCAGGCTACAGCATGAGCCCGGCGTTAATTCCCACCCCCAGAGCACGACATTTCCGGGGCTATTCGGTGGTAATCGGGCAGCACCGTGCAATACACGGTTAATGTGGGAGCCCTTACTGCCACCTCAATGGGTGGTAATAAGTGCTACCCCCTGAAATAGCCATGCAGTAAGTGGTTCACTACTCACCCTGTTAAACTCCATTAGAATGAGAAAAGATGGATTTTTAAAAAAAAACTCAGTTCTGAATTAGTTGTTATTGGTCAGCTAACGCAGAAGGAAATAGAAGAAAAAAATTGCTGCCACCATTTTGGAATTATATTGAAGAGAAATATGGCCATAAGAATATACAAGACGCTAAAAACTGTTGTATATCAATTGACTCTTTTTGCATTATTACAGGAGACTTCGCCCTGACACAGTAGAGCGAAATGTGAGGTCATGTTGGGAGAGAACCTGAGTTTAATTGTTTAGGAAAATGAAGGTCAGATAAGTAATCTATTAAAATATATGTTTAGAGTGGCCTAGTGGTTAGGGTGGTGGACTTTGGTCCTGGGGAACTGATGAACTGAGTTCGATTCCCGGCACAGGCAGCTCCTTGTGACTCTGGGCAAGTCACTTAACCCTCCATTGCCTGTCGCATTGAGCCTGCCATGAGTGGGAAAGCGTGGGGTACAAATGTAACAAAAATAAAATAAATATACATAGTAAGAAATTGAAAATGGATCCATAAGATATTATGGCAAAAAGATCTGGGTGGGATAATGTAGGTCAGATACATCTTCTAGAGATCTAACTGGTGTGAAAGTGTACCACCATGAAAGGGTTTTATCACTGGTATTTTTAGAATCCTTTTGCTAACACTAGAGATTTTTATACCACCGGACATTGTGCTATGCCTTTCTAAAACAGGTTCTTTTTCGAAAGTGTTCACATAAATGAACCCCTAGAAGGAGAACCTACTACTACTACTACTACTATTTAGCATTTCTATAGCGCTACAAGGCATACGCAGCGCTGCACAAACATAGAAGAAAGACAGTCCCTGCTCAAAGAGCTTACAATCTAATAGACAAAAAATAAAGTAAGCAAATCAACTCAATTAATGTGTACAGGAAGGCGGAGAGGAGGGTAGGTGGAGGCGAGTGGTTACAAGTGGTTACGAGTCAAAAGCAATGTTAAAGAGGTGGGCTTTCAGTCCAGATTTAAAGGTGGCCAAGGATGGGGCAAGATGTAGGGGCTCAGGAAGTTTATTCCAGGCGTAGGGTGCAGCGAGACAGAAGGCGCGAAGTCTGGAGTTGGCAGTAGTGGAGAAGGGAACAGATAAGAAGGATTTATCCATGGAGCGGAGTGCACGGGAAGGGGTGTAGGGAAGGACGAGTGTGGAGAGATACTGGGGAGCAGCAGAGTGAGTACATTTATAGGTTAGTAGAAGAAGTTTGAACAGGATGCAAAAACGGATAGGGAGCCAGTGAAGGGTCTTGAGGAGAGGGGTAGTATGAGTAAAGCGACCCTGGCGGAAGATGAGATGGGCAGCAGAGTTTTGAACTGACTGGAGAGGGGAGAGGTGATTTCCCAGGAACATCTTAACTGCAGACTCCTACTAATGTCAAATTATTTTTGGGTAGAATAAACATATCTGCTTTGTGTAGTCCAACGTCTCACACTGATTTATCAAAGATTTACATTTTAAATTTTAAAAAAAATAGGTCGAGCCCATAACCAGAACAAATTTTTTGAGGGAGTGAGTTATTTTGGTTATTGCATTTCATTTTGGCACTTTCATTTCCAGCTCTTAACCGCATTGCTATCTCGAGCTGACTGCAGTAAGTTCCTAACTGTGAAATGTTCCCAGTAAAAGTCAAAATAATAGGAAATTTCATGTAAGTGTACCCCATTTAGGACACTTTACCACAACTCATGCCGAGAGCTGCATGCCAGAGAAACCTCTTTTAAGAAAAAAAAAAACAGATTCTACCATTTGCCTCAGCAATATGACTCCTTCACTCTCATGACTTCATTAAATCCTGTGATTCCAGGGACACTTTCACTGTTGGACAGTTTTTATATCATCATTCTCAGCTATGTTATGTGAATAACAGTTACAAAAAAAACCCCCACAAGGATACTGGTTAAAAAAATGTTTTTTGCAGGTCCTTAGTCCTATGTCTTTCCCAGTGTTTTTTCAAAATGCTCTTATTTGGCATAGAAAGGATGACACACCGTAAAATAAATTTTGCTAAAATTTAAATTTCCATGAGCATTTTTTTCCAGTCATATTAAAGGTGACCTTGAATAAATATACCCCCTCCCCCACATTCAAAGCTATTTAACTGGCTAGACACAGCTGCTGACTGGTTAAATAGTATATCAACGCCTAACTAATAATATTCAGTAGCAGATAACTGGTTATCTCCTCTAAATATTATTGGATAACACGTAACGCCTAACCAACTATATTACTACTACTACTACTTAACATTTCTAAAGCATTACTAGGGTTACACAGTGCTGTACAATGTCACAAAGAAGGCCAGTCCCTGCTCAAAGGAGCTTACTATCTAAAGGACAAAAAATGTGCAATCAATCAATTTGGGGCAGTCCAGACTGATGTGAACTGGTAGAGTGTTACAAATCTGTGGTTTGGCTAGTTGGAGGGTACAATTAAGAAGAAAAGATCTAAAAGCAAAATTCACTGAGGTTAGATCTGATAGTGCATAGCCCTGAGAATGGAGGGCTCTTTCTGGGTGATAATGAAATTGACTGCAAAAGATGTACAGAAGAGACACAGAGGGGCATAATCGAAAGGGGCGCCCAAGTTTTCCTGAGGACGTTCTTGCAGGACGTCCCGGAGAAGGGATGGGGAAACCTGTATTATCGAAACAAGATGGGTGTCCATCTTTCATTTTGATAATATGGTCGGGGAAGCCCAAATTGTGAAATTTAGGTCGACCTTAGAGATGGTCGTCCTTAGAGATGGTCGTCCCAGATTTTCGGCGATAATGGAAACTGAGGATGCCCATCTCAAACCCAGCCAAATCCAAGCCATTTGGTCATGGGAGAAGCCATCATTCGTAGTGCACTGGTCCCCCTGACATGCCAAGACACCAACCGGGCACCCTAGGGGGCACTGCAGTGGACTTCAGAAATTGCTCCCAGGTGCATAGCTCCCTTACCTTGTGTGCTGAGCCCCCCAAGCCCCCCCCCCCAAAACCCACTCCCCACAACTGTACACCACTACCATAGCCCTAAGGGCTGAAGGGGGGCACCTACATGAGGGTACAGTGGGTTTCGGGGGGGGGGGGTTGAAGGGCTCACATTTACCTCCACAAGTGTAACAGGTAGGAGGGGCTGGGCCTGGGTCCGCCTGCCTGAAGTGCACTGCATCCACTAAAACTGCTCCAGAGACTTGTATACTGCTGTCAGGGAGGTGGGTATGACATTTGAGGCTGGCATAGAGGCTTGGAAAAAATATTTTAAAAGGCTTTTTTTAGGGTGGGAGGGGGTTGGTGACTACTGGGGGAGTAAGGGGAGGTCATCCCCGATTCCCTCCGGTGGTCATCTGGTCAGTTCGGGCACCTTTTTGAGGCTTGGTCGTAACAAAAAATGGACCAATAAAGTCGCCCAAGTGCTCGTCAGGGACGCCCTTCTTTTTTCCATTATCGGTCGAGGATGCCCATGTGTTAGGCACGCACCAGTCCCGCCTTCGCTACGCTTCCGACACCCCCCACCCCCCATTAACTTTGGCCATCCCGATGACGGAAAGCAGTTGAGGATGCCCAAAATTGGCTTTTGATTATGCCGATTTGTGCGACCCTGGGAGAAGGATGCCCATCTCCCGATTTGTGTCGAAAGATGGGCGCCCTTCTGTTTTTGAAAATAAGCCTGACAGTGCTTTAAACATTAAAAGCTTTGAATTTTATCTTCCGATCTATTGAAAGGCAATGTGAAGTAGATAGTCCTGGAGACATGAGATCACACACAGTTTTATACCTGCTAATTAATAAGCAGTGAAGCTTTGTACTAACTGCATTTAACAAGGAAGAAGGAAGCCCCAATAAACTGCACTACAGTTATCCCTGGAGGAGAGAAACAATATTTGTAGAACAGAATGAAAATCACTTAATGGAAAATAACATTTTAGTTTAGGAAGCAGTCCAAGTTTTTAAAAGGTGTTCTCAACAACTTGCCTGCTAGGAGATTTAAATGTCAAATCGGCAACTGAACAAAATATTTAGATATCAAACCTCATCATATATCAGTATCACTTTGGCAACAGAAATTGCAATATGAACTTCAACAGATACTATCCAGTCAATGACTACGTCTATTCCTCAGACTCAGGTGATCTGTTTCAAGCCTTTCTGGAACAGACATAATGGGGGTAATTTTATAATATGGAGAAACATTTTAGAAAGGATGCCCAACTCAGAATGTGGCCATCGAAGTCAGTGTGTCACAAATGGATGTCCATTTCTCATGTATTTTAGAACAGGATCTGTCAACATACCGCATCTAAAATATATGAGAAAAGGACACACAAGGAAGGTCAGACACACAAATGGGTGGTGGCATGGCATGGCTAGAAAATGGGATCTTGGAAGGAGAGGCTGGGGGATGCGGATGGGCTCGGCAGGTAGGTGTAGGCAGGTTAGATCAAGGATAAGAAAGGGGAGGTAGTAAAGGGTAAGGGAGGAAGGGGTGAAAGCAGAGAATAAAAAGGGAGGTCCTGTAGGCGGGGAAAGGAGGGGCCACTGGAGGCAGTAAAAGGGGTGTTTGCAAGGGTGCAATCTCCATTTTGCCTGCAGCTTCAATGGCTCACCCACTCTTCCCACACCAATAACAGGAAGGTAGTGGTCATGTTGCAGCATTTGGTGGGTACTAGCCTAACAGAGCACACAGCAGTACGTTTAAGGCCAAATCAAGCTTCAACAGTGGTCAAATGTGAAGTTGTTTTGTCAAATGTTAGCAGTGACATGGATAATGTAAAAACAAAACAAAACAGGGACAGTCCCACTACTGCCAGAGTAACAGAAAGATGGAGGTGCCTACCTCAGGCATGGATGGAATGGAAAGGTTGAAGGCATCAAGAAAGAGAGTCAATGGTTAAGAAGGGGAATGGGCTTGGACGGCAACCCCTCATCAAGGAAGTGATGGCAATGCCTTGGCATTTCTACGGTATATGCCACAGACGGAGCAGGAAATGTGCTTCACAAGTAAGGCAGAAGTAGTGGGAGCTGTATGACTCAAAAGGTTAGACGCCCTGCCCAAAATGCTCTAGACAGACGATCGATTCATCTATTTAATTGCCTGATATTGTAAACTGTATAAATGAACGTGATTGCACGATACTAAAAATGTCTTTACATGTGTAAGTTGTAGAATGCTGCGGCCATAATAAATTCCACTCTTCTTCTCAGATAATATGTCAAGATATAAGGAGTCTTTGGTGTGGGATGGAAGGAGAGTGCCAAAGTGCCACTCGCCCTGCTTGTGGATGTTCATATGCTGGTTAATGTCTTTGTGGCAGCATTGGAATGTCCTTGTTATACAATGACAACACAGATGACCATGCAGATCAGAGGGATAGCTTAATAGTTAGAGCAGTAGGACCCAGGATCAAACCCAAATTCAGCTATTTTTGACTTTTAATTTTAATTGTGAGCCTTCCAGGGACAAAAAACTACTTGCAGTACCCAAGTGTAACCTTCAGGCTTGCAGGTTTTGTATACATTCAGGTACAGTAGGTACTTTTCTGTCCTTGGAGGGCTCACAACTAAAAATTGAAGAAAGAAAAGGCAAAGAGCCAAAGTGGGATTTTAACCTGTCTCTTGAATCTCAGCCCACTGCACTATTAGCAGGGTTGCCAGGTTTAAATAAATTTTCCGACCCCAAACCAGTTCAAAACCCGCCCACCCCCGCACACCCCCACTCCCGCCGTCATCAACCCTGCCCCTGCCGTCATCAGCTCCACCCCCGCCGTCATCAGTTCCACCCCCACCATCATCAACCCCGCCCCCGCCATCATCAGCTCCGCCCCACCGTCACCAACAACGCCCACGTCACTGACGTTGTTAACACATCGTTAACACATCATTCACATGTCTTAACCACGCCCCCCGCAGGGCGAGAAAACCCGCCCAATGAAATTAAAAACCGCCCAAAAAACTGCAACCCGCAGTGGGCAAAAATTTCCCGCAGCGGGTCGCGGAAAGCCGCCCAATTGGGCTGGAAAACCGCCCATCTGGCAACTTTGGCTATTAGGCTATGTCTCAGCTCTTCATGGCGGTCAATTAAGAAGTTAAGATAAAACAGATTTTATTGCCATGGATGCCCATAGTTCCTGAAGCTATCACAAAGCCTGGTATCCCTTGCAAGTTTCACATTCAGGATAGGGAGACATCGCTTCACCTTCTGAAATCAGAGTTGGACATCCATAGTGTGGCCCCTCCCTAGTCCCACCCAAAATATGGGAAGACCACGCCGCCTTTCCCATAAGGACATACTACCATTTTAGACAACCATATCCTGGCTTTATAAAATTGGGATCTAGACGTCCATGCAATATGGATGACTAAATGTTGGTTTTCAGACATCCAAAGTGCTTCTTATGTCCTTATGATCAGAATTACCAACAAGTATTATTCATGTCCTTCAAAGTTTTAAGTAGTTTGATTAAAAGATCTCCCCCCCCCCCCTTTCAAACTTGGAGAAGACCTTTTTTTTTTCTTTTTGCTTCCAAATATTTTTTCTCTAATTCTTAACAGATACAACTATCAGAGTCAAGTATATTACATAACACTAACAGGAAATGAGATCATATCTAAAAGGAAAGAAGGCACAAATCAAATCAAATCCAAAACAAGTGTTACATATTTCCCCCTAATTTTATAAAAGTCACCAAAAATTGTGTGTGCAAATGTTGGTGTGTGCCCAATTTTCATGCACAATTTAATTGAATAATGAGCTAATTAGTGGCAATAATTGGCTTAACTAGCACTTAGATTGTGAGCCCTCCTGGGACAGAGAAATATCCAGTGTACCTGAATGTAACTCACCTTGAGCTACTACTGAAAAAGGTGTGAGCAAAATCTAAATAAATAAATTATTGGCACTAATTTGATTTAATTGGCATTTACACGCATAAAAGGGGGCACAAAAATGGGAGGGTCATGGGCAGTCCAGGGTGAATCACGGACATAGTTTTTGCTTACATGCACAATTATAGAGTATTTGCATCACGTTGTCATTGGTGCAAATATACACACCTAAATATAAGCATGACCCCCAGGGCTTAAGCGCTATTCTATAAGCCACGCCTAACTGTAGGTGTGGCTTATAGAATAGCACAAGTGTTTTTTTGTTGTTGTGCCAATTTTTTAGGCACCATTTATGGAATCCACCCCTTGTTTCCAAAGTAGAAAGTGATTCTACAGGATCCACGTTTTGAACCTAGTGAAACTCTGTGATGTTTTTCTTTATGTATTTTCTTGCCTTATCGATATATAAAGTACATTTTTTTTTGCTTCCAGAGTACCAGGAGATTACTAGTACAGTTTAACAGAAAATGTATGTACAAAAATACAAAATGTTTGCTTTTAGGCATTATTTTCAGTCTCATTAAGGCACTTTAATGGTTTGTTACTGTAAATTGGGAAAAGCGGTCCAGAGCTATAAAATAATTAATACATCTGATATATTTCATAACACACACATTTGTAACTAGATTTGAGCTACTGAGGCGATGCAAGAAATAAATCTAAATAAATAAATAGAAAGAGTTGAAGGAGGACAAATTTGAAGTGTGAGTTAACATCAATAGCCAAAATTCAAACTTGTGCTAATTCAACAACCATTTTGAATGTGTATAACATAGCTTAACTCTCCCTCCCCCCCCCAAAAAAAAAAAAAAAATCTTGTTTCAAGATGAGCCCAGGTGAGTATTTCCAAACAGCATCCTATTGCATGATGGGTTGAGATTTTTTGATGTTGTCAATATATTATCACTAGTAAAAGAGGCCCGTTTCTGAGCAAATGAAATGGGCACTAGCAAGGTTTTCGTCGGCAACACCCCCCCCCCCCGCCAACCCCTTCGTTGTTGTGGCATTGCTCCGCCCTCAACGTCTTGACGTTTGACGCGAGGGCGGGGCCCGTAGCGATTTCTCCCCCGCCTCCCTGCCTCCCTCCCTGCCAACCCCTTGGTTGTTCTGCCATTGCTCCGCCCTCAAGGGAGGGGCCCGGAGCGATTTTCCCCCCCCCCCCCCGCCTCCCTCCATCCCTGCCAACCCCTTGGTTGTTCCGCCATTGCTCCGCCCTCGAGGGCGGGGCCTGGAGCGATTTTGGTGGCTTCACCACCACCAACCTTCGAACCTTTTTGAAGGAAGTCAGGGCTTGGCTTCACTGACGTCAGTGTCCTCAGAACGTTGAGGGTGAGTTTTATATATATAGATATTGCTGTTAACCTTTAACATAGTAACATATTAAAGGGCCCTGTTTACTAAGGTGTGCTACCGTTTTTAGAGCACGCTAACGCTAGAGACACCTACATAAAGACCAAATCATCAAGAGACTTCAGACAGCCCAGAATACTGCAGCCAGACCTATATTTGGTAAAGTGCCACACCCCTTAGAGAGAAACCGCACTGGCTCCCTATCAAGGAACGCATTACGTTCAAGATCTGTACCTTGATTCACAAAATCATTTATGGAGATGCTCCGGTCTATATGTCTGACCTCATAGATCTACCACTCAGGAACTCCAAAATATCATCTCGCACATTCCTACATCTCCACTTCCCAAGCTGTAAAGGACTAAAATACAAACTGACACATTCATCTAGTTTTTCTTATATAGGCACGCAGCTATGGAATGCACTACCAACTGCTATGAAAAAAATGCACGATCTAATCAACTTTCCGAAATCCTTAAAGACCCACCTCTTTAACAAAACATATCATAATGATCCATCATCTGAACATTAGTACAGTACTGTTTTCATCTGTTATTCCATTAATGTTCTCTCTACATATGTTACTTTCACTATATTTCCCATGTTTCTTATATAATTACTAATTGTATATGTTTATTCAGTCAAGGTGATACCAAGATGGAGCAATGTTAGCCACATAGAGCCTGCAAATATGTGGGAATATGTGGGATACAAATGCAATAAATAAAAAAATAATAAATAAATAAAATTAGCGCGCCTATAGCGTAACTTAGTAAACAGGGCCTTAAATGTTGACAGATCAAGACCTGAATGGCCCATCTACTCTACCCAACAACATGTATCTGGTACTCTGTGAAGGTTTCATTCTTCTTGATTAAACACTGGTATACTCTATCTCTCCCTGCCAGTCTTAGGGCACAGACCTTACAAGTCTGCCCAGCAACGGTCCTACTTCCCAACTACTGGAATGGCTGTTGAAGCACATCCCAGCCTTGATCCTGATATGTCACTGCCATTTATGGGACCCTGACTGTAGAAGTCTGCCTGGCATTGGTCTTACTTCCCAAATTCTGGAGCTGCTGTCAAGCTCACTCCAGCTATGAGGTCGTTTAAGTTTTGCTTTATTTAGAATCAATCCTTTTTTCTTTATAGGGATCCCCTGTATTCATCCCATGAATTCCATCACCAGTTTTGTCTTCACAAGCTCCCCCACAAGGGCATTCCAGGCATCTACTACCCTTGTTCCAAAGTCTACCGCCCTGCAACTTCAACTTGTGAGATCTAGTTCTACCACTTCCCCGTCTCTGAAAAAGATTAGTTTGTATATTAATAACTTTAAGTAAACATCTGTATCATATCCCCCTATCCTTCCTTTCCTCTAAAATATACATATTCAGGTCCTCAATCTCTTCTCATATATCTTTTGACGCAAACCTCATATCATTTGAATTGATTTCCTCTGAAAAGTAGACTATACAGCTACCATACAACTTTATCCAATACATTATCAGAGACTATTAGGGGCTCATTTTCAAAGTACTTAGACTTACAAAGTTATGTAGAGGCTCACTTTCAAAGTACATACAAGTTTCATAGGTTACTATGGAACTTTGTAAGTCTTAGGGGTCCTCTTACTAAGTTGCGCTGAAAAATGGCTTGTGGTAGTGTAGGCGTGGGTTTTCGGCATGCGCCGATCCATTTTTCAGCGCGCCTGTAAAAAAGGCCTTTTTTTATTTTTGCCAAAAATGGATATGCGGCAAGATCAAAATTTTCACACGTCCATTTTGGGTCTGCGACCTTATCGCCAGCCATTGACCTAGCGGTAAAGTCTCACGCATTATCTACATCGGATGCATGTCAAAAATAAAATTACGACAAGAGCCGTGTGGTAGACGGGCGGTAAATCCATTTTGGCGCACATTGGGCATCCATCTTTCGTTTCGATAATACAGTCGGGGACGCCCTAATCTTGAAATTTAGGTTGTTCCTAGAGATGGTCGTCCTTAGACTTGGTCATTTCTAATTTTTGGTGATAATGGAAAATAAGGACGCCCATCTCAGCAATGACCAAATGCAAGCCCTTTGGCTGTAGGAGGAGCCAGCATTCGTAGTGCACTGGTCCCCCTGACATGCCAGGACACCAATCGGGCACCCTAGGGGGCACTGCAGTGGACTTCAGAAAAAGCTCCCAGGTACATAGCTCCCTTACCTTGTGTGCTGAGCCCCCCAATCCCCAAAAAACCCCACTCCCCACAACTGTACACCACTATCATAACCCTAAGGGGTGAAGGGGGGCACCTAGATGTGGGTTCAGTGGGTTTCTGGTGGGTTTTGAAGGGCTCACATTTACCACCACAATTGTAACAGGTAGGGGGGATGAGCCTCGGTCCACCTGCCTGAAGTGCATTGCACCCACAAAACTGCTCCAGGGACCTGCATACTGCGGTCGTGGAGCTGGGTATGATATCTGAGGCTGGCATAGAGGCTGGCAAAAAATATTTTAAAAAAAAGTTTTGAGGGTGGGAGGGGATTAGTGACCACTGGGGGAGTAAGGGGAGGTCATCCCCGATGCCCAGTCAGTTTGGGCACCTTTCTGTGGCTTGGTTGTAAGAAAAAAAGGACCAGGTAAAGTCATCCAAGTGTTCATCAGGGACGCCCTTCTTTTATCCATTATCGGTCGAGGACGCCCATGCGTTAGGCATGCCCCAGTCCCGTCTTTGCTACATCTCTGACACGCCCCCAAGAACTTTGGTCGTCCTCGCGATGGAAAACAGTTTAGGATGCCCAAACTCCGCTTTCGATTATGCCGATTTGGGTGACCCTGTGAGAAGGACGCCCATCTTGCGATTTGTGTCGAAAGATAGGCGCCCTTCTCTTTCGAAAATAAGCCTGATAGGCTCTCATTTTAATGCAGTTGACAGTAGTGGGGGCCTAACCTACTATCTACAATGCTGAAAACCCTGCATTAGCTGGTTAACACAACTTAGTAGAAAGACCCCTTTAGTTCTTAAAATTTTTATACTTTTACATCTTTCCCAAAGTAGCAGTTTTGCTTGTTTGCGCTGTATTTAAAAGGTATGTGTACAGTATCAGCTCAGTCCCTGCATGGAATTACAATGAAGATCAGCAAACCAGTAGCTCAATTTATGTATATTTATAATGGCTGGAGTGACTCAACTGGATTATTTAAACATGTATTTGCCAGAGCTACTGCTTCCTATGGCTGAGAATCAGCCTCAGTAGGTCAGTGAACCATACTTTCTATCTAATTTTACAACCCAAATGAGTTTAACAGCTTCAACCTAATCTTCAAAAGGCATTAGACCGTATCATAAAATGCAACATACAATCTGCCCAGGTTTGGAGTAAAGGGGACGCTGTAGATGAGGTTAGTAAAGCATATTAGAAAATCCGCAACAGACAAGCAATGTTCAATCCTTTCCCATCACACCCAGATCAAATTTGAAACACCAAAATCAAACCCTGCAAGGTTCTTGGTGCCTAATTTATAAATGATACTTTCCCAGGTTGTGCCTCTTGGGGAAAATATTCTTGATCAGTAAGATGCTTGATCTGGTAGCACAAATCAATTTGCAATATATCAAACTTCCAATCCTTTCCCTCTTCCTTTACAAAGGTCAAACTATGGTCAGGTACCTAGACCCCCTTTAATTCAGAGGTTCCCTTTATACGACATCTGAAGGGAAACATTAATCAGACACCACTTACCTGCTGTTGCAACTGGAGGTGGTTAGAAAAAGACAAGAATCCGATTTATAGACGTCAACAGTTTTTTCCTCTTCCTCTACTGGGAACTATCAACCTGTTTTTAATCTCTCTGTTAAATAAACAACACTATACTGCAAGACAGCACAGGTGCTAAATAGCTGACAAGGGGCTCCTAATGAGAGGCAGACGGGACTGATCATTAAGTACTGCAGGTGTTGCAGCATCCAAGTACCTCCGCCATATTTCCAGATGTATTGTAGAAATTCACACACAGACAGACGCAAACAAAAAACAGAAGATTAATGGATGCAGTTGCACTAGCTGCTGAAGAAACCAGGTTGTTGTGGTAGGTGCTCGAAGGAAGACGGCAAATCACCAGAATTCAGATCTAGTTTCATCTTTTTTTCTTCCTGTCCAAGTCAGTGATTTGGTAAAATCTACTTAGCTTAGCCGAGATTGGGCGATGGGCCTGGTGTTTGGATGGTGGGGCTAGTTCTGGGCAAGACTTCTACGGTCTGTGTCCTGAAAATGGGGCTAGTTCTGGGCAAGACTCCTACGGTCTGTGTCCTGAAAATGGGGCTAGTTCTGGGCAAGACTCCTACGGTCTGTGTCCTGAAAATGGGGCTAGTTCTGGGCAAGACTTCTACGGTCTGTGTCCTGAAAATACAAATCAAGGTAAGATATACAAAAGAAGTAGCACATATGAGTTTATCTTGTTGGGCAGACTAGATGGACCATGCAGGTCTTTTTCTGCCGTCATCTACTATGTTACTATGTTACTATGTAACCTGGTGGAACATAATCCAGTGGCGTAGCCAAGGGTGGGCACGGGTGGGCTTGAGCCCACCCCGTAGCAGCACACCTATGATGTGGCTGGCAGAGATCCCCAAGCCCCACCAGTCAAACTCCCAACAATTGTCTCTCCTGCATACCTTGTAAATAGCAGGTCCTCACCTGCAGCGGCCCCACAGCCTTCCCTCCGATGTATTTCTGCCTATGCAGAAACAGGAAGTTGCATCAGAGGGAAGGATATGGTGGGATCAACATGAGCAGTGTGTATTAGCTGCTGCTCGCTGCCAGTGAAAATCTGCTATTTGAAAAGGTATGCAGAGGAGGGAGGATGTTTGAAAGATCATACGGCATGCAGGCGAGAGAGGAAGAGACCAAGGGGTAGATGCATCAAGCAAACGTAAAAAAATCAGAAACGTTAAAACCTTTACCGAATTTAAAATAACGAAGCATGCTCCAAAAACACAGCCCCAAAAAGTTTGGTGCGGTATTGGAAAGAACGATGCACCAATCCCCGTCGGTAATCGGCTCGTAAAGCATGCGCAAAGCAGCCAAGCGTTATGCTGGCTGCTCTGCGCATGCCAGAAACGTTCAAAACACAGTCAAATCGCAAGCACATGGCTCCCAAATCAAAATAAAAATAAAAAAAGGATCGGGAGGGGGCAAGGGCGCTCATCAGGAGCGTCCTGTATGGACGGCCTTGCCCCCCCCCCCCCGCTGCTCCCCACTTTCCGCCGCTCCCCCCACCCCGAAAAAGCAAACTTCTAGAAGCCCCTGCCCCCCTCCCTTCCTCACTACTCTCACCTAAGCTCCGCCTCCCGACATCCTCCGTCCGCGCCCCGCCCCCTTTTGGGGTCGTCGCCGCCATTCCCCTCCTCCATCGGGCCCCCCTTCCTCTTACCGGGCCCGTGCAGCGCCTCTCTCCTCTGTCCGAAGGCGCTGCACGGGCAAGAAGAACGCTGAATCAGCTGATGCCTGCCTTCGCCTAGCTTCGATAGAGCGTCTTTCTCCTGCTGGGCCCGCCCCTGTCTGACGTCAGTAACCTACGTAGGTTACTGACGTCAGACAGGGGCGGGCCCAGGAGGAGAAAGACGCTCTATCGAAGGCAGGCATCAGCTGATTCAGCGTTCTTCTTGCCCGTGCAGCGCCTTCGGACAGAGGAGAGAGGCGCTGCACGGGCCCGGTAAGAGGAAGGGGGGCCCGATGGAGAAGGGGAATGGCGGCGACGACCCCCAAAGGGGGCGGGGCACAGACGGAGGATGTCGGGAGGCGGAGCTGAGAGTAGTGAGGAAGGGAGGGGGGCAGGGGCTGCTACAATTTTGCTTTTTCGGGGTGGGGGGAGCGGCGGAAAGTGGGGAGCAGCGGCGGGGGGG
The DNA here is from genome assembly GCF_901765095.1 of Microcaecilia unicolor. Lineage (NCBI taxonomy): Eukaryota > Metazoa > Chordata > Amphibia > Gymnophiona > Siphonopidae > Microcaecilia > Microcaecilia unicolor. Next base: position 742,163,180 of record NC_044031.1, on the reverse strand, counting down.
GGGGGCAAGGCCGTCCGTACAGGACGCTCCTGATGAGCGCCCTTGCCCCCTCCCGATCCTTTTTTTATTTTTATTTTTTTATGTGTTTTCTGAGGTCCTTTGGACCAATCACAGCGCTTTTAGCTCTGCTAATGCGCTGGGATTGGCTCAAAGTTTGTTTATTTTTTCACTTAACACTTTTTCCTGGCACAGAGCTGTCCTAACGAGAGGTCCAGACCTCTCGTTAGTTTTCCTGCCTTTTTCCTGCGTAAAGGCAATCGGAAAAGGTTAGTGCATGTCGTTTCAATGGGGTTTTCACACTAATTGCTCATCTACATTCCGTTTTCGTTAGCTGCTACTACCGTCGAAAAATAGGCTTTAGTGCATGGAAAGGATCGGAAATTCTTCCTTAAGGGCTCATTTAACGATGAAAAACGTTTAGTGCATCTGGGCCCAAATCACTTGTGGGACAATTCTTCTGCCCACCCATCTTGGGCCCAGGCCCTCCCAAAATTGGGTGTCTGGCTACGCCCCTGACATAATCATTCAATATACAAAGAGGATAGGGTAGGATGCTCAAAGAAATTCTCATTCTAAAGTCAGTCCCGCCTATATTCAGCTGACAGCAGGCAGTAAGGTTACCCGGTGACCAGAATTGAATATCCAGTTTCAGTTTAGTCTGCAGAAACTTAATCGGTTAAGCTATATTCAGCGCTAACTGGTTAAGCACTTACCCCTGGATTCTATATGGCGTGTCTAGCATCCTGTACCAAAATTCAGGCTTATTCTATAACACAGCATGTAACTTAATTGGCTTAACAAGCCAATCAGCGTTAACAACACTTAACGAGTAATAATGAGCAACTAATTTGGCAATAATTATAATTTACGCTCACAACTCCTTAAGCGTATTCTGTAACGCACTGCACCTACATTTTAATGTGTGTAGTTATAGGTGGGGAAATGGGCGTTTCATGGGTGTTCCAAAATTTACCCGCACTATTACAGAATATGGCCCTCTGCACCTACGTCCCATGGCTTTTCCTACCATCTCTATGCTGATGACTCCCAAATCTACCTTTCTACCCCTAATATCTCACCTTGCATCCAAACCAAAGTTTCAGCGTGCTTGTCTGACATTGCTGTCTGGATGTCTCAACGCCACCTGAAATTAAACATGACCAAAACCGAGCTTCTCATTTTTCCCCCCAAACCCACCTCCCCACTCCCCCCGTTTTCTATTTCTGTTGATGGCTCTCTCATTCTCCCTGTCTCCTCAGCTCGAAACCTTGGGGTCATCTTTGACTCTTCTCTCTCCTTCTCTGATCATATCCAACAGATCGCCAAGACCTGTCGTTTCTTTCTTTACAACATCCGTAAAATCCGCCCCTTTCTTTCCGAGCACTCCACCAAAACCCTCATCCACACCCTTGTCACCTCTCGTTTAGACTACTGCAATCTGCTTCTTGCTGGCCTCCCACTTAGTCACCTCTCCCCTCTCCAATCGGTTCAAAACTCTGCTGCCCATCTCGTCTTCCGCCAGGGTCGCTTTAGTCATACTACCCCTCTCCTCAAGTCGCTTCACTGGCTCCCTATCCGTTTTCGCATCCTGTTCAAACTTCTTCTACTAACCTATAAATGTAGTCACTCTGCTGCTCCCCAGTATCTCTCCACACTCGTCCTTCCCTACACCCCTTCCCGTGCACTCCGCTCCATGGATAAATCCTTCTTATCTGTTCCCTTCTCCACTACTGCCAACTCCAGACTTTGCTCCTTCTGTCTCACTGCACCCTACGCCTAGAATAAACTTCATGAGCCCCTACGTCTTGCCCCATCCTTGGCCACCTTTAAATCTAGACTGAAAGCCCACCTCTTTAACATTGCTTTTGACTCGTAACCACTTGTAACCACTCACCTCCACCTACCCTCCTCTCCGCCTTCCTGTACACATTAATTGATTTGATTTGCTTACTTTATTTTTTGTCTATTAGATTGTAAGCTCTTTGAGCAGGGACTGTCTTTCTTCTATGTTTGTGCAGCGCTGCGTACGCCTTGTAGCGCTATAGAAATGCTAAATAGTAGTAGTAGTAGTAGGATTTACACCACTTTTTCAAAGATGTAAAAGGAGGCGTGTAGTTTTAGACGCTAGGATACCAACTAAGCATATTCTATAAACCGCACTTAAATTTAGGCACCGCTTACATAATGTGCTTAGGCGTGTAAATGTTTTCTGCATGGATGTTTCAGTCGCATTATATAGAATCTGGCCCTTAGCGGTTAAAGACGTCCAAATGCTGCTTTGTGTCACTTCTTAGACATGTTTCTCTTTCGAAAATGAGCTCCAAAGTCAAACTGTTAGACTAAGTACCGTGTTTCCCCGAAAATAAGACACTGTCTTATATTAAGTTTTGCCCCCCAAAATGTGCTAGGGCTTATTTTCAGGGGCTGTCTTATTTTTCAGGGAAACATCGGGGTTGGATCGGGGTTGGCCCGCCCTCCGTTGCTCCCGGAACTAACCTTAAGTGCCTCCTTTCACCTTCGCAGCAAGCAGCAGCAGGGCAGGCCACTCCTTCCTTCCGTGTCCCGCCCTCGCCTGACGTAACGTCAGCGAGGGCGGGGCATGGAAGGAAGGAGAGGTCTGCCCTGTTGCTGCTTGCTGCGAAGGTGAAAGGAGGTGTTTAAGGTTAGTTCCGGGAGCGACGGAGGGTGGGTGGAGGGGGGGCCCGGCCTTGTCCGGCTCTCGGCGGCCCTGCTTTCAAACAAAAATTTGCTAGGTCTTACTTTCGGGGGAGGCCTTATATCTACCAATTCAGGAAAACCTCTACTAGGTCTTATTTTCGGGGGATGTCTTACTTTCGGGGAAACAGGGTAGTTATTTCCTTCCGATAATGCAATCTATTATCTATATTCCCATGAACACAGGAAGCTGAGCATACAGACTGCAGGAAATATTAGGGAATTTTGAGAAACATACAGATAAGAATAAAAATGTACCACCTCTCTTTCTCTCTCTCTCTCTAATTAATTCATTAATCCATCCATTTACATCTACTCATAAATGCTATGGGTGTTACAGTCCTCACTCATTCATATATTTATCCATCCTTCTTTCTAACTTTTTAAATTTATTGAAATTTAAATTTCTTACCAGCAAAACTCTGTTACAGCAAAACGAGCACAGAAGTAGACAACTCAATAACAAATCATCAATGAAAGCAAACACCATTAAAAATAAAAAGGGGTTAGGTATATGTTCTTTGACCCAGATAAGCTATGTTCCTTTTCAGGCATGAAAAAAACTGGCTGCAACTCCAGTATCCCCAGAGATTAAGGTAGCGGACAATGGAAGATTTACAGCTAACGTCTTTCTCTTTTTTTTCTTGGTGTTATTTTTCTATATTGGGTAACTCCACTATTGATTTTTCTTCATCCCCTTCTTATTAACTGTGGTCTTATGTTATTGGTGATTGATTAGTAGTTTATTTTTCTATGATATGTTTTCCTAAAGGATTTTATTTCTTTTGTCAGTCTCCTTTGAAATTTCTGCTACAAATGTATGCTTGCTAATTTGTATTAAAATTATAAATATAAAATTTAAAAAAAAACATGAAGGAAAGGTCACATTAGACCAGGGATTTTCAATCCAGTCCTCGGAGCACACACAGCCAGTTGGATCACTATTAGAATGTCCATGTTCTCCCATGAGAAGGTAATATGCCATAACAATTTCCTATGAGGAAAGGCTAAAGCGGCTAGGGCTCTTCAGCTTGGAGAAAATGCGGCTGAGGGGAGATATGATGGAGGCCTATAAAATAATGAGTGGAGTTGAACGGGTAGACGTGAAGCGTCTGTTTACGCTTTCCAAAAATACTAGGACTAGGGGGCATGCGATGAAGCTACAAGTAGTAAATTTAAAACAAATTACTCAACGTGCAATTAAACTCTGGAATTGATTACCAGAGAATGTGGTAAAGGCGGTTAGCTTAGCAGAGTTTAAAAAAGGTTTGGCGAGGGAATTTGAGGCAAGATGGCTGCTTGAAGAGAGCAGAGAGAAGTTGCTCCAAACTTACCTCTACCATTTTGGAGAATTAAAGGGGTTTTTTCCTTATTCCATATGCCTAAGAGGAGAGGCAGACAATGCACTAGCTCTGCAGCGCCAGTCTCGCCTGTAGTGGGGGCACTGGACTGCTTCTTGTCTCAGTGGAGGAGTGGCCTAGTGGTTAGGGTGGTGGACTTTGGTCCTGGGGAACTGAGGAACTGAGTTCGATTCCCACTTCAGGCACAGGCAGCTCCTTGTGACTCTGGGCAAGTCACTTAACCCTCCATTGCCCCAGATACAAATAAGTACCTGTATACAATATGTAAGCCGCATTGAGCCTGCCATGAGTGGGAAAGCGCGGGGTACAAATGTAAGTAAAATAAATAAATCAAGATCGCCTTCATTGATGCAAAGCGTAGGGAGAGGTCTGCCACGCTCCCAGCTAGAAGCAGAGATAACATTTAGCCCTGAACTACGGAATCCCCCTCCTATGCCGGCGGATACACCGAGAAGGGACCAGGAAACCCCTAGTCTCCAAGAAGCGACGCGGTCTCCGGGTGCGGACACCAACTCGAGTGTTGCAACTACGGATATCCCCACATTGGCAACGGTGGGTGAAGGAGGAGATAGTCTTCTTGATGGGAACAGCGCAACAACGGTGAGACAGCTGTCGAAGGACTCTACATCTGAGCTTGGCTTATTAAGTAAGTCTTTTTTGTCTTAAAAAACCCAATATAATAACTTTAGACGCTATTTGGGAGGCTTTAGTGGGCCTGGAAACTTCCTTCTCACAAATGCTTATCTCCTGGAAAATCAACAACGTTCAAATACATTGAGATTAGTAAATTTTCCTAAGCAGGTTTCAATCGCTCCTCTCATAACTTTTAAAATATACCTAACTGAAATTCTGAAGACACCAGAACAGGCATATCCTCCTATATCAAAAATTTACTATCTGCTACCTTTTGCAAAAAAAGACTTAGCGCAAGAAGTAGGAATGGAAGTGCCAAACTGAGACTTTGGACATGAACTTAACTCAAATACTTGAAAATGATAGAGCGGGTCTGACAACAGCAACATTGATAGTGACCTTCATATTACAGCCCGATAAAGACTGGATTTTGAAGCAATTTTTTTCTTCATAGAGAACAAACTTTTTTGAATTGTACAGTTAAAATGTTTCTTGACGTCTTTAAGGCAACCGGAAGGAAACGACAAGAGTTTCTTAAACTGCGTCCAAAAGTCTTACAGCTGGGCGTTTTATTTTGGTTAAATTTTCCCTGTAAATGTGTACTAAAACTAAACTCAATTAAGTATGTATTTTTTGATCCTAAACAATTAAGTTCCTTTGTAGAATCTAAGATAACTGAATCACCTATGTCACAACCAAGAATTGTAATTACTTCTACTGCGTAATTAGCATTAGTAACCCTGGAATCTCTTTTTTCAGCCTTCTACTCCTTATTGGTAGAGTTTTTCTTTACTATTTCCTTAAAATTGTGAATTGCCTCCTTAATTGTGGACTATAGATGAGTCATGTGATTGAATAGTATGACAGATTTAATATATGAGCTAGAATTTATCATGACAACTAGTCATCTTTTCTGTTATCAAGATGCGTACTTGAATTCATTTTGTAAATGCATTAAAAATAAATAAAATAATAAAAAAGTGAGCGGGCTGTGTCAGCATTGTCATGTGGCTTTGTAAAAGGGGGGGGGGGGGGGTTAGGTATTTGTGCGCGTAAATTCTAATGAATGCCAATTAGTGTCAATAATTGATTGTTGAGTTCAATTATCAATGCAGATTGGCTTGTTACACTAATTAAGTTCTGCGTGCAAATCCAGCATACGACCTGATTTATGCGCGCAACTCAAGTCGCACTATACAGAATCCAAAGGTCTATGTCCGGGTTAGCATGCACTAACAGGCAAAATGGGGCCTGTTAGCTTATGCAAATCGCGCATTAAGAGCTTAACGTCCTTTAGTAAAAAGGCCCCTTGGTCTCCTCGTCTCCAATATTTATTTTTCATCAGTGACTTGATTCTACTTTCTTTAGTTCTATAGCACACCATGGATCTGATTCACCAAGGTTTTTATCCTAGTCTGTCTAGGGAAAAAATAAGGAATTAATTTCTTCTTCTAACTCAAATTCTGCCTGCCAGACTGCAGCAGGATCTAGTACCCTTGTCAAGCATCAGATTTATAGAGCCCTTCTTCAAGGTATGAAGGTAATTAGAATTTAAAAACTCTAATTATCATCAACCTTAGAAATGACCTTGCAAGAGATTCAACTTCACTGTACAAACAGTATTTCAATACAGTCCAGAATTTAAAATGTGACTGAAACTCTGGCATTCCTAATGTAGCTTCAATATGGCTTTGTTAAAGGAGTGGAGGAATGGCCTAGAGCACTGGTCTTGCAATCCAGACGTGACCAGTTCAAATCCCACTGCTGCTCCTTGTGATCTTGGGCAAGTCACCTAACCCTCCATTGCCTCAGGTACAAACTTAGATTGTGAGCCCTCCTGGGACAGAGAAATATCCAGAGTACTTGAATGTAACTCACCTTGAGCTACTACTGAAAAAGGTGTAAGCAAAAAAATATATATTTCATGTATTCCAATCTTTTATGTATACGCAGATGCTTTGTTTACATTTTACAAGCTATATGATTATTTTATGCTCCAGTCTACCTAAATGCACATGAGAAATAATAAATATATAGAAATAACAATGAAAATATGCTGCATTCTATAATCTTGTGTGCACAGTTTTACACTTTGGGCTACATTCTATATATGGCAATTATAAAACTGGTGCAGAACCCCCCCCCCCCCCCCCCCCCCCCCCCACAATTCTATAAACTGCGCTTAAAGTTAGGCTTAAGTACTTAAGCCTAACTTTAGGCATGACCACTTGCACCAACTGAAACATGGTGCAGATCATCATGCCTAAATTAAGCGCAGGACCCGCTTATCCTATAATTACACATGTAAGTTCTAGGAATGCCCCCAATCTGACCATCACCCTCCAATTTCCATACCCTCTTTTTGGACTAGTGTGCATAATGTAGGCACGGATCTGGCACCTAAATTCATGCACATACATTTCAATTAAGTGTAATTGGTGCCAATAATTGCAAGCTAACAACTTAATTATCTGTGCTAATTAGTTCATTATCCAATTAAATTAATTGGGTGCATGCCTAAATTTACATGCTCAATTTAAATCCTTTTATAGAATTCAGGGGTTAGTGCACTAAGGGCCCCTTTTAACACGCTTCGATAAAAGGGGCTTTATGATGGCATCGGCACATGGATTTGTCATGCACCAAGGCTCCTTTTACCCAGTGCTTTTTTTGTAGAAAAAAGGTGCCGGTACTCATTGTGGGCGGGGTCACCACATATGGCTCTACCCCTATTATAGCCACACCCACATTAACCACATCCCTTATACCAGCCATGGCGCATATAAACAGACATCATTGAAAATATTATACTAGTACAGGAGAAAAAAAATAATGTAATTTTTATTCATTATAAATTTCTGTAAGCTGTTACAGGTCCGGTATCCCTAGTGCAAAATAAGACAGCAGATGTAAAGTCTCAAATTGGACATATTTCAGGCACTAAAATGAAAATAAAATGATTTTTTCTACCTTTGTTGTCTGGTGACTTTGTTTTTCTTTCCATATTGGTCCCAGTCTCTGATTCTGCTGCTCTCTATCTGTTCCCTTAACTCCGTTTCCAGGGCTTCCTTTCCATTTATTTCTTTACTTTCCGCCTTTTTTCTTCATTTCTTGTCCTACATCCATAAGTAAAAGCTGTCCACTGGATCCAGCTTCTGCCTATTTTCTTCATCCATGTGCAGTTTTTCTCCTCCTTTTCCTTCATCTTATCTCCTTCCTCACTCTTCCCTCCCCTCCCCTCCATCCATCCATGTCCAGCATTTCTTCTCTTTCCTGCCCTCTCCTCCATCCACCCATGTCCAGCGGTTCTCCTCTCTCCCCTGCTCATGTCCAGCATGTCTCCTCTCCCTGCCCTCCCCTTCATGTCCAGCATGTCGCCTCCCTCCCCTGCCCTCCCCTCATTCCCCTACCCTCCCCTCATCCATGCCAAGCAATTCTCCTCTCTCCCCTGCCCATGACCAGCATGTCTCCTCTCCCCCTGCCCTCCCCTCCATGTCCAGCATTTCTTCTCTCTCCCTGCCCTCTCCTCCATTCACCCATGTCCAGCAACCCTCCTCTCCCTTTGCCCCCCTTCAGCCACCCATGCCTAGTGATTCTCCTTTCTCCCCTGCCCATGTCCAGCATGTCTTCTCTCCCCCCTGCCCTCCACTCCATGTCCAGCGATTTTCCTCTCTCCCTGCCCTCCCCTCCATGTCCAGCAATTCTCTCTCCCCTCCCCTCCATGCCCAGCACGTCACCTCCCTCCCCTGCCCTCCCCTCATCCATGCCCAGCAATTCTCCCCTCCCTCCTGCCCATGTCTAGTGATTCTGCTCTCTCCCCTGCCCATGTTCAGCAATTCTCTCTCCCCTCCCCTGCCCTCCATGCCCAGCACATCGCCTCCCTCCCCTGCCCTCCCCTCATCCATGCCCAGCAATTCTCCTCTCTCCCCTGCCCATGGCCAGCATGTCCCCTCTCCCCCTGCCCTCTCCCCCATGTCCAGCGATTCTCCTCTCACCTGCCATGCCCTCTATGCCAGCAATTCTCTCACCCCTGCCCTGCCCTGCATATCCAGCATGTCCTCTCTCTCTCCCCTGCTCGCCCCTCTCCAAGTCGCGGCGATTGCGGCAAACCGTCCGGTCCGGAAGTGAAAGCAGCAGCGCTGCTCACTGGCTCGCAGGCAGGTTCCTCTCCTCTTGCGTCACTTCCCTCTCAGCGTGTCCCGCCTAGGAGGGTGGGATGCGCTGAGAGGGAAGCAACGCGAGAGAAGAGGAACCTGCGCCTGCCAGCCAGTGAGCAGCGCTGCTGCTTTCACTTCCGGACCGGACGGTTCGCCGGAATCGCTGTGACTTGGAGAGGGGCGAGCAGGGGAGAGAGAGAGGACATGCTGGGTATGCCTAACAAGATAACTCATATGGGCTAATTTTGTGTATACCCTACTTTGATTTGTACCTGTGTTCTTCAGGGCACAGACCGTATAAGTCTGCCCAGCACTATCCTCGCCTCCCAACCACCAGCTCTGGCACAGACCGTATAAGTCTGCCTCTCTCTCTGTCTCTGTCTCTCGGCCGCAGAGCACAGGCCTTTGTTTCTTCTTTTTCTTTCTCTGCACACCTCCATCTTTAGCCACCAGAGCACCTGGCTCTGCTCCCCCCATTCTCAGACAGCCCTATTCCAAGGTTTCTTTCTTCCTCTGAACAAACACCCTATCCTTTCTTTCTCTCCCTAAACACACACAGATACATCCCTGTACCAGTTACCTGTACTAAGTGCTGTGAGCCAACACATATATGCAAATATAATATACTTTATATATCCAAATCCGTGTGGACTGCGTATTCTTTGGGAACCCACTGCCTCTGCAAAGTGGACCCCGGGACCACCCTAGACAACAATAGCTGACATCCTTTTACATGGGTGTGCCAATCTGTTAGTTCGCTTTAAGGGCCCTTTTACTAAGCGGCGGCAAAAAGTGGCCTGCGGCAGTGCGAGCGCGTCTTTTGGGCGCTCGCTAGGCCAGTTTTTTACCACATCCTGGAAAAAGGGCCCTTTCTAAAGGACATGCAGCAAAATAAAAAAAACAGCGCGCATCCGTTTTTGGCCTAAGACCTTACCGCCACCCACTGACTTAGCAGTAAGGTCTCACACATTACCCAGGCAGTAGGCAGGCAGCTCTCACCCACTGCCAATTACTGCCGGGTAAGCGTCACACGGTAAATAATAGAAAATATTTTCTACCGCATGTTTTCAGCGTGAGACAAATTCAGAATTACTGCCCGGGGCACAAGGTAGCTGGGCAGTAATGCTGATTTGTTGTGCACTGGAAGCACATATGCCCTTACATGCCATTGTAAAAGGGACCCTAAATTATGCATGCAGCTTATAGAATACCTACAGTGAAATGTGCAAGTTCATTGGCAAATTACCGGCTAATTGGCACTATCAACCAATTATCGGGGATAAGTGGAGTTAATGGTGCTAATTGCTACTAATTGCAGTAACACGTGTACTTGAACTCAGTCGGTATTCTTTAATCATAGAGCTCAAACTCTTTAGTGGGCAACTGCAAGGGGGTGTGAATGTGGACGGGTTATAGAATGCCAACTGTTACACACAAAGTATTTACATCATTCACTGACAGGTTGTAAGTGGCCATGCACAGAATTTCAGACATAGAATTTGCACTTATTTATTTATTTATATTTTGCTCACACCGTTTTCAGTAGTAGCTCAAGGTGAGTTACATTCAGGTACTCTGGAAATTTCTCTGTCCCAGGAGGGCTCATAATCTACGTTTGTACCTGAGGCAATGGAGGGTTAAGTGACTTGCCCAAGATCACAAGAAGCAGTAGTGGGGTTTGAACCGGCCACCTCTGGATTACAAGACTGGTGCTCTAACCACTAGGCCACTCCTCCACTCAGAATCCCAGCTCTTAACATCAGGAGCCCCTTTTGCCAAGCTGCGGCAAAAGGGGACCTGCGCTGGCATCGCCGTGTGTTTTTGACGCATGCCGAGGCCCCCTTTTACCACAGTGGGTAAAAAATAGGTCTTTCTTTTTTTAAAAGAAATGGCTGTGTGGCAACGGAAGCACTTGCCACGTGGCCATTTCTGGGGGGGGGGGGGGGTCCTTACTGCCACCCATTCAGGTGGCGATAAGGGCTCCAGCGCTAACCCAGTAGTAACCGGGAAGTGAGCGGCACTGCCCGATTACAGCCGGGTACACACCGGCACTACAAAAATAAACATATTTTTTTAGTGTCGGATATGATGGCGCGCTGGAAGTGGGAAGTACCACCAGGCCTTATGCAGTAGCCCGGCAGTACTTCCTTTTTAGCAAAGCAGTAAGCCCGCATTGGGCTTACCACCACTTTGTAAAAGGGGCCCTAAGTGACCTACATAAGTAATGCCACACTGGGAAAAGACCAAGGGTCCATCGAGCCCAGCATCCTGTCCACGACAGCGGTCAATCCAGGCCAAGGGCACCTGGCGAGCTTCCCAAACGTACAAACATTCTATACATGTTATTCCCAAGTCCATTTAGCAGTGGTTTATGGACTTGTTCTTTAGGAAACCGTCTAACCCCTTTTTAAACTCTGCCGCTAACCGCCTTCACCACGTTCTCCGGCAACGAATTCCAGAGTTTAATTATGCGTTGACCTGTACCGAATTACCCCCACTAAGTATACTGCTCTCTTATAAATCAGTGAATTATGATTTCAGGGCTGATCAATTCTAAAATATTTGGAAAAACCACAATTCATATAGAAACTTGAAATTCTATGTGAATCATGCTATTGTATACAAGAACCAGTGGACAAAACAAATACAAATTTAAAATATAACAAATTGTCTTAGGACATAGGAGTCACCGTATTAAATTTCTTGCTGCCGTCCCGTCACAGCCATTTTGCAGACTATCATCTTCTGACCCCTAACAGTGTGCATGGTTAGAGGTCAGCAGATGGCATTTTTCAAGCTGACAATTGCAGGGCAGAATATAATTTAATTTGTCTTTACCGACAAGTTCTAAGTGGTTTACATTTCAAAGTAGGTTATCAAAAGATTAGCTAACATTAAATAGTAATAACTTACAGTGGAACTGTTCAGTATACAGTAAACAATATTGCATTATATCTTATTAACTAGTTAGACATGGTTGAGCATAATTGCTTATGTACTTATGGAATTTAAAGGGGGTTTGGACAGATTCCTGAGGGAAAAGTCCATTGAACATTATTAATTTTTTTTTTTTTTTTTTTTTGGGGGGGGGGGGGGTTGCCGGGCTTTTGAAGCCTGGATTGGCCGCTGTCGGAGACAAGATGCTGGGCTTGAAGGACCCTTGGTCTTTCCCAGTATGGCGGTGCTTATGTACTTACTAGTAAAACAGGCCCGTTTCTGACACAGATGAAACGGGCGCTAGCAAGGTTTTCCTCGGAGTGTGTATGTTTGAGAGAGAGAGAGAGAGAGTGTGAGAGAGAAAGTGTGTGTGAGAGATGGGGTGTGTGTGTGTGAATGAGCGAGAGAATGAGTGAGAGAGAGACAGAGTGTGTGTGTGTTTGTGTCAGAGAGAGAGAGAATGTGTGAGAGACAGTGTATGTGTGTGTGAGAGAGAGATAGAGTGTGTGAGAGTGTATGTGAGAGACAGAGAGTGAGTGTGTGTGTGGGGGGCTCCGAGTTCCATGACCCCCTCCTTCCCTCCGAGTTCCAGGCCCCCCTCCCTCCCTCTCCTCTCCCTCTCCTCTCCTCCCTCTCTCTCTCTCCTCCCCTCCGAGTTCTTGGCCCTCCCCTTCCCTCCGAGCTCCATGCCCCCTCCCTCTCCTCCCCAGCGTATTCCATGCCCCCCTTTCCTCGGAGTGTGTATGTTTGACAGAGAGTGTGTGGGTGAGAGATGGAGTGTGTATGTGAGAGAGAATGAGTGAGAGCAAGAGAGACAGACAGAGTGTGTGTGTGTGTTTGTGTTAGAGAGAGACAGAGTGTGTGTGTGAGTCTGTGTGTGAGAGAGAGAGTGTGTGTGAGAGACAGAGAGTGAGTGTGTGTGTGTGTGTGAGAAAGTGAAGCCTTCAAGCCTTGAAGCATTCGTGCGCTCTGTAAGGCTCCATCTCCTCAATTGACGACACGTAGTTCCGAAACGTTGCAGGAATGCTTCAAGGCTTGAAGGCTTCACTTTCTCGGCTTCAGAACTTTGGAGGTGCGTTTTATTATATAGGATGTTTATGTGAGAACATATCTAATATGAAACTTAATAATCTTTGGAACTCATAGTCTATAATGTGGACCCTTTGCCGTTTTTATCGGGACAAGTTTAGGTTCCGGGTGAGTGAGATTTAGTAGGAGGTTTCATATTTCATCTTCTGTGTCTCGTGTAGATGTGGGGCTAGTTTTCCTGAGATTGAGCCAAAGTGTTTCTGGAATAACCAAGTTTTAACTGAGCGTCTGAAACACAAATAGTCTATTATTAATCTTATGTCTCGCGGCAGAAAGTTCCACAGTTCTGCTTCTTTGCCTGTAATTGTCATGTTGTGAGTTTTCCTTCTTTAGTATTCTTGTGTGGTTGGTATAACCAGTTTGATTTCCTATAAGGATCTTAGGGTTCTTTTGGGTTGATGTAGTTGGACGAGGTGCCGAATAAAGGATGGTGTGAGGCCATAGAGATTTTTAAAGATCATTGTTAGAAGTTTGAATTCTATTCTTGCATTCATGGGTAGCCAGTGCAGTTTGATCAGAAATCAGACCAGTGACCTCCTCCTATCGATTTAGCTGCTGCATTTTCGACTAGTTGCAGACATTTCAGTGACGCCACCTGAAATTAAATATGACCAAAACCGAGCTTCTCATTTTCCCCCCCAAACCCACCTCCCCGCTCCCCCTGTTTTCTATTTCTGTTGATGGCTCTCTCATTCTCCCTGTCTCCTCAGCTCAAAACCTTGGGGTCATCTTTGACTCTTCTCTCTCCTTCTCTGCTCATATCCAGCAGATTGCCAAGACCTGTCATTTCTTTCTTTACAACATCCGTAAAATCCACCCCTTTCTTTCCGAGCACTCTACCAAAACCCTCATCCACACCCTTGTCACCTCTCGTTTAGACTACTGCAATCTGCTTCTTGCTGGCCTCCCACTTAGTCACCTCTCCCCTCTCCAGTCGGTTCAAAAACTCTGCTGCCCGTCTCATCTTCCGCCAGGGTCGCTTTACTCATACTACCCCTCTCCTCAAGACCCTTCACTGGCTCCCTATCCGTTTTCGCATCCTGTTCAAACTTCTTCTACTAACCTATAAATGTACTCACTCTGCTGCTCCCCAGTATCTCTCCACACTCGTCCTTCCCTACACCCCTTCCCGTGCACTCCGCTCCATGGATAAATCCTTCTTATCTGTTCCCTTCTCCAGTACTGCCAACTCCAGACTTCGCGCCTTCTGTCTCGCTGCACCCTACGCCTGGAATAAACTTCCTGAGCCCCTACGTCTTGCCCCATCCTTGGCCACCTTTAAATCTAGACTGAAAGCCCACCTCTTTAACATTGCTTTTGACTCGTAACCTCCTCTCCTCTTTCCTGTACACATTAATTGATTTGATTTGCTTACTTTATTTTTTGTCTATTAGATTGTAAGCTCTTTGAGCAGGGACTGTCTTTCTTCTATGTTTGTGCAGTGCTGCGTATGCCTTGTAGCGCTATAGAAATGCTAAATAGTAGTAGTAGTAGTAATTTGTCTGGTAGTCCTAAATACACTATATTGCAATAGTCAAGTCCTGTAAGAACTATAGCCTGTACTATAATGTGGAAATGGGTTTGGTCAAGTGGGTGTTTCATGAGCTGGAGAAGTTTTAATTTGAAGAAGCTTTTACATATCGTATTGTTTATTTGGGACTTGGCCAGAGGAGATGGTAAATGATACATATCATCCCTTAAACTACCCGAGCACACCCAAAACACCTCACACACAACCTACTCAACATCTAAATCCTCTTCTACCTCAGCTTTTGATCAACTGTATTTAAATCATGTACTGACTTTATCATAACCTTACTCTGTAAGCCACATTGAGCCTGCAAAAAGGTGGGAAAATGTGGGGTACGAATGCAAGAAATAAATAAATAAATAAATAAACATATAAGTTCACTCCAATGAGTGTAATTCTATAACAGGACACACGTCATAGATGCTGGGTATGGTACCTATTTTAAGCCTATTATTTTCTGGTAATATTTTCATTTACAAAATTGTGCCATAACAACCCAAAATCTTATATATAAAAGTAAGTAGCACAAAACCATTCCGACACTTCATAAACTATAAAAAAAAAAACATGAGAACTTAACTCACTAATACCACATACATATCTTATTCAAAAAAATCATTAAAACATGTATGTTGAAGCTCCACTTAAACATCCAGCATAAATCCAAAACTAGTCCCCTGAGGGGCCCTCCAATGTCTATTTAAGAAGTCCCTAAATTAAGTTGTATGGGGAGCCTGTGGTTGGGAGGTGGGGATAGTGGGGATAGTGCTGGGCAGACTTATACGGTCTGTGCCAGAGCCGGTGGTTGGGAGGCGGGGCTGGGGGTTGGGAGGCGGGGATAGTGCTGGGCAGACTTATACAGTCTGTGCCAGACCCGGTGGCGGGAGGCGGGGCTGGTGGTTGGGAGGCGGGGATAGTGCTGGGCAGACTCATACGGTCTGTGCCAGAGCCGGTGGTGGGAGGCGGGGCTGGTGGTTGGGAGGCGGGGATAATGCTGGGCAGACTTATACGGTCTGTGCCAAAGCCGGTGATGGGAGGCGGGACTGGTGGTTGGGAGGTGGGGATAGTGCTGGGCAGACTTATACGGTCTGTTCCCTGAAGAGGACAGGTACAAATCAAGGTAAGGTATACACAAAAAATGGCACATGTGAGTTTATCTTGTTGGGCAGACTGGGTGGACCGTGCGGGTCTTTTTCTGCCGTCATCTACTATGTTACTATGTTATTATGCTATTTGATTGTGAAAGCTCATGTCTAAAAGTAAAACATCCAACCAAATGTAAAATAAAGCATGTAAATAGTATGCAAGGTCTTGCTTTATCTATTAATAAGGAAAGAAACTAAACAATCCCTGGCCATGGGGACCAGCTTGTCATAATAAAAAACAAAATTCCATTCTGGATTATTCCACAGGTCATGATGGCCCTGTACCCTGAACGTGACACACATGGGGTGCTTACTGAAAGTCTGTAAGAACAAGGATAGATATGGTTATCCATTTGCATCAAATCTTTGCAGCAGTGCAACCAGCAGATAAGCATTAGTTAAACGAATCAATCATTTTCTGGCACAAGGTCACAAATAAATCTCAGAAATGAGTAACAGCTACTACTGGAAAGAAGGCTTTGAAACTGTTTTCTAAAAATATATTCCTATCAAGTCTCCTTTCTCCTATAATATTAATACACTGTGCGACTCCCAAACAGGTTCCATGGTAACAAGCTAGTATCTGTATTTGTAATGTGACATCTAACACTAATTATAGGTACGTTTCATACAGGGAAAGCTATCACTGTGTGCTTTGGAACTTCCTATAAGCTAGTAATAAGAGAAAAATCTTTAATTTGAAATCCCATAACTGTATTCCCATATTTTTGCACAGTTGTACTTGTACCACATTTCTATTACAATATGGCGAGTAGACACAATTAAGGCTTAGGGTCTTTTTACTTAGCTGTGTTAAACATCTAGCATGGGTTTCCTTGCATGAGAGGTGTTAGTGTGGACCTGCGCTAATGACAACTGCGCATTAAAACCAGTTAGTGCATTAAAAAAAAACATGCTAGCTGCCTGGTGCGGGTTGGGGCAGGTCATGGGCATGACATGGTTGAAGCAGAGGTGTGGCTAGCTATGATAGGGCAGTTCTGTCATAACTGCCTATACCATGGTTGCACTTCTGCTACCTCAAAGGGTGGTGTTAAGTGGAGCTGTGCTACTGGCTACCTAGCAGTATGGCCATTATCCATGTCCCCCTCCCAATCTCATCCCCCCCCCCCTTGATCAGCTCCTGATCCAACCCTGCAGAGAACCCACAAACTGATCCCCTCCAGAGAACAGCCTTCAAAAGCATGCCCCTTCAATACCCCAATTCTCCCTCAGCCCCCAAAGCAGACCCCTCAAATACCCCAACCCGCCCTCAACCCCCCAAAGCAAACCCCTCCGATACCCTAACCCTTCCTCAGCCCCCAAAATTAGACTCCTCCAATACCCTAACCCTACCCCAGCCCCCAGAAGCAGACCACTCTAATACCCTCCCTCAACCCCCAAAAGTAGACTCCTCCAATACCTGAACCCTCCCTGAGCCCCCAAAATTAGACTCCTCCAATACCCTAACCCTACCCCAGCCCCCAGAAGCAGACCACTCTAATACCCTCCCTCAACCCCCAAAAGTAGACTCCTCCAATACCTGAACACTCCCTGAGCCCCCAAAATTAGACTCCTCCAATACCCTAACCCTACCCCAGCCCCCAGAAGCAGACCACTCTAATACCCTCCCTCAACCCCCAAAAGTAGACTCCTCCAATACCTGAACCCTCCCTCAGCCCCCAAAATTAGACTCCTCCAATACCCTAACCCTACCCCAGCCCCCAGAAGCAGACCACTCTAATACCCTCCCTCAACCCCCAAAAGTAGACTCCTCCAATACCTGAACCCTCCCTCAGCCCCCAAAATTAGACTCCTCCAATACCCTAACCCAGCCCCCAGAAGCAGACCACTCTAATACCCTCCCTCAACCCCCAAAAGTAGACTCCTCCAATACCCTAACCCTACCCCAGCCCCCAGAAGCAGACCACTCTAATACCCTCCCTCAACCCTCAAAAGTAGACTCCTCCAATTTACAGTTACCATATTTGCTCCTCCAAAAAAGAGGACACATGCCCTGCCCTGCCACACCCCCGGCCTGCCCACAACACGCCCCCTCCCATCCCCTGTCACACCCCCCACACCGCCCCATCACATACCGCCCCATCACCCCCCCCCCTGCCGTCCCCCGTCACACACCCCTAAGGGTATCCTCCCCTCCCCTTACCTTACTATACTGCCCTGGCACCGATTCAAAATGGATGCCGAGAGTTGAAGTCTCGCGAGGCTGCGTCAACTCTCGGCGGCCATTTTGAATCATCGCCGGGACCGGAGTCAGCAAGGAACAGCATGCAGGCGCTGGGGGCAGGAAATAGGGGCTCTTTCCTGCCCCGAAGAGGTCACTAGACCACCAGGGTAGTATAGTAAGGTAAGGGGAGTGGTGGATAAGACACCACTAGGCCCGCCCGCCCGCCAGCCTGCCCATTTGTCTGGAAATCCAGGCTGGCAAAACCCGTCCGGTTGCCCGGCCATGCCCTCAGAAATAGGACGTGTCTGGTTAAAACCGGACATATGGTAACCTTACTCCAATACTCGAACCCTCCCTCAGCTCCAAAAAGCTGATGCCACCCTGCCCCTCGGACTTACTCAAGGGTCATCCTGATAGTGTAGTTTTCCAGGATAAGAGTGTCCACCCCCCCTCCCCCCCAGCTATTCTGGTGCTGCCCTCTGCCCTGGTTTCAAAACGATGCCCACTGGGGGTCAACTTGCCATTTAAGCTGCTATCCAAATAGTATCTCTGAATATTTGAACTGATTTCAGCCAAGGCGGCTGGCTTTTTTTTTTTTTTTTTTAATAAACACAGACCGTCAAAGCTTGCATCCCAATGAATACTGTTACAATTTATGCACACACTTGCCTCACAAGTTAGGTACCCTGTTATAGATTCACCCCTTAAACAAATAAGCCATATAATAGCACAGACTACACAACGGCTGAACCACAGTAAATGTCATGTCTAGTCTCCGATGGCTTAACATAGTAACATAGTAGATGACGGCAGAAAAAGACCTGCACGGTCCATCCAGTCTGCCCAAGAAGATAAATTCATATGTGCTACTTTTTTTATTTGTACTGTCCTGTTCAGTGCACAGACCGTATAAGTCTGGCCAGCCCTATCCCCGCCTCCCAACCACGAACCCCGCCTCCCAACCACCAGCTCTGGCACAGACCGTATAAGTCTGCCCAGCACTATCCCTGCCACCCACCACCGGCTCTGGCACAGACCGTATAAGTCTGCCCAGCACTATCCCCGCCGCCCAACCACCAGCCCCGGCACAGACCATATAAGTCTGCCCAGCACTAGTCCCGCCTCCCAACCACCAGCCCCAGCACAGACCGTATATGTCTGCCCACACTAGCCCCGCCTCCCAACCACCAGCTCTGCCACCCATTCTAGGCTAAGCTCCTGAGGATCCCTTTCTTCTGCACAGGATTCCTTTATGTTTATCCTACGCATGTTTGAATTCCGTTACCGTTTTCATTTCCACCACCTCCCGCGGGAGGGCATTCCTGATTGGGCTTGCAAACACTTTGCATTTTTAAACAGGATCCATATGAAAGGGAAGCTCTATGTTCAGTGGAAAGCAGAACAATGCTTTACTGTAAAAACACTAGTGTTCTACCATATTAAAGCCTGGAAAAAATATATGTATTTGTTTATTTATTTATTTATTTGTAGCATTTGTATCCCACATTTTCCCACCTATTTGCAGGCTCAATGTGGCTTACATTTTCCAAATGGTGACCATCAATTCCGGAAGAGAGATACGTATTTAAGGTGAAAGAGACAGAGAGGATTAGGTATACAGTTATAGGAAGTGCATTTTCATAATCAGAAAATAAAAGTTGTTGGATTAACTTCAATCGTGATAGATTAATTTGGACAATCAGGAATGTTAAACGTCAATCTTGTTGATTAATATAGTCAATCGGGAAGTACAGCATTATGTTTAGTGCAGGTTCGGTGTAATTTTGACTAACTGGTATTTAGGATGGATTATTGCAGTATGCTTTGTTGAATAGGTTGGTTTTCAATAATTTACGGAAATTATTTATGTCGCGTGTTGTTTTTATTGATTTAGGTAGTTCGTTCCATATTTGCGTACTTATGTAGGAGAAACTGGATGCATATGTTAATTTACATTTCACTCCTTTGCCGTTGGGGTAGTGAAGGTTCAGGAACGTGCGTGATGATTTAGTAGAGTTGCTGTTTGGTAGGTCTATAAGGTCTGACATACAACCCGGAACTTCACCGTGTATGATCTTATGAACCAGAGTGCAGACCTTGAACGTAATACGCTCTCTTAGTGGAAGCCAGTGTAGTTTTTCTCTTAAGGGTCTGGCGTTTTCATATGTCCTTTTGCCAAATATGAGTCTGGCTGCAGTGTTTTTATATGTAAAAAATATATGACCAATAAAGCATCAAGTAGCCTGTCTTCTAGTTTTGCCCATGGTGCAGAAACCTCATTGAAAACAGGACAACCTTATTGGTATAAGATGAAAGCAAAATATCTGGACAAATGCATCCGACCCCTCTTTTCAAGAAGCAGTTTCCCTTATGCAGTGCTGAGTAAGCTGGCAGTTCCGCAAAAAATGCCACTACCGACACCAGTAGAGTATTACAATGATTTTTATCCTTACCGTTTAGAGAATTTACCCTGCATTTCGCTTCATGGTCTACCTAAACTGAAGTGAATTGCAATTATTTTCCTAGGGGATGAACTCAGATTTACATGACTCCCTCAGTGTGTTCGAAATTGTGTAATGGCTGTTCAGTTCTCTACAGATCAAAATCAACAGAAAGCATCCCAGCAGGCAGAGGCTTAAAAACGTATGTTATCCCGCCTCATTTACCGTGCATGGCAGTGTTTCTATTCATCTGGAAAATTGTTGATTTCACCATAGCTGTTACAGGATCAATATGAAACCCTCTATCATTTTTTTATCATAAATACCTTTTATCATTTTTTGTTGACCTTCTCTTTCCGTTTTCTAGTTCGGCTATTTTTTTTTTTTTTTTTTAGACAGATCAACTAGAACTTCACACAATAACATAGTAACATAGTAGATGACGGCAGAAAAAGACCTGCACGGTCCATCCAGTCTGTCCAACAAGATAACTCATATGTGCTACTTTTTGTGTATACCTTACCTTGATTTGTATCTGTCTTTTTCAGGGCACAGACCATATAAGTCTGCCCAGCACTAGCCCCGCCTCCCAACCACCGGCCCCTTGTTTTGTATCTGTCTTTTTCAGGGCACAGACTGTATAAGTCTGCCCAGCACTAACCCCGCCTTCCAACCACCAGCCCCGCCTCTGCCATCCAATCTCCGCTAAACTCCTGAGGATCCCTTCCTTCCGAACAGGATTCCTTTATGTTTATCCCACGCATGTTTGAATTCCGTTACCGTTTTCATCTCCACCACCTCTCGCGGGAGGGCATTCCAAGTATCCACCACTCTCTCCGTGAAAAAATACTTCCTGACATTTTTCTTGAGTCTGCCCCCCTTCAATCTCATTTCATGTCCTCTAGTTCTACCGCCTTCCCATCTCTGGAAAAGGTTCGTTTGCGGATTAATACCTTTCAAATATTTGAACGTCTGTATCATATCACCCCAGTTTCTCCTTTCCTCCTGGATATACATGTTCAGGTCAGCAAGTCTCTCCTCATACGTCTTGTAACGCAAATCCCATAACATTCTCGTAGTTTTTCTTTGCACCGCTTCAATTCTTTTTACATCCTTAGCAAGATACGGCCTCCAAAACTGAACACAATACTCCAGGTGGGGCCTCACCAATGACTTATACATACCATGAGCATTGAGTTCAGTATTGGTGGCACCTTCTCTTGAAAAAGAGCAGAAACAGGAAAAGGAGCAGATCAAGACAACAAAACACTAGGAAGGGTTTGGAATAGATTAAAGAGAGGCTTGACAGGTTAGGACTTTTCAACTTGGAGAAGAGATGACAGAGGGAATATGAGATTTTTTTTATTATTATGAGTGACATCAAAACAGTAAGTAAGGAACAGTTATTTACCCTTTCAAATAATGCTAGCATTAAAGGACACTCTACAACATGGTTTCCCAAGTCCGGTCCTGGAGTACCCCTTGCCGGTCAGGTTTTCAGGATATCCACAATAAATATACATGAAAGAGATCTGCATATAATGAAAGAAGGTATGCAAATCAAGTTCATGCATATTGATTGTGAATATCCTGAAAACCTGACTGGCAAGGGGTACTCCAGGACTGGCATTGGGAAACACTGCTCTACAAAGCTGAATGAGAGAAGATTTAAAACAATATTTAAGATAATGGAGTTTATATTCAAATTGAGTTAACCGGTTAAGAGAGGCTCTTATCCGGTTAACTTACACTGACGGAGTCCTGAGGGAATATTTTATGGCATTTACCTGGATAAATCCTCTAACCGCTAAAGCTGAAGCCAGTTACTCTGTGGGTGGTCTGGGGGAGGAGTCAAAGTAGAGTCAGCAATTAACTAGAGCCACTCTTCATCCCTTAACTGGTTAAGTAAATTGGCTAAATAGACTACTTAAATAGCAGTCCTGTCTATGTCCAATTTATCTTAAGCAGTTAAGGAATTAATATTGACACTTATTTGGGGGGTGGGGTTATTAAAGCTTTGCTCGAGTTATCTGCAGCAGGGCCCATTTTATTTTTTATAGGCTCTGCTGCAGATAACGCGAGGTAAGCTTCAGTAAATGACCCCCTTGGTTAAGAGGTTCCCAACTGCACATACACAGATATTTAATGCTGGTGCTTGGAATAGTGCACTCTACTTGCCCCTTCCCAAATTTCCATGTGAGCCCCTCTTGCTCTTGTAAGGTATGCTCCGTGTAAGATCTTATATTGCATTTCTTGCAGCTCTGTCAATTTTCTCCTTTTATATATATACTAGTAAAAAAGCCCCGTTTCTGATGCAAATGAAACGGAGGCTAGCAAGGTTTTCTTCAGAGTGTGCATGTGGGAGTGTGTGTCCCTGCCCTCTGCCCTCTCTCCCTCCCCCTCCCCCCTTGGAGTCCAGTCCTTCAGTGTTAAGTTTCCTGCTGTTCTGTGCAGGGGCGTATCTGGAATCCGGCGGTAGGGGGGGCCAGAGCCAGAGAGGGGGGGCACATTTTTGCCTGCCTGCCTCCCTCCCCCCCCCCCGCCGCCGCCGCCTCTCTCCACCCCCTCCCCGCCGTCAACCCTCCCCCGCTGCTTACTTTTGCTGGCGGGGGGCCCCAACCCCCGCCAGCCGAGGTCCCGACCCGCAATCTCCATATTTCGTCTTCCTCCGTGGCCATGTGCTTCAAGGAAGTAACGCTGCAGTGCTGATTCGTTGAATCCAGTTCACCTCACCTCACCTCACCTCACAACACAACACAAACAACTACTCCACCATAACCACACCATACTGTTCTCTTCCCATTGCACAAAATCTGAAAATTCTTGGAGTCACCATTGATCGAAACCTCACACTCGATGCTCACGTAAAGAATACGACGAAAAAGATGTTCTACTCCATGTGGAAACTCAAAAGACTAAAACCTTTCTTCCCGAGATATATCTTCCGTACCCTGGTACAGTCAATGGTAATAAGTCATCTGGACTACTGCAACGCACTGTACGCTGGCTGCAAAGAACAGACTATCAAAAAACTCCAAACAGCCCAGAATACCGCCACCAGACTCATATTTGGAAAAACTAAATATGAAAGTGCAAAACCCCTAAGAGAGATACTTCACTGGCTCCCACTCAAGGAACGCATTGCGTTCAAGATCTGCACGATTGTACACAAAATCATTCATGCA
This sequence comes from Microcaecilia unicolor, assembly GCF_901765095.1. Lineage (NCBI taxonomy): Eukaryota > Metazoa > Chordata > Amphibia > Gymnophiona > Siphonopidae > Microcaecilia > Microcaecilia unicolor. Next base: position 742,139,801 of record NC_044031.1, on the reverse strand, counting down.
GACGCCCCAATCTACATGCTAAACCTCATGGACCTGCCTCCCAGAAACGCCATAAGATCATCCCGCAAATTTTTCAATCTGCACTTCCACAGCTGTAAAGGACTAAAATACAAGCTGATACACGCCACCACCTTCTCTTACATGAGCACCAAGCTGTGGAATGCATTACCTACAGCCCTGAAAACTATTGACGAAACAACTAACTTTCGCAAATCTTTGAAGACACACCTCTTCAACAAGGCATACAAAGAGAACTCATAGCCTTACAAAACTACCTCACCAACCCACCCAGTTATTAAAGTCCACCTTTTATACTATCCTGCCTAACACCTTCCTTCTCTCTTCCCTTACTTAATCTTTTTACATTACTAATTGTATCTGACATCTTGGAATAACTATGTCATAACAAAACTCTGTAAGCCACATTGAGCCTGCAAATAGGTGGGAAAATGTGGGATACAAATGCAATAAATAAATAAATAAATTAGTAAAAACGTGTATCTAATGCCCTACATCAAGAGAGGCAAAACCAGCAGAAAAAAAGGAGGTGTTGATGCCCATTTACAAGTCGTTGGTGAGGCCCCGCCTGGAGTGTTGTGTTCAGTTTTGGAGGCCGTATCTTGCTAAGGATGTGAAAAAACTAGAAGCGGTCCAGAGGAAGGTGACAATAATGGTATGAGGTTTGCACCAAACGATGTCTGAGAAGAGACGAAGTCATGAATATATATACTGTATTGAAAAGAAGGGACAGGGGAGATACGATACAGAAGTTTAAATACTTGAAAGGTATTCATATAGAAACACATTTTTTTCAGAGAAGGGGAAACGGTAAAACTAGACGAAATGAATAGGTTGTGGGTTGGTAGGATTAATGTCACGAAATTCTTTTCACAGAGAGGGGTGGTCGAAACCTGGAATGCCCTCCCAAGACAGGTGATAGAGACAAAAATGGTGATGGAATTCAAAATGGCGTAGGATGAACATAGAGGATCTCTAATTAGAAAATGGATAGTATAAAAAAACCTAAACTTAAATTCCTGCAGGTGTGTGGATGTGTCAAGAGAGGCTGTGATGAACTAGAGCTGGTGCCGGGCAGACATATAAAGTCTGTGTCCCGTATATGGCAATCTGGTTTAGGATGGGCTGGAAAGGACTTTGACAGCAACTACAGTATTCAGCAGATATTTACAGTCTATGTCCCACAAAGGACGACAGACAGGCTGGACTGGGCTTTGACAGCAACTCTAGTAGTTGGAACGTAAGGACAGGGCCAGGCGGACTGCTATGGTCTATATCCCAAAAATGCCAAACAAAGACCATGATCAAGTATTATATATCACACTCATTATTGTTTAATCATGAACTGGTAATGAGTGTATCAATAATGAGTGTGACAGTTGGGCAGACTGGATGGACCATCCAGGTCTTTATCTGCCATCACTTACTATGTTGATATATTACTTGAAAACAGTTCCGTGTAGAAATGTGAATTTGAATCAACTGCCAATAGTCATCATTTCCATATCAGATAAACTGGAATATCCAATGGGTTCTGGGTCAGTTCACTGGGTCTCTTGTCGATTCGTCTGGTTGGTGTGTCTTACTCAGTTGACAAATCAATCCTTCCAGCTCTTTAGGAGTCTTGAATTTCAAGTCCATATTTTGTAAGTTAAAGCACACCTGAGCCAGGAGTTGCAAGGCTGCCCAGATTCCCCTTTGTACAGTTCTGTACAGCAAGGTGCCATAAACCTTTTTCTTGGCTTCCACTTGAGAGAAGAAGTCCTGAAATAGCATAATAGTGCCATACCTCATAATCAAGCTTATGGGTCTCAAAAAATCTACACTGCAAAAATTGCTTATCTGCTTTGCTTAGCATATGGCATAAAAACTGGCCATGGTTTCTAACCCTCCTGCTCCCTGGATGCCACTCAGTGCACTCTTTCAACTCTATATCTGGATAGACCTGCAGCCACGTCCAGGAACTGGGAAAGCCAGGTCTCCAAATGAGGTCTTGATCCTTTACCGACTCAGGTAGGCTGAATATGCACAAGCTATTTTGGTGGCTTCGGTTCTCCTGGTCGTCTTCTTTCGAGCAGTCACTGTTTATGTATTTCCATCCCCCACACCCATTTTTCCAGTCCTACCCAGTCTTCTTTTAGGCCCAGTCATTCTTCCACTTTTGTAGGCAATTACTGTACGAGTTGTAGCCTTCCTTTATAAATTGCATGGAATCCTAAAGAGTAGCAAGATTCCATTCAGAATCTCAAATAGTAGCCATATTCCATACTACCTATCCCAGGGCAAGCAGTTGCTTCCCCATGTCTCTCAATAGCAGACTATGGACGTTTCCTCCAGGAATTTGTACAAACATTTTTAAAACCAAACATGCTAACCGCTGTTACTACATCCTCCAGGAAAGAGCGCCAGAGCTTAACTACTCATTGAGTGAAAGAATATTTCTTCCTATTTGTTTTAAAAGTATTTCCATGTAACTTCTTCGAGTGTCCCCTAGTCTTTGTCCTTATTTCTACTCGTTCTATACCACTCAGGATTTTGTAGACCTCAATCATATCTTCCCTCATCCATCTCTTTTCCAAGTTGATGAGCCCTAACCTCTTTAGCCTTTCCTCATACGAGAGGAGTTCCATCCCCTTTATCATTTTGGTCACTCTTCTTTGAACCTTTTCTAATTCCTCTATATCTTTTTTGAGATACGGTGACCAGAACTGAATGCAATACTCAAGGTGCGGTCGTACCATGGAATGATACAAAGGCATTACAGTATTTATGGTTTTATTTCATCCCTTTCCCAACAATTCCTAGCATCCTGTTTGCTGTTTTGGCCACTGATGCACACTGAGCAGAAGATTTAGCCAGATAACATGAGAATGCCTAATCTGTGCCCATGACACGCCCCCTCTTAACATTTTTTTGATAGGTGCTGCACGCTAACAGACAAAATACCGCAAAATGCTTTGGCACGTGCTAACCATGCATTAAGGTCTTAATGCCCTTTAGTAAAAGGGATCTTTAATGGCTAATCAATAGTGCTGATTCCTTAACAGTGCCCTAGGATAAGCATCGCCATGCTGGGACAGACCAAGAGTCCATCGAGGTCAGCACCCTGTCACCGACAGCGGCCAAAAGAACAAGCAATTTGTCCCGCCCAGCCTAGAAATACTGTAGTCTCTCGTCCATTCAATAACATTCTATGGCTTTTTCCTCAAGGAAGCCGTCCAACCCTTTTTTGAAGTCCGCTAAGTTAACTGCCTTAACTACCTTTTCCGGCAGCGAATTCCAGAGTTTAACTATGCGTTGAGTGAAGAAAACTTTCCTCCGATTTGTTTTAAATTTACCACACTGCAGCTTCATTGCATGCCCCCTTGTCCTAGTATTTTTGGAAAGCGTAAACAGATGTTCCACATCGACCCATTCCATTCCACTCATTGTCTTATAGACCTCTATCAGCCGCCTTTTCTCCAAGCTGAAGAGCCCCAGCCTCTTTAACCTATCCTGATAGGGAAGCCGTCCCATTCCTTGTATCATCTTTGCCGCCCTTCTCTGCACATTTTCCAATTCCACTGTGTCTTTTTTGAGGTGCGGTGACTAGAATTGAACACAATAATCGAGGTGCGGTCGCACCATGGAGCGATACAACGGCAGAATAATATCCTTATCATGGATCATGGTGATAAGAGTAATGTTCTCTCTTTTTTATGGTTATTTTCTCATTTTGGTCTCTTTTTAACTACAACATAAAACTCACCCTCCCTTCCTCTTATATCCTTCAGAATTCCTATAAAGTAACACATTCAGACTGTAACAATAAACTGGAGAATACAATGATGACAAAAGCTTCAAAAGCACTTTAACATACTTTGCTCTTTCATACACACTCCCTGGAATGTTTCTTAGCCCAGGGGTTCCCAAACCTGGTCCTCGAGGCACCCCAGCCAGTCAGGTTTTCCGGATATCCACAATGAATATTCATGAGAGAGATTTGCATGCAGTGCAGGCAGTGCAAACAAAGCTCTGGTGAATATTGACTGTCTGGGGGTGCCTCCAGGACCAGGTTTGGGAACCACTGTTCTAGCCAAACCATTTCAATGAACACCAAGGAGAGACATCACAATTAAAAAAATTAATTAAAATGGAACTGCGGAAAAATTTATCCACACGGTACATGTCTGCTGCTTAGCATTACTTCTATTACAGTCTTTCACAGTGCAGTTCTCCCATCTTAACCTAATATGAAAAGAAAAGAAAAAATGAAACAGAAAGTATGTTAAACAAACCATATCTGATGGTTTAGGATAATCCATAAGGTCCAAGGAATGAACTTCCTTGTTATGTCTATTCAAAAAATGGTAAATACATTGAAATAAACAAATAAATAAATAAATATACATTGCACTTTTTCCATATCACTCATGTGCTATCAAAACCCCTCTCTATTCACCTCTCTACATGCTGCCAGGTTTATTACTGTTTTAATTAAACCAAAACACAGAACAAAAGCAATCATTGTGACTCAAGAAACACTCAATTTAAGCAAGAACACAGTTCTGGGAACTAGAGATTAGGAAAGAGTTTTATATACCCTGGGAACTCTAAAATTGTTTGGAAGAAAGGAAACCTCCAGTGATACATTAATATACTCACGTACAAGGGAGCGGAACATTTATTTTGACTCTAAAAACACTTCATTTAGGACCAGGGCTGTGCGACCTCAAACCTTGAGGGCTGCAACCCAGCTGGGTTTTCAGGATTCCCCCCCTCCCCGTTGCTTCTGCTGTATGCAAATAGATCTCATGCATATTCATTGTGTTAATCCAGAAAACCCGACTGTGTGAGGGCCAAAGTTGGATACCCCTGATTTAAACAACAATACTTGGCTTGGAACTGGGGGAACAGCAGGTGATAATGATCTGCTAACACAGATCCGAGCAGCCATACAACTGAAAAGAGAATTCAATAATTATGTTTTATAAGGAAAGTGCTATTATAAATCGAGGTATTCTAAATACATCCTTGTTCTATCAGTTTCTAGTCTACTACTTGTTGAAGTGTGCTATGCATTCCAATGAACTCTACCTATGTCCTCCCAGCCTTCTGCTATAGTGTTAATCTTGGACATCCCGATGGCACTTTAACTTACCCTGCCTTTATTCCTAAGTTATTTCTATTTATGAAGCTGAGCACTAGATGCAGCTGGATTCTTAAATAACTTATTATCAAACATGTTCTAAAATGCATGAACAACAAACACATTTCAAGCGATGCTATGAAAAGCCTGATAGAAAACCTTAAGTATCATAAAACAAATGCATTCATTTGTATAAATCTAAGACCTGCATTTAAAGAGACCACATACATTCATATTTTGGAAGGCTCTGCAACCAAAGTAAAGCGCCTCAACATTTTGGTCTGCTAGTTCCTAGCACGACTGTGCCAGTGAGCTAGATTTTGATGGCCAACCCAAACATCAAAATGCTACCCCTCTCGTTCTTCCCTCAACACGAAGAAGTGCCTGTACTAAATCTGGATTAGCAGAAAAGATATTGTTTTGCTCTTATTTCCTAACTAGTAAACAAGCCCCGTTTCTGATGCAAATGAAACGGGGGCTAGCAAGGTTTTCTTCTGTGTGCATGTGGGAGTGTGTGTGTCCCTACCCTCTCTCCCCTCCCCCCTGGGAGTCGAGTCCTTCAGTGTTAAGTTTCTTGCTGTGCTGTGTTTGTGTTACAGAGATAGTGAGGGCTTCTGCCCTCTCTCCCCTCCCCCCTCTGAGTCCTTCACCGTTACAGAGAGAGCGATTTGATTTCGTGCTTTGCTGTGTTTTCCTTCACTGCTTGTGTTACAGAGAGAGCAAGGGCGGGGCAGACACTCATGGGGAAACCGGATATCTCTCCCCCTTCACACTTCCGGCTGGAGGCTTCATTTAGAACGTTGGTGGTGCCTTTTATATATAAAGATGTTTTCCCCCCCCAAAGGCTTGAAGTTTCATCAAAACCATAAGAAATAATGCTGTAATCTTTTAATAAAAAAAATGAAAAAAGGAAACCATAAACACTTTTGCAACCACTTACCAAGCACAAATACAGCGGAAATCTAAGCTCTGTTCGATTACATGGCAACTATCAAAGCCACAGTTCCAAGGTTTAAATTACAGTATACGGTACTATTTATCTTTAGCGTCTCATGGAACCCTTTATCTGCATTCAAGAGGTCTTCGCTGTAATACACTGGAGACAAGTATCATTCTGTTGTAATAACCTACTTCTGATGCAGTATCATCATGCATCATGATACTGTATTACAGCGGCTGACTGTGGTGAAAATGATCACCGAGATGCATTTTCATTACGGGCAGACCAACAATCACAAAGAACAGTGATTGTCTTCATCACGCACTGATAGAGAGAGCAATTACTGTTGTCAAAGTATGCTTATTGTTTTCGCATCAGGCTCTGTTTTTAAAGGGGAATGTCTAAATGATGAAGCAAATGAGCAAGCTGTGCAAACTGTGTTAGCTATTTATGAATTAGAGTTTTGCTAAGTGTACAATTTTGCTAATGTAGGTAGTAGCTTTCTAAATGTATATTTCAGCACGTATCGTAGCAAGCACTGTATACAAATGGGAAAAGATTGAGAATACATTGGTCAATGGAATCAGCTTGTTTTGCTCACTTTTGTAAAAGCAAACCCATGGTAGATGCAAAATCTTCGCACTCATTACATGGGAGTATTCTTGACACTAAGGGAAGGCAGCGATGATGCTAACACAGAACAATGGTTGCTACCATGCATTAACTGTGCAGTAGCTAACTTGGAAAGCAGTCACCTCTGGAGGTGCAGTTAACTGTTTTCATCATTGGTTGTGTAGCAGTTAATGTTAATGACATCAGGTCTTCATTAAATAGGTCCCACGGAGGGGCATAATCGAACGGGGCCAGCCATCTCTAATGGCGGCCCCGTAAAGCGGCATACCCCACCGTATTATCAAAACAAGATGGCCGGCCATCTTTCGTTTCGATAATACGGTCAGGGCCGGCCAAATCTCAACATTTGGGCCGACCTTAGAGATCGCCGGTGTTAGAGATGGCCGCCATTGGCTTTCGCCGATAATGGAAACTAACGGAGGCCATCTCAAACCCGGCCAAATGCAAGCCATTTGGTCATGGGAGGAGCCAGGATTTGTAGTGCACTGGTCCCCCTCACATGTCAGGACACCAACCGGGCACCCTAGGGGGCACTGCAGTGGACTTCACAAATTGCTCCCAGGTGCACAGCTCCCTTCCCTTGGGTGCTGAGCCCCCCAAACCCCACCAACACCCACTCCCCACAACTGCACACCACTACCATAGCCTTTAGGGATGAAGGGGGGGCACCTACATGTGGGTACAGTGGGTTTCGGGTGGGTTTTGGAGGGCTCACATTTACCACCACAAGTGTAACAGGTAGGGGGGGATGGGTCTGGGTCTGCCTGCCTGAAGTGCACTGCAGTACCCACTAAAACTGCTCCAGGGACCTGCATAGTGCTGTGATGGAGCTGGGTATGACATTTGAGGCTGGCATAGAGGCTGGCAGAAAACTGTTTTTAATTTTTTTGGGGGTGGGAGGGGGTTGGTGACCACTGGGGGAGTAAGGGGAGGCAATCCCCGGTTCCCTCCGGTGGTCATCTGGTCAGTTCAGGCAACTTTTCAAGGGTTGGTCATGAACAAAAAAGGACCAAGTAAAGTCGGCCAAATGCTCGTCAGAGCCAGCCTTCTTTTTTCCATTATCGGCCGCAGCCATCTCTTAACCACGCCCCTGTCCCGCCTTCGGTACCCTGCTGACACGCCCCCTTGAACTTTGGCCAGCTCTGCGATGGAAAGCAGTTAAAGCCGGCCAAAATTGGCTTTCGATTATACTGATTTGGCCGGGTTTAGGAGAAGGCCGGCCATCTCCCGATTTGAGTCGGAAGATGGCCGCCCTTCTCTTTCGAAAATAAGCAGGTTAATGACCTGTGTTGCTTTACCTGATACCCTGTGTTTACTATACGTACATTTATCTTTCTATATAATTACAGTTATATTTTGCATATATACCACAGATACTTCTTGTAGATTCAAGGAAATGGACCCCTTGAATGCCTAGAGATCACCACTTGGGTATCAATGTGTCTACACATTTACCAAGGGAATCAGAAGCTTTTTACCAGTCTAAAACAAGGCTACTGACATTAAAATATTTTCTAAACCAAAATACTGAAACAAAAAGTAGTAGACTGCATATTTATAGTGCCTTTCTTAAAAGATCTGTGTAAAGAAAATGGAGATATCATTGATGTTTCCTTATATTGAAATCATGCCAATGTTGCTCTGAGCGCGCTCTCTTTGAATATAGTAATGGCTTTTACTATTATTGCTGCTGTTTGAGTGTCCAAAGGCAACTGTAGGCTTGTATGAGACTTCAGCGAGAGCATCTGTCACCATGTTCTTGATGCCACAGTATCACAGAGTTCTTGTAAAGGGGAAATGGCATGATGCTAATGTCATTGGGCCCGATATTCAGCCAGCAGCACGTTTGATGTCCACCAACGGCGTTAAACCCAGATATTCAATATCGGGCTGTATCTGGCGACCAGCGTTGAACATCCAGGTTTATTTTGGCCACTAAAAAGTTAACCGGCTATACTGATATTCAGTGTTAGCCGGTTAACTTTTTAGCAGTCAGATGCACCATGAATCAGTTTAAGTGCCATGTTTTGTAGAAATTGTAACCAGTGGAGATCCTTCTGTGCAACAGATTTAAAGAGGGAGTTACAATAATCAAGCTGACCGATAATGAGAGAATGAACCAAAACATTAAGGACTGGGAGTGTAGAATTAGGAGAACAGAGTAAATGAGTCTGAACTTATCAAACAACCAATTAATGACATGTGAAAGATGCATATGGTAGGTAAGTTTGCTGTCAAGTACCACTCCTAGGATTCTGGTACCAGTGGTAAGAGGAACAGGAGTATGGGAAAGAAACAATGGGGACCCAAGAGGAGAAGGTTACATTTCTTAGAGTTCAGTACCAATTTATTTGACCAGAACCACATGGTAATCTGCAAAGGTTTTGAACTGAGAACTGAAATCTCTTGTGAGTTAGATGGATCAAGAGTACAAAGCAGCTGTATAACATCTGCATAGACAAATGCAGTGAACCCAAGGGAGTGATCAATGGCAGAAGAGAAGCTAAGAAGATGTTAAATAGGAAAGGGGCCAGAACGGATCCCTGTGGCACTCCAGAGACAAGAGAGAAAGGAGGACAGTCAGAAAGGCTGGTCCACACTAGATAAGAACTGAGCCAGGTACCCCGAAGTCCGGCTGAATAAAGACAAGAAAGCAGAATTGGGTTATCAACTAAATCAATGGCAGCAGTAAGGTCAAGCGATGGTAGCAATACAGGTTGAAACTTGTCAAGGTGATGGTAGATATAGGACGTTATACCAAGCTTGGCAGCTTCTGTATTGCAGTTAGCATGAAAGCCAGTTTGATTAGGGTGAAGGATGTGGTTTTTAGAGACCAGATCAGAGAGTTGCTGGAAGACTATAGTCTCAGTGAGTTTGGCCAAGAATTGAAGTTTAGCTATCGGACGATAGTTTGGTGGATCGTCTATAGAATGAGTATGATATTTGAGTTTAGGATGCAAATAGACTAACTTCCAACTGACAAGAACAACACCTGTGGAAAGACTGAGTGTAACCATAGAGTGAATAAAAGGAAGGAATGGGGGTAGGAATTTTTTGATGAGATAAGACGAGAGAAGGTCATGTGGAGCTGTCATGGATTTCATGGTTTGGATGAACTGACCAAGCGAAGGAAGAATAAAGGTTTCCAGCAGTTCTATATTGTCAGAGGACATTTGCGTGGCAGCATGTTGCAGCATCACTGTAAATGATGAAGATGATAATGAAACCAACGTCGAGGATAAAAGAAAAACAAATGAAGCACAAAGTGTCAGGGGCCCTTTTACTAAGCGGGGGTAAGGCACACTGAAAAGGCACTGCCGCGGGATGCTCTCCAGTGTCCCGCGGTAGTTCTTGGATCACCATGTACCAATCCTGCACTAAAAAATATCAAATGTTTTTTAGCGAGGGAGACATGTATGGAGGTGGAGAGTAGGTGTACTCTGCGTTAATTGGGTAGGGTAGGCAAATTACCTTATGCTGCCAAATTAGTGTGGGGTTAGCATGGGAGGCCTTAGTAACTACAAAAGAGGTGGCAGTAAGGGCTCACATGGTACTGGCCATATAGTAACTGGGGGTCCAAAAAAACAGCAAGGCAATCGATCTGCAAACTCCAATGTGGACAAACAAAACAGCAGATCAAGATAAACGTGAAGTTTTATTGATACCAGAATATTGACCGACACAGGCCGTTTATGGTTATGTTTATATTATTTTATACATATTTGTTTATTCATATGTTTGTTTATTTTAGCCCCTGACGCAGCCACTTTGGGCGAAACACGGCCTATGTCGGGCAATATTCTGGTATCAATAAAATCTTCATGTTTATCTTGATCTGCTGTTTTGTTAGTCCATATTGGAGTTTGCAGATCGATTGCCTTGCTGTTTTTTGGGACCCCCAGTTACTATATGGCCATTACAACATGAGCCCTTACTGCCACCTCTTTTGTTTATTTTAGCCCCTGACGCAGCCCCATTGGGCGAAAAACGGCCTGTGTCAGGCAATATTCTGGTATATGATATCAATAAAATCTTCAGGTTTATCTTGATCTGCAGTTTTGTTTATCCACATATAGTAACTGGGAAATTAGCCCATGGGCATTAATGGCACAAACAAAATTGTGACCATTTTTAGAGTCAAGCTAAGAGTGGCCACAGCGCACGGGAAGCCCACAATTAACAACAGCACCAGCCACTTTTTAGCACAGCTTAGTAAAAGGGCCCCTTAGGCATTTACTAATTGATAAGGTGTACAACTTTACTGCCATTTAGTAAAAAGGTCCCTTTGCTTAATATCTATATTTGTATAGTGAGAGCAATTTCTAAAAGCAGGTAAATGGGCTATTTAAAAACTACCTCTTCTTATCAGTAAAAAGTATTTTCTGATGGTTCTTGGAGTTTGTCCGGCTTTTGGGATCTATTGTTTTGCTTTGATTATAGCTGCTCTTTGCCTTGCCGAGAAGCCACCACCTTAGGTGAGCACCTAATCTACCAAGAGGTTAAGACAACCCTAATTATTTGAATTTTACAGGAAGTTTAAGGATTGTGCATCAAATCCACATTATTTTACTTTATACACTTTACAGTGAGTGGGAACAAGTCTGCTTCTAAATTCTGTCTCAGGCTTTATGTGTTTACTGTGGCTATTTGTCAATCTAAATAACATCAACTGGAAACTGTCAACATTTCTAGCTGAGTTCTCACTTGTCAATAGATCTAATAAACATTACCAAGAAAAAAAGCCATAATAATCGCAGCAGCTTCCATAAAAAATCAATTTATGCCAGTTTTGTATTCACATATAGATCAGTTCATCTCAACAATGTCAAGAGAAAGGAGATGTGTTAATGTCAATTAATATCTGGTAGGAACAAAAAGACCCATATTATACTAAAAGAAATATCTCATGACTAGAGTTGTGCAAATATTTTGAAAATAGATTCAATGAAGAACTCAATGGACCCGGACAAATTCTGAAATTTTGGGCAATTATTTTTCAGACCTTTCTAGAAAAAAGAACTCTCAAAATTGTATATCAGATTTCCAGACCAACTTTCAATTTTTAAATTACACAAGACTACTACTACTTAACATTTCTAGAGCGCTACTAGGGTTACGCAGCGCTGTACAAATTAACGAATAAGGATGGCCCCTGCTCAGAAGAGCTTACAATCTAAAGGACGAAATGTCAAGTTGGGGTAGATAAGATTTCCTGAGAAGAGATGTAGTGATTAGGTGCCGAAGGCGACATTGAAGAGGTGGGCTTTGATTAATGATTTGAAGATGGGTAGGGAGGGAGCCCGGCGTATGGGCTCAGGGAGTTTGTTCCAAGCATGGGGAGAGGCAAGGCAGAAAGGGCGAAGCCTAGAGTTGGCGGTGGTGGAGAAGGGTACTGAAAGGAGGGATTTGTCTTGAGAGCGGAGGTTATGGGTAGGGACGTAAGGGGAGATGAGGGTAGAGAGGTAAGGAGGGGCTGCAGATCGAGTGCATTTGTAGGTGAATAGGAAAAGCTTGAACTGTATGCGGTATCTGAATGGAAGCCAGTGAAGTGACTTGAGGAGAGGGGTGATATGAGTATATCGGTTAAGGCGGAAGATAAGACGTGCGGCAGAGTTCTGAATGGACTGAAGGGGGGATAGATGGCTAAGTGCGAGGCCGGTGAGGAGTAGGTTGCAGTAGTCAAGGCGAGAGGTAATGAGAGAGTGGATGAGAGTTCGGGTGGTGTGCTCGGAGAGGAAGGGGCGAATTTTGCTAATGTTATAGAGGAAGAAGCGACAGGTCTTGGCTATCTGCTGGATATGTGCAGAGAAGGAGAGGGAGGAGTCGAAGATGACACCGAGGTTGCGGGCAGATGAGACGGGGACGATGAGGGTGTTATCAACTGAGACCCATTTTGGACTTTTATGTATACTCTACAAATCTAAATAAATATTTTTCAGAATGGTTTTTGATTTTATTTGGATTTGTTTGCAATTGCACCCAGGTATACTGCAAGGAGAAGAAATTTCAAACCATTTTCCAAGCAATGGGAATTAAATTTGAAAATTCTTTCAAAGTAAGAAGGAGTTGTACCCATTTCTGTAATGGCTACCATTAATTCACACATCTCCACTCAGAAACCATAACTCAACTCCTCTCCTGTTTTGTGTGTTAATCTTTTTTTTGTTACATTTGTACCCTGTGCTTTCCCACTCATGGCAGGCTCAATGTGGCTTACATGGGGCAATGGAGAGTTAAGTGACTTGCCCAGAGTCACAAGGAGCTGCCTGTGCCTGAAGTGGGAATTGAACTCAGTTCCTCAGGACCAAAGTCCACCACCCTAACCACTAGGCCACTCCTCCACTCCACTCACTCAATTAAGCAATGTATTACATACAATGATGCCCGTTTGATGAGCAAGGCTTGCTCTATTGTTGGTCAGTATGGCATTTAATAGATCTTTAAATTATTTATTTATTTATTTATTCTTTCTTATATCCCACAATTATCCAAAACCAAGTTTTGGTTCAATGTGGCTTATAGAGGGGAATAATCGAACAGCGCCGGCAAAATACATGGCCGGTGATGTATTTTGCCAGTGTCACAAACAGTTGGCCAGACCCGTATTTTCGAAAAAGATGGCCGGCCATCTTTTGTTTCGATAATACGGTTCCGGCTAGCCAAATGCCTTGGATTTGGCCGGGGTTTGAGATGGCCGGCGACCACTTTTTACCGCAGCTTAGTAAAAGGGCCTCAAAATGTGTTTTTTCTGCTCATTTTGTTTGGTAACCACATGCAACAACATATTATACATCGTTAATATACCCTATGTCATTGCAAATGACAGCCCAACCCTACTTAGTACTGTGGTATTTATGGATGGTCTTCAGAAGCTGGTGGGCATTGGGCAGGGTGAGTGGTGATATATAATTACAGTGATTTCAACAGCTTTCCTGGAGCCTCCCATTTTTTAATTCCCCCAAGACCAGAGCTTTTTTTTGAGGGGGTACTGAGTACCAGCACCTTTTCCATTGTCTGCTAAAATTGACCCATGGACCCCAAGTTTTAATGAAAGAGCTTAGGCTCTACACACCAATTCTACCTTGTCATAGATTCTGTGACTGGTTGCAGGGGGCCTGCTTATTGTGGGGCGGGTCCCTCAGTGATCACCCCACTCCTAAAGGATGGCCTAGCTTTTGAATATCAGCACATTTTTTGCTAGAAAAAATGCACTGCCCAAGACAATCACACCTCCTCCACATCTCATTTCACCATTTATGTTAACATTTCCTAAGAAAGTTAGAGTTGTATCCACAATACCCAGATTTTACTGACCCAAGCATGAGGTGATTAACGGGGGAACTGACAGTAAACAGCGGCTTCTAAAAAAGTACACAATTTAAATGATGCTATTCTAAAATGACCAAAGTAACTAAATCGAACCCTCATTTAAATGGTAACCAGTGAAGTATTCATACCAGCGTGAGTGTGGATGTCTATTTAAAACACTATGTCTCAACTCAGTCCTCAGAGCATACCTAGCCAGTCAGATTTTCAGGATATCTACAAAGAGTTTACATGAGAGAGATTTACATGCACCGCTCATTTTATATGCAAATCTCTATTGGGTTTTTTTTTTGCTCACACCTTTTTTCAGTAGTAGCTCAAGGTGAGTTACATTCAGGTACTCTGGATATTTCTCTGTCCCAGGCGGGCTCACAATCTAGGTTTGTGCCTGAGGCAATGGAGGGTTAAGTGACTTGCCCAAGATCACAGGGAACAGCAGTGGCAGGATTGGAGCTGACCACCTCTGGATTGCAAGACCAGTGCTCTAACCACTAGGCCACTCCTCCACCCCCCCCCCCCCCCCCAAAGAATCTTGTTACTCTTTGGGGTTCTACATGTTGCTACACTTTGAAATTCTGCATGGAATCTTCTTATTCTTTAGAATTCTAGAATCTTTATTTATTTATTTGGATTTTGCTCACACCTTTTTCAGTGGTAGCTCAAGGTGAGTTACATTCAGGTACTCTGGATATTTCTCTGTCCCAGGAGGGCTCACAATCTAAGTTTGTACCTGAGGCAATGGAGGGTTAAGTGACTTGCCCAAGATCACAAGGAGCAGCAGTGGGATTTGAACCGGCCACCTCTGGATTGCAAGACTGGTGCTTGAACCACTAGGCCACTCCTCCACTCCGTTCGTACATATTCATTGTGGATATCCTGAAAACCTGACTGGCTGGATGTGGCCTTAGGACTGGGTTGAGAACCACTAATCTAGAATGGCCCAATACTGATCTAGCTACCATATTTTGGACTACTTGGAGAATGTGTATTAGAGTAACCCAGCTGAGAAATAACCATTGCATTAAGGATAGAGTTCAAATCCCAAAATATGTCATATCCAAGTTGTGTACCATGTTAAGACCATACTAATATAGACTAGCATGGCAGCCAAACTACTTTATTCCTGCTAGCAGAACTTCTGCATTGTTTTGCTATTCACTGAGAGGGCCATCACCATCTGTTTATTGGAAAAAATGTTAATATTCCCCAATCATAATCAAACAGAAACCCACTTTATTTTAAGTACCTATTAACTAATGTTAAATCGTAATGGAATAGCTTTGAAAGTGCATTTGACATTCACATGAATATCAAATGAATGCACTCTGATCAGACGTATCATAATGAATACCAAATGGATTGATAGCAAAGGAGGCACTTAGAAGGATTCCTGACAATGTGGAGTGAATATATTCTTTGCCTCGTTGCTGTGAAGATTCTTTTCAGGAATTAAAAGCACAAAAACACAACAAAGGCATTTGCAAGATCACACTCATTCCTTAACACAACTTCAAATAAACCATACAAATTGCAACTTAAGGTTTGTGGCTGAGCTGGCCGCAGCTTTATTTTGCATAACTTCAACATCCATATAAACTTCATTTTTATATCAGCCATCCCTATATTGATTACATCAATTACATATCATATATATGCCCCTCACTCAATTAGGTGGTCACACACTAACCAATGAATACTAAAAATTCCCCATTGAACAAATGGTGGCATCAGGGGCGTATCTGTAATGGGGCCACGGGGGCCAGGGCCCCCGTAGATTTGGCCCTGGACCCCCTCCCACCGCCAACCTGCCGTCGCCTACCTTTGCTGGCGGGGGACCACAACCTCCGCCAGCCGAACCCATCTTCCTTCGTTGTTTGATTCTTCTTTCTGAGTCTGACTCTGATGTCGAACGTCAGACTCAGAAAGAAGAAACAATGAAGGAAGATGGCTTCAGCTGGCGGGGGTTGGGGTCCCCCGCCAGCAAAGGTAGGCGACAGCGGGCGGAGGGTCGTCGGCGGTCGAGACGGTCGTCGGGCAGGCCACGGGGGGGTGGCAATGGCAGCAGGGGTGGTGGCGGCGGCACCGGGAGGGGGCTAAAATGTGCCCTCTCACCTCGGCTCTGGACCCCCCCTACCGGCGAAGTCCAGATACGCCCCTGGTATCAACTAAACCAAAAAACTGAATACATGTGAAGTCAATCTAAGCAAAACTTTCAAAATAAAAGAAATAAAGACTAACCCACTAAAATTAAAAAAATATGTGTAAACAAACAAAATATACTTTAAACGGAAGGAAAAAAGCCTGAAAGAGCTCCAGATCTGAGGCTCTATAGAGCTAAAAGTGATCCAGTTGATCTGTACTTCATCATTGACTTAAAAACCTTCCGAGTATATCAGAGGTTACTGTATGGAAAACATCAAAATTGCTCAAGGCATGAAGCTCTCCATATGCATCAAAATATCAATAAGCATAAAAGAAAACAAAAGCCAATACAGTTTAGAGAATTCCAGAGAAGGTGCTTAGCTTACACAAACTTTAAACGTCCCTCCTAGAGCTCATGCGACTCTTGTACATAGGTTCAACATCCGTCAGCACCCCAGACCAACATTGGCCAGCATTTCACTCGGCTGATTAGCGCTGCTGCTTCAGGGTCTTGAAAATCGGGGTCAAACTAGACGGCAACTGCAAACATGACTGCTGTTCGATGACTCGCCAAGTCATGCTCACTCTATAGATCCGTGGTGGTGCTGCACATAGATCCATCTCATCCCACCCCCACATTGCTTCCATAACTTTTCCTGCTCCAAAACATTCCTTAATTGGGATGGCCAACTACTCCACTGCAACAATAATTTATTTATTTATAGCGTTTATATCACACATATTCCCACCCAAGGGCAGGCCCAATGTGGCTTACAGGAATTTACAGAACGCATACATCAAGTCTACAACAAACAGTCAATGGAATTGTAGTGAAAGAGGCTAGGAAGTAATAGCAGAGAAATAATTCTAGTACAAGACCTAAACCCAACCAGCTAAAATCTCAACCCACAACTTTCTTACAGAAATGAGAGCCCAACCCAACAAATCACCTATAAAAAAAGAGGAGGGTAGGAGGGTTGACCGCAACTCACTTCCAACTCTCCTCACACACAAAATGTTCTTAGCCTGCCAAATTCCTCAGTTGCCTAGAAAACCTACTTATGCTGATTGGCTCACCCGGGTTAATCTAGCTAGCCAATCAATTACTCAATGCACCCTAACTTTATTTATTTATTTTCTCTTTTGCTCAGAACGGTCCTTAACACTCCTTCTCCCTAACTTCCCCCAAACTTGCTACCTTTTCACTTTAACCTTAAAACTTCCCACTCTCTTTATTAGTCTGCCACAAAGCCTTGGTTATAACACCCTGTCATAATTCCTAGGTGTTCTTCAAAACAGTTGCTCATACCTCACACAACTCGATGGTTACTAAGAAGATTCGATTGACCAGATAAAAAGAAAGACAGAAAGAAAGAAAAAAACAACAACAACAAAATAAATTTTAAAAAACAACAACAAAAAACACAACCAACAAAAAAGGTGTTTCTTTGGCATGATCCAGTTTCCAGGAAAAAAAAGATAAGAACGTAAAGTTAATTTAATACGAATTGGAGAAAATGTTTCTTCACTCGACGTGTAATTAAACTGTAGAATTTGTTGCCAGAGAATGTGGTAAAGGTGGTTAGCTTAGCAGGGTTTAAAACGCATCTGGATGGCTTTCTAAAGAAAAAGTCATTAGACCACTATTAAAATGACATGGATAAAATTCGCTGCTTATTTCTGGGATAAGCAGCATAACATGTATTGAGCTTTTTGGGATCTTGCCAGGTATTTGTGACCTGTATTGGCCACTGTTGGGAACAGGATGCTGGGCTTGATGGACCTTTGGTCTGTCCCAGTGTGGCAATACTTATGAGTTCAACTGTGTCGAAAGGAAGCACTTGCTCATTTATAGAAACAAGAGTAGTATTCAAAATTTGGCACACTTGCTGCAGACCATGACATGGGTTTCTAACAAAGATCACGGTTCCTGTTTTTCTTGAATCTGCTTACTTAGCAGGCTTGGGGGAGGAGGGTGGATTTGTTTTCTGATGATCCACATTCTGGAAGTGCGGCTTTCTTCCACACACTCATTAGCATTCCTGTCCCTCAGCAATTACAACAAATATATGAAGGCCTCCCCGGCAGCATTTTCTTTCACTGGTTAGACTGACTCTGATTTGCATGGAGTCTTGCAAAGGAAGTGTAACAACTGTGATCTAATATTAATGAGGAATTCCAAGCACTGTGGAAAAAAAAGTCAATGAGAATGGCATGCTGCCAAGCCAAGCAACTGCACCAAAGAACAAGGAGATATTATAACCCACGTAATAGGAAACCGGCACTCATGCTTAGCTGTGTTTAATTGACAAGGCAAGTGTTCTGGATCTTCCTTATAAGACAGATCAATAGTGGGGTCACAGCTTGCAAAGGCACTGGCAGATCTCATTTACATGAAATACAGGTTCCTGAAAAGGGACCACTGAAACTGTCCCTGCGAAAACATGTATAGATATCACTATTTTCCTGCAACGATCCCTCCCCCCACTCCCCGTTTACTAAGCCGCACTAGTGGCTGCCGAGCGCTAACGCAGACACAGCCCAATTCACTTTCATTGGGTTGCGTTGGCATTGCTGTGCGGCTTAGTAAATGGGGAGGGGGGGGAGGGGAGGGGGGGAGTCAGCCATGCCACATAGAAAATGAGAAGGTATGGGGTTTTTTAGGGGTTACAGCTCTCGGTGTGAAATTTAGAAGAAGTATAAGATATATAAACTTAAACTCCCTGCACTAGTGGCCCTGGGGAAATCCCTTGGCACTTATATATTCATCCATGATGGCCAGCGTTTTGGTAAACATTGGTTACCATGGGTGTTTTTAGGCTGGAAATTCAGCAGCTGCCTGTATCTGAATAGCAAAGTTAAATATCTATTTTTTTTATTACATTTGTACCCCCCTGCTTTCCCACTAATAGCAGGCTCAATGCGGCTTACATATTATATACAGGTACTTATTTGTACCTGGGGCAATGGAGGATTAAGTGACTTGCCCAGAGTCACAAGGAGCTGCCTGTGCCTGCAGTGGGAATTGAACCCAGTTCCCCAGAGCCAAAGTCCACCACTCTAACCACTAGGCCACTCCTCCACTCCAGGTCTTCATGCCCACTGAAAGTTATCCAGGTGCCACAGAATCTCAGCCCCAGTACCCAGATAGCTATATGGGCAAATTAGGGCAGCTTTTCTCCAGCCTCACTTGCTGAGATACTATTTAGCACAGGCCCTGAATATACACAGTGCCTGGATAACTCAGCCTCCACCTTCGATTCACCCTTGTACTGCCCAACACTACTTGGATAGTGCCAAAGTGGTCTGAGCAGATGTTCAGTAGAATCAGCCAGTGACGATCCTAGGTCGGCCGCCACCTGGGGTGGATCGCTGATGCGCACCCCACCCCAGGGTGCAACACGACCCCCCCCCCCCCCCCCCCCGGGTGCATTCTTAGCTGCTGGGAGCAGCCGCACGGCTCTCGGCTCCACTGGCTCCCTCTGCCCCAGAACAGGAAGTAACCTGTTCCAGAGCAGAGGGAGCATGGAACCAGTGGAGCCGACAGGCACGCGGCTGCTCTCTGCACCCCTCCAGCAGCGTGCACCCGGGGCAGACCGCCCCCTCCGTCCCACCCTTGCTATGCTGCTGGTATCAGCCATTTAAATGCCATTGAATATTGGCCAGGAGCTGGGTAGTGGAAGTTAACTGGGTAGGAATTGCACCTGATAAAAAGACCCCCTTCAACTTCTACACAGCTTGTAGATCAAAGGAAAAAAACACAATTTGAAGTGCCTGTATACAAATGCTAGAAGCCTAAAAAATAAGATGGGAGAGTTAGAATATTTAGCACTAAATGATGAGGTAAATATAATAGGCATTTGAGAAACTTGGTGGAAAGAGGACAGTCAATGGGACACTGTGTTAACAGGATACAAATTGTATTGCAATGATAGAGAGGATCAAATTGGGGGGGGGGGGGGGTTAGTACATAAGTAATGCCATACTGGGAAAAGACCAAGGGTCCATCGAGCCCAGCATCCTGTCCACGACAGCGGCCAATCCAGGCCAAGGGCACCTGGCAAGCTTCCCAAACGTACAAACATTCTATACATGTTATTCCTGGAATTTTGGATTTTTCCAAGTCCGTTTAGTAGCGGTTTATGGACGTGTCCTTTAGGAAACCGTCCAACCCCTTTTTAAACTCTGCTAAGCTAACCGCCTTCACCACTTTCTCCGGCAACGAATTCCAGAGTTTAATTACACGTTGGGTGAAGAAAAATTTTCTCCGATTTGTTTTAAATTTACTACACTGTAGTTTCATCGCATGCCCCCTAGTCCTAGTATTTTTGGAAAGCGTGAACAGAAGCTTCACATCCACCTGTTCCACTCCACTCATTATTTTATATACCTCTATCATGTCTCCCCTCAGCCGTCTCTTCTCCAAGCTGTATAGCCCTAGCCTCCTTAGTCTTTCTTCATAGGGAAGTCGTCCCATCCCCGCTATCATTTTAGTCGCCCTTCGCTGCACCTTTTCCAATTCTACTATATCTTTCTTGAGATGCGGCAACCAGAATTGAACACAATACTCAAGGTGCGGTCGCACCATGGAGCGATACAACGGCATTATAACATCCTCACACCTGTTTTCCATACCTTTCCTAATAATACCCAACATTCTATTCGCTTTCTTAGCCGCAGCAGCACACTGAGCAGAAGGTTTCACTATATGTTAAAGAGAGAATTGAGTCAAATAAAATAAACATTCCACATGACACAGATAACAGCATGGGAATCATTATGGATAGAAATTCCATGTGCGAAGGGAAGGAGTATTCTTGTAGGGCTGTACTACCGTCCACCGGGACAGAACAAATAGATGGATGAAGAAATGTTTACAGAGATTAGGAAAGCTGGCAAATTGGGCAATGCTATTATAATGGGTGATTTCAATTATCCTGATATTGACTGGATAAATGTTACATCAAGGAATGCAAGGGAGATAAAATTTCTAGATGTAATAAATCACTGCTTCTTGGAGCAGCTGGTCCAGGAAACAACGAGAAGGGGAGCCATTTTGGATCTGGCCCTTGGTGGCATGCAGGGCATAGTGCAAGTGGTGGTGGTGTTGGGTCCCCTGGGAAACAGTGATCATAACATGATCAATTTTGAGTTATTATCTGAGATGAATCCGCAAAAGAAATCTACTTAGCTGCATTTAATTTTCAAAAGAGCGACTATAATAAAATGAGGAAAATGGATAAAAAGAAACAAAGTATCGGTTGCAAAGGTTAGGACACTAACCAGCTTATAATTGAAAAAGAAAAACGCCTATATTGCGACCCAAATCGGGAGATAGACGTTTATCTCACAAAAACGAATAAAGCGGTATAATCGAAAGCCGAATTTGGACGTTTTCAACTGCACTCCGTCGCGGATGCGGATAAAGTTGATGGGGGCATGTTGAAGGCGTGGTGAAGGCGGAACTGGGGCATGGTTATCGGGCGATCAGAGATGGGCGCCTTTCGCCGATAATGGAAGAAAAATATGCGTTTTTAGCGAGCATTTAGGACACTTTTCCTGGACCCTGTTTTTCCACGAATAAGGCCCCAAAAAGTGCCCTAAATGACCAGATGACCACTGGAGGGAATTGGGGATGACCTCCCCTGACTCCCCCAGTGGTCACAAACCCCCTCCCACCACAAAATATGCCGTTTCACAACTTTTTATTTTCACCCTCAAATGTCATACCCACCTCCCTGGCAGCAGTATGCAGGTCACTGGAGCAGTTATTAGGGGGTGCAGTGGACTTCAGGCAGGTGGACCCAGGCCCATCCCCCCCCACACCTGTTACACTTGTGCTGGTAAATGGGAGCCCTCCAAACCGCCCCCCAAACCCACTGTACCCACATGTAGGTGCCCCCCTTCACCCCATAGGGCTATAGTAATGGTGTAGACTTGTGGGCAGTGGGTTTTGAGGGGGATTTGGGGGGCTCAACACACAAGGGAAGGGTGCTATGCACCTGGGAGCTCTTTTACCTTTTTTTTTGTTTTTGTAAAAGTGCCCCCTAGGGTGCCCGGTTGGTGTCCTGGCATGTGAGGGGGACCAGTGCACTACGACTCCTGGCCCCTCCCACGAACAAATGCCTTGGATTTATTCGTTTTTGAGCTGGGCGCTTTCATTTTCCATTATCACTGAAAAACAAAAACGCCCAGCTCACAAATTGTCGAATAAAACATGGACGTCTATTTTTTTCGAAAATACGGTTCGGTCCGCCCCTTCACGGACCCGTTCTCGGAGATAAACGCCCATGGAGATAGACGTTTTTGTTCAATTATGCCCCTCTAAATCAGGTGTGGACGTTTTCCAAAAATACCATTTGGGAAGCCCAGTCTATATGAATTCTATGTATTTGCAAAGGTGGAAAGAAGAGAAAACGACAGCCAGCATGGTTAAAAGGTGAAGTAAAAGAGGCTATGACAGCCAAAAGATTGTCCTTCAAAGAATGGAAAAAGGACCCAAATGAAGAAAATAAGAAGCAACATAAGCACAGACAAGTCAGATGCAAAGCATTAATAAAGCCTTGTTGAGATCTGGCTGAGGCCAGACCTGAGTCTCAGAAGACCGGAGAGTTTGCAGGCTGTGTTTGGGACGGGGCAGCCCCACTAGCCACAAACTGCTTGGCATGCTAGGCAGAGGCCTATTTGAGTCTGTTACTAAATAAAAGAAACTGGTGCATCTGATGTTCCTGGCCTGTGAAGCAACACATGTGAATAAAACATTTATTTTCACATTTATATACCTTGTCTGGCTGAGTTATTCCCAGGTCCACCCCATAACCCTTGCCCGCGGTATCACAGTGAGGAAGAGCTGTTTTTTTTTTTTTTTTTGGTATTGGCTTTAAAAACATTGCAGGCACAAAATCACTAGTGGTCGCAGAAAGGTATTATTTTTAGGCACCACAGCGATCTGGTGTCTAGCACATGTCAAACTCTGCCTTAATGAATATAGGTGATATAATTTGCATGCCTTAGAGGCAGTGAGAACATATATGTTCTCACTGCCTCTAAGGTATGCAAATATTTATCTCATGCATATCCGCCCTTTCTGCCTCGCTTCACCCCACGCGTGGAACAAACTCCCCGAGCCCATACGCCAGGCCCCCTCCCTGCCCATCTTCAAATCTCTGCTTAAAGCCCACCTCTTCAACGTCGCCTTCGGCACCTAACCTCTGCACCTCTACCCAGGAAATCTAGACTGCCCAACTTGACATTTCGTTCTTTAGATTGTAAGCTCCTTTGAGCAGGGACTGTCCTTCTTTGTTTATTTTGTACAGCGCTGCGTAACCCTAGTAGCGCTCTAGAAATGTTAAGTAGTAGAAGTAGTAAAGAAGGCTATAAGAGAATATGAAGAGAAAATTGCTGCAGAGGCTAAAACTCATAGTAAACTTTTTCAGGTACATCAGAAGCAGAAAGCCTAAAGGGAATCCGTGGAACCGCTGGATCACGAAGGAGCAAAAGGGGCGCTCAGGGAGGACAAAGCCATAGTGAAGAAACGTAATGAATTCTTTGCTTCTGTCTTTACAGAAGAAGATATAAAAGATCTGCCTGTACCGGAAATGGTTTTCAAGGGTGATGATGTGGAGGAACTGAAAGAAATCTCAGTTAACCTGTAAGATGTACTGAGCCAAATTGACAAGTTAAAGAGTAGTAATTCACCTGGACTGGATGGCACACATCCAAGGGTACTCAAAGAACTCAAGCATGAAACTGCTGATCTGCTGTTAGTAATGTGTAACCTGTTGTTAAAATCGTCCATAGTACCTGAAGATTGGAGGGTGGCCAATGCAATGCCGATTTTTAAAAAGGATTCTAGGGGTGATCCGGGAAATTATAGACCGGTAAGCCTGACGTCGGTGCCAGGCAAAATAGTGGACACTATTATAAAGAATAAAATTACAGAACACGTAGACAAACATGGTTTAATGGGACAGAGTCAGCACGGGTTCAGCTGAGGGAAGTCTTGCCTCACCAATTTGCTTCATTTCTTTGAAGGTGTGAATAAACATGTGGATAAAAGTGAGCCGGTTGATGTAGTGTAACTAGATTTTCAGAAAGCGTTTGATAAAGTTCCTCATGGGAGACTCTTGAATTAATTAAAGAGTCATGGGATAGGAGGCAAGGTTCTGGTGTGGATTAGGAATTGGTTATTGGACAGAAAACAGAGGGTACAGTTAAATGGTCATTTCTCTCAATGGAGGAGGGTGAACAGTGGAGTGCCGCAGGGATCTGTACTGGGACCGGTGCTATTTAACATATTTATAAATGATATGGAAATTGGGATGATGATTGAAGTGATCAAATGCATAGATGATACAAAACTATTCAAGGTTATTAAAACACGTGCGGACTGTGAAATACTGAAGGAAGACCTTAGGAAATTTGAAGACTGGCATCCAAATGGCAGATGAAATTTAATGTGGACAAATGCAAGGTGATGCATATTGGAAAGAATAATCCAAATCATAGTTATCTGATGCAAGGGTCAACCTCGGGAGTCAGCACTGAAGAAAAAGATCTGGGTGTCATTATAGATAATATGCTGAAATCTTCTGCTCAGTGTGTGGCGGCAACCAAAAAAGCAAACAGGATGCTAGGAATTATTGTATCACTCCATGGTGCATCTGCACCTTGAGTATTGCGTTCAGTTCTGGTCGCCATATCTCAAAAAAGATACAGTGGAATTAGAAAAGGTTCAAAGAAGAGCAACCAAAATGATAAAGGGGATGGATCTCGTATTAGGAAAGGCCAAAGAGGTTAGGGCTCTTCAGCTTGGAAAAGAGATGGATGAGGGGAGATATTATTGAGATATACAAAATCCTGAGTGGTGTAAATTGATTTTTTACTCATTCCAAAAGTGCAAAGACTAGGGGCCACTCGAGGAAGTTACATGGAAATACTTTTGAAACAAATAGGAGGAAATATTTTTTCACTCAACGAATAATTAAGCTGTGGAACTCTTTGTCATAGGATGTGGTAACAGCTGTTAATGTATCTGGGTTTAAAAAAAGGTTTGGACAAATTCCTGGAGGAAAAAGTCCATAGTACACTATTGAGACAGACATGGGAAGCAACTGCTTGCCCTGGGATTTGTAGTATGGAGTTTTGCCACTATTTGGGTTTCTGCCAGGTACTTGTGACCTGGCTTGGCCACTGTTTGGAAAACAGGATACTGGGCTAAATGGACCATTGGTCTGACCCAGTATGGCTACTCTTATGTTCTTATGTTTGGGGGCAGAGTCTGACCAGAAATGTGTTTTATCTGGTTAGCTAATTAGGTAATTGCTAATTAGGTAATTCCCCAAATGAAGTTTGGAAAGCAAAAAGGCTGTTCTAACTTTATCTGGCCAGTTATTTGGGCACCTGATCTGTGTTCAAATATCCTTATTAAGGTTTTCTTTTAAACTTGTAACATAACACCAAATAAGCTTGTAACATAACAGCAAATACACAAAGAACAACATCATCCTGGTACAGACTGAACTGATAAACTATCTACGTTGGCTGTCAATGATTCCCACTTTTTTCCCAAGAAAAGAGTCAGTGATGATATTCATCAGCAGTTCTCAGTATATCCTTCCAATAAGTCAATACAAGCTTAATAGCTAAAGTCAATATAAAGGATAGTAAGAAGGCTCTAGGTGGCAACACCGGTGTGAAGAGCCAAACTGTTTCCAGATTACTATTCTGCAATTTGGTGGTTCATCAATTCCTAAAACAGCACAGATATGTGCCCAACCCTCTACCCAGTAGGAAGTTAAAGTGGGACAATAAAACAACACATGAGAAAGAGTGTCAGTTTGTGTTTTACAAGACCAACAGAGAGCTGAGTAATCCGTGCTAATCTTGAATAATTTAACTGGCGTCCAAAAGGCTTTTGTGATCCAAGAAAAACTGAATTATGGACACCGACTGTAAGACTCGAGTGATCTTGCCCCAAAAGAGATTCCACTGCGTCTGAGTTAAAGCACGCATGAGATTCATTTCTCATACTCCTTCCATTTCCTGGGCTGGTCTAGCTGTTGGATGAGCCAAGTTCTGGTATAAAACAGTTATCTTGCCCTTAGAGATAAGTAACTTCTGCATACGTTTTTCCAAAGGCCAATCATCTCCCAACATAGACAGATCCAGTTTACTCTTTTACAGCATACGCTTAAGTTGTAGCCATTGAAAGTAACATGTATCTGTCAGATCATATTCTTGTTGCATATCAGGAAACAGTCTGAGTTTATCATCCTTAAGAACATGAGCCAAGCAAGGTCCAGATTCCTTGGGACAACCAAGCAGGCCAGTGGATGGCTTTCTGTTGAACCTGAAACAAGCCACTGCACCATAATGGCACTTGAATTGAGTAGTCTCCATCCATAAGCTTAGTTTCCAGCTCACAAAAAGCCAATGAGGAATCTTTTTTTCCTCTTGAGATCCAAGGAGCTTCATCCCTGCTGCTATAGGAAATGGAAAGGGTGTTAACTCCTCCTCCAAGCATAGCCATGGCAGCTTCACTAACTCATCACCCAAACTAAACTACTTACAGCCAAGTTGGAAAACAATAGCAAGATGATAAGCCTGGAAATCAGGAAAGTGGACTCCACCCTGCACTTCGGAGGCATTCAACATGCACAAAGCTATCCTTGGAGTTGGAGGTCTACTAGCCCATAAAAACATACTACCAAGCATTCCAAGTGCTGCAAAAGAGAACGTAGCACCAGGGAAAGAAGCATACTTAAAATACAGTTCACCTTTGGAGTGAGAACCATTTTTATATTATCAAGGTGACCCCCACCATGTAAAATGGAGGGGTGACCACCAATGTAAAAGGGATTTAACCAAATCAAATATGATAGTTACATTTTTAATCAATTGTTTCCTGGAGAAATCTCCCATTCCATACCCCTAAGTACCTAATTGGTTTCTTAGACCATACCAATGAGTAAGAAGCAACATTGTTTAGTACAACAATGGGTTGGCAATGGATTTAGGCCAATGACCTTTGTATCCAGATAACTCTGAGTACTTCCCTAGGAGGGTAAAAAACATTGGGAGAAACTGTTTAGTGAGAAACAGTAGTATATCATCTGCATAAAGGGAAATTTTACATTCCACTGCATGAGACCAGAGCCCTGTTTTATGGCCTTCTTGACGGATAGCTATCACGTGGGGATCAATCGCTAGATTAAACAATAGCAGAGGTAAAGAATAAGCCTGTCAGGTTCCACAAAAGAGACTAAAGGTCTGCGATTGTTGCCCATTCACCAGTATGCCCTACAACCAAAGACAAGTATAAAGTCTGTATCATGTTAATAAGAGCAGGGCCAAAGCTAAACCACTTTAGAACATCAGAGAGGAAGGCCCACTCAGTTCTGTCAAATGCTTTCTTATCTGGGCACCTGTTTGAATATCAGCCAGTAGATATATAAATTCTGGTAGCTGGCCAAGACCTGGATATTCAAAGGCCGTGCCCAGATTAGGCCTGGCATTGAGTATCTTGGCTATATTCTGCCCATGATGGTCAGCGCCTTTTAGATAACTGTTATGGGCTGCCCCACAATGAATCTCTGTGCATGACCTGCCATCCCCATGGACCACCCTTGTAAGTAATTCAGCTTTATTCATGTAAATGACACCTAAAGCATCTAAATCCACCTCCCAAATACATAAAGATCTTGGCAGACTACGGGGTAGTTTCAGTAAAGGGCGCTTAAAGGTAGGGACCAACCGCAAACTCTATAATGGCAGGAATGCAAATACATAAATATTCTCCCACATTTCATGATACATTTTGTGAGAATCAAAGAAACCACAGATCCCAGAATGCATGGCGGGAGAGGGAAAAGCCAGAGCAGAAAAAACTACAGATCCCAGAATGCATTGCGGGGGAAGGGAAAGACAAGACTAGAACAACTACAGAACCCAGAATGCACTGTGGGAGGAGAGGAGGCAGGAGCATAGAGAACACAGATTTCAGACTGCCTGGAAGAATAAGAGTGGTCATGACAAACGAGAACCTGAGTTGCAGGAGAAGGAAAGAGAGGGGGCTGATTGGGAAATGGAATCAGCTGAGGAGAGGGTGGAACACCTGAGTGAGGGGGTGGAGAATGAGAGGATGGAATGGGAGGAGTTGGAGCACATAGAAGGAGAAGGGGTGGAAGAAGAGATGGAGGTGGGAGAATTTCTGTATCATAAATTGTTCCGCACAGGATGAAAAAAGAAGCAAATCGCGTCAGGGGCTTGACATACCAACCCAGTGGTGCTGTGTAAACAATTCCATCTACTGGACTTAAAAGCAGCTCTGCTCTTGAGAAACAGCAATAGTAATTTATGGTGAACCAAGCACCTGATGCAGCCCTTTAGAAGGGTGAAACACTGCCGTATCGGGCTCATATCTGTTTTGAAACGTTTTTGGTGAATAAATACATCTTTTTATGAACGTTTTTTGGCGATTTGCTTTTTTTTTTTAATCCCATGCTGGATTTTATGAATCGCCCGCCTACCCGCCTTCTCGTAACTTGTTCGTACATAGTACATCAGCACTGGAATCATCAAAACTCATTCCTGAAAGTTCTGCAACACATTTATTTTGCCTAAACTACTGTATAATGGTCATTACAATCTCAGACTGTTTTAGTGTTTGGGTATTGATTGCTGATGATCATTAGATTCTGAAGAACAGAAAGTTACTTCAAGACGAAAGCCAGGGAATGTTCTTTCTAGAGTATCCTATTATTATTTTTCCAATAGCTGTGGCTTAACTTGTTCTATTTAAATAAATTATATCATATAAAATGACCATTTTATGTTTTAAATTCATGAAGCAAGAGACATAATGATTTCCACAAAATGAATTCATAACAGTACTGAGAAATTCTTGGCAGATAATACTGCTGTTTTTTCCCCCCCTGCTACTTAGGTGCCTGAATCATCCTGACCTAATAAAACTGTTGACATCAATTTTTAGTACATACTGTATCATTTTCATGTACTGGTATTCATCTTCGTGATTACCGAGTTAACATACTTAATAGATTAGCAATCATACATAAGGGAACTGAACACTGTCAAGAATTTATCAATTGTGCAATTCCATAACAAGCTAGCAAAATACAGTAGGTCATCAAGATGTAATTAAGTAAGCAAAATACATCCCCACAGAAAAATTTCTCTGACGAGTGTACCTTTCATTCCAAATTTTGATCGTCGGCCATATTTGTTGATCACGATAAAGAGAGCTACCAAGAGAACACAAGCAAAAGCCGCAAGTCCAACAGCTATGGATACCTAAAAGGATTAAAAAAAAAAAAAAAAGGTTAGACTTAAGAAATACAGACACTATAGACTGACAGCTTCAATCACAGCACAGGCTCCCATCTATGGCCCTGCTGAATCTATCTATTGTTAACATTGGCAAATCCAGAAGTCATGGCTTCAATTAAATGTGTAATGGTTTATTATTAAGATGCTGGAAAAGTCAGGCTTTTACCAGACCTTAATGTATCAGGGGAGTGACCAATCTGCATTACTTCTCCATACTGGGAGCATCAGGCCAGACAGCCACAGCCTGATGCTCCCAGGTCACTTCCCAAAGGGGCTAGCAGTGGTACTTCTTCCCCCCCACCCCATGCTGCCTCCGAAGCCCCCCTTTTTCTCTAACCTTTCCCCACTTCAGGACCATCATACTGGCCCCTGACAGCTCCCAACTTTCTACCAGCTCCTCGTGTAGGTTTCATAGACCTACCTGTCTAGTCTCAGGGGGTGCAAAGGGGTTGGGTCAGGAGTGATCCCCATTTGCTCCTGCCTGTTCTGGTATCAGGTTTAAAATGGGGTCTCAGAGTTGGGGGTCCAACAAGGGGAGACGGCAAAATCACTACTACTGGCCTGGTATCTCATATTTGCATGTATTATGGTAATACAAGGTGCATTAGTGTCATTTGACGGTACCCGTTTAAAATAGCCCTGACAAAGTGGCCCCGACAAAATGACCCCGACAAAAGAGCCCCAACAAAAAAGCTCCAAACAAGAAAAGCTCCCGACATAATAGCCCCTGACATAACAGCCACTGTCAAAACAGCCTGCCCACAATATAGCCCTTGACAAACTAGCCCCCTGAGAAAAGGGCCTGATCAGGTTGCCCAGAATATGGCACTGCATTTTTTTCTAGGGGGCTATTTTGTTAAGGGGGTTAACTCCAGAAATGCCGCGCACAGATGGAAATTTAAAAAAAAATTGTTCGGGCAGTATAGGCACGCACCAAATCCGAAATTTACCACCAGGGGAGCACGCTAGCCTAGCGGTAGTCTCGTTTTGATGTACGCTTGCATGCGTGTAGAACCTACCGCGCCTTTGTAAAAGGACCCCTCAGTGCCGACTTACATTGAACTGGTCCCTGAAAGCAGCTGGAGACATCCCTGTTCTGCTAATGGAGACAGTCAGTGCCCTGCTGTTTTTGCAGTTCACAGCTCAGCTGTTTCTAGAATTGGGAAAATGTCTGCACTAGCAGGAGAAGAAGGTTTTCAAAGTTCATTAGCTCAGTTTGCTCGGATCCAAATCCATATTACCTGAGGAGAAGAAGATTTTCCTCGGGCTGGAAAATGAACCACCTTGTGGGCAGCATGGACTTCACCGGTTCAGGACTATGAACTGTTACCTGGGCAAAATGCAGGGAGGCTTTGACCCTCCTCCTGCTGTATCCCCTGATGTGGGGAGATAATGGGGGAGGTGTTGAGGTGGAGGGGAAAATGTTGATGGGAGAAGAGGGGGATTTTTTGTGCTCGGGGAATGTTCAGTGCAGCAGGGGCGTAGCCAGACTTCGAGGTGGGAGGGGGCCAGATCCCAAAGTGAGGGGGCACATTTTGGTCCGCCTTCCCACTGTAGGGGTATTTCCCTGTGATCTAGCCTAAGCTGGTCTTGGCCTATACAAGCCTATGACATCTTGGTATAATAAGATGGCTGCTGCAACATCTCTGTGTCAGCAAGATCCAGCTTCAGCTTGTGGAAAATCACTGACAGGCTTGCTAAAGCCAAGGACAGTCTGTGTTCTAAACACCCCCTTCTATCACCCTGAGAACGGAGTAGGGAGGCAGACATGGCTCCAGAAGTTACCATTCTCCAAGGTTACAAAACAAAGAACTCTTCTTGCCCACGTACTGAACTGGACAAGATCATGATTGGTTCCTACCGTCACCTGACTGAGAGGTACGGGGAAAGCGGGAACAGAAGTAAGTTAGTGAGTCGGAGACCCTTGGAAGGGGGGCAACTGGTAAGAGGACCTGAGAAATCCAGCAAGACTCGGGGGAGCCAGAGACTTTGTATGATACCAACCTCGTGACCTGCATCCTGGTGCAAATACCTGTGGCAGAGATATTGGCTCTGATAACCAAAGGAGTGACGGGAACCTACGTGGGCTGATAAAGACCTGCACTACAAAAGACACAGACAGCTAAAGTAGCGTCTGGGGAGATTCTGCTCCGGTCTTATCTGAAGCCGTCATCAGGACAGCGTGGTAAGATCACAGTGATATATTTCCTGGTCTGGGGTTAGGCAGTGGTTTTATCTAAGTACGACTGGTTTATGTCAGCTCTTGGTCAGGGAAAGCAGCTAATGTGTATTTTGCATAAGATGTGATAAGTTTCATAAGGATTATTAGGTTATCATTTGTACTGTTCTAATCATTACCGTACTTAGTCTCAGGATAATCAGAGTGTAGTTTAGACAATATATTTTCGGTAGTGCTCATATCAGTAGGGATATTTTTATTGCATAAGCTAGCGCAGAGTATTTCTATTTTCTTATCCATAATAAAGCTAATATATATATATATCTATCAGCTGTGTTTTTCTTTTTCACTCTACACACCAACACACCTGGAGAGGTGCCAGAAGCAAGATTCCTGTATCTCACCCTAGACAGAGCTAGTGAGTCTGTTAGGCAGACTTATGCATCAGGGAATCTTGGTATAAGTAATCTGTGGGTACCTGGTGCCCTAGGTATTATTTATCTCACCCTACACCACCACCTTCCCACTGCCGCCTTCCCACCCCCACCCACCCACTGCCGCTGCTGCACATACCTTGGCTGGCAGGGGTCCCCAACCCCCGCCAGCTGAAGCGTATTTTCCAGCGCTGGTCTCTAGCACTGCCGCATTTCCTGCCCTGCTCTCTCTTCTCCTCATGCCATGTCCAGCATGCTCGTTTTAAACTGAGCATGCCAGATATGAGGGAAAGAGACAGCAGGAAATGCGGCAGCGCCGTAGACCAGCGCTGGAAAATACGCTTCAGCTGGCGGGGGTTGGAGACTGCAGTGCAGGAAGATCCGTCCTACTGTACCCCTATGTTTTTCACTTTGAGCTGCGACTAGCAATATTCTTTTCCTAGCATTTATATTCCACTTATGTCAACACGGAATCAAAGTGGATTGCAAAACTAACTACAGTAGAACACTGGCAAAACAGGCTCAAGATATTTACCGAAAAGATAAGTCTTATTAAAGCTTTCCAAAATTGCAAATAATTGGGTATGCTCCGAATTGGAATCGTTCCAGATTTTATTTGACTGATAATTCAAGGAACTTTCATGAAAGTGTTTAAAGTGAACACACATGCCAGATCCATATAAATTAATACAACAAATAAATAAAAATACAATTTTGGGATTTAGCATCATTTTAGGGACCTTAGCGTGGGCTAATACCCATTCGAATTAGTACTGTTTCACGCACAAGCCCATTCTACTATGTTTGTTACATACTGAAATTTGAGTGATGCTTGGATGTCTCTGGCTGTGAGGAACTAAGGCCAGAGCCAGGCAGACCTCTATGGTGTCTATACCATATATGGCAAGACAGATTATGATGTACCAGAGAGGGCGCCAACAGCAATTCCAGTAGTTGGAATGCAAGGACAATGCCGAGCACACTCCTATGGTCTTTGTCCCATATAGGGCAAGTTCAATTCCCACTTCAGGCACAGGCAGCTCCTTGTGACTCTGGGCAAGTCACTTAACCCTCCATTGCCCCATGTAAGCCGCATTGAGCCTGCCATGAGTGGGAAAGCGCAGGGTACAAATGTAACAAAAATAAAATAGATACTATTGGAGATTCTACATGGAATGTTGCTATTCCACTAGCAACATTCCATGTAGAAGGCTGCGCAGGCTTCTGTTTCTGTGAGTCTGACGTCCTGCACGTACGTGCAGGACATCAGACTCACAGAAGCAGAAGCCTGCGCGGCCACATTGGTGATGGCCGACCTCTACATGGAATGGAATGTTGCTAGTGGAATAGCAACATTCCATGTAGAATCTCAAATAGTAGCAACAGTGGAGGAGTGGCCTAGTGATTAGGATGGTGGACTTTGGTCCTGGGGAACTGAGGAACTGAGTTGGATTCCCACTTCAAGCACTGGCAGCTCCTTGTGACTCTGGGCAAGTCACTTAACCCTCCATTGCCCCATGTAAGCCGCATTGAGCCTGCCATGAGTGGGAAAGCGCAGGGTACAAATGTAACAAAAAAAAAATAGATACTATTGGAGATTCTACATGGAATGTTGCTACTATTGGAGATTCTACATGGAATGTTGCTATTCCACTAGCAACATTCCATGTAGAAGCCTGCGCGGCCACATTGGTGATCTGCAAAGGCCGACTTCTACATGGAATGTTGCTAGTGGGACTCTGGGCAAGTCACTTAACTTTCCATTGCCCCATGTAAGGCACATTGAGCCTGCCATGAGTGGGAAAGCGCGGGGTACAAATGTAACAAAAAAAAACAAAAAAAAGATGGATCAGGATAAACTGGAGTGAACTTTGACGGAAGCTCCAATAGTTGCATCATAAGGACAGTGCCAGGCAGACTTATTCTATGTGGGGGGAGAACAGAGCCAGTGGGGGGAGGCGGGGTTTGGTGGTTGGGAGGCGGGGCTAGTGCTGGGCAAGACTTCTACGGTCTGTGCCCTGAAAATGGCGGATACAAATCAAGGTAAGGTATACACAAAAAGTAGCACATATGAGTTTATCTTGTTGGGCAGACTGGATGGACCGTGCAGGTCTTTTTCTGCCATCATCTACTATGTTACTATGTCCTAAAAATAACAGAGAAATGGTGGAGATGAAAAGGGTAACGCAATTCAAAAATGCGTGGGATAAACATAAAGGAATCCTGTTCAGAACAAATGGATCCTCAGAAGCTTAGCAGAGATTGGGTGGCAGCACCGGTGGTTAGGAGGTGGGGCTAGTGGTTGGGAGGCGGGGCTAGTGCTGGGCAGACTTCTACAGTCTGTGCCCTGAAAATGGCAGATACAAATCAAAGTCAGGTATACATATAAAGCAGCACATATGAGTTTATCTTGTTGGGCAGACTGGATGGATCGTACAGGTCTTTTTCTGCTGTCACCTACTATGTTACTATTGTTCGTTTAATCATGAATTGATAGCGTGACTGTTGGGCATTTAGGATGGACCACTCAGGTCTTTATTTGCTGCCATCTATGTTACTGTTACTATGAAGGAACAGATTCATATGGTCTTTTAAAAACAGAACAGGCATTCCTACCATAAAATAAGAAAAAAATAAATTTGTTCAGATCCAATTTTGCCTTTTTCTCTGACTACAAGCCTGAGAAATATAACATGCAAAACTCTCCGCATTGTTGTAATGCTGTTAGAATTTTATTGTCTAAGAAACTATGTAAATGTGAATTAATGCCTTGCTCTAACCAAGATATTCTTATACTCAAGAGATCTGAATTAAAACTGTATAAATTTGCATAGCTTTTAGTTGGGAAGTGGACTTTAAAGTAATGCTTTTCTAAGCATCACGTTCTGTTTACATGAGTTTTTAAGAAGGCTTACATTATTTGCATAAAATTAGAGCTGCATAAATAGTTTTGCCTTAAGAATGCACCCATCTCATCTGAGCACTGGCACTTAATACCTAAGTCTCTTTGTCACGCTTGTCATATCCAGTTAGCCATGCAGAGACCAGCACTGAATATCGCCGATGCTTGCATAACTGTTGGCTCCTCCCGAACTCTACTAGCTGGTGAGTGACGCGATGGTTAGAGCCAATAATCGGTGGCTTGTCCTGTCCTGTTAAATTGCTTGAAATATCAACCCCACAGACTTCTGCAGGACTTACATATATAAGGGCTCATTCAGGGAATTCTACAGTCAGAAAATGAATCAATCCATATAACAGTGAATAGCTCTCTGAGGGGCCCTTTAAAGAGCAGCAGTAAGCCCAACGCAGGCTTAGCGCTCGCTTTTCCAGGATTACCATTGGCCCAGCGTGGCCACCGGAGGTAGTTCTGCCCCAAGTGTGTGCCATTTCTGGGGGAAAATGAAAACCCCTGGAAATGGCTTGTGTGGCAATAACCTGTTGGAAATCCACCATCGGGTTAGCACTGGAGCCCTTATTGCCACCTCATAATAAATTTTTGTACAGCTGGAAATGACAGTGCGCTAGGGGTGGGAAGTACTGTCGGACTGCTGTAGTAGCCCTGTGGTACTTCCTGTATAGCGAGCGGTAAGCCCACGGTTGTTAATTTACTCTGATGTCACCAATAGGGGCATTTTCGAAAGAGACGTCCAAGTTGCGATTTGGACGTCTTTGTAAAACGTCCAAATCCGGGAGCGGGGAAAACCGTATTTTCGAAAAAAGATGGACGTCCATCTTTCGTCTTGAAAATACTGTCAAATACGTCCAAATCCAAGGACGTCCTTAAATTTGGACATCCCTAGATTTGGAAGTCCTTGGATTTGGACGTCTTTGACTTTCGGCGATCTGAGGCTGGCATAAAGGCTGGCACAAAATTTTTTAAAATGTTTTCTGAGGGTGGGAGGGGGTTAGTGACCACTGGGGGAGTAATGGGAGGTCATGCCCAAGTCCTTCCGGTGGTCATCTGGTCATTTCGGGCACCTTTTTGTGCCTTATTCGTAAAATAAACACATCCGGGTGAAAACGTCCAAGTGTTCGTCATGGATGTCCTTGCTTTTTTCAATTATGGGTCAAAGATGTCCAAGTGTTAGGCACGCCCAAGTCACACCTTCACTACACCTCCGACACGTCCCCTTGAAATTTGG
This sequence comes from Microcaecilia unicolor, assembly GCF_901765095.1. Taxonomy (NCBI): domain Eukaryota; kingdom Metazoa; phylum Chordata; class Amphibia; order Gymnophiona; family Siphonopidae; genus Microcaecilia; species Microcaecilia unicolor. The sequence continues at coordinate 742,103,506 of NC_044031.1, read as the reverse complement.
ACGTCCTTGCGACGGACTGCAGTTGGAGATGTCCAAAATCGGGATTCGATTATACTGATTTGGAAGTCTCTGGGAGATGGACGTCCATGTTCCAATTTATGTCGAAAGATGGACGTCCTTCTCTTTCGAAAATGCGCCTGCTAGTCACTCATTAGTATTTCACTGTTTTTTTGCTTCCTGTTGTTTCACCTTTAGGTGTAGTGCAGCATGGTTCCTGTACACCAGTTCATTTAATGTAACTTTATTTCTAACTGAAATACATTTTTAGTGAGTCTTGTTTTTCCTAACTGAAACACATTTTAACTGGATGAATACTTTTATTATCTGTCTATGCCAGAGGTGCCTAAAACACAGGTACTTGACTGCTCATCAGGATTGGGGGGGGGGGGGGAGCGGCTGAGGTTTGAATGAGGGGGGTCTAGGCTCCTAAGGCCCCCCGTAGCTACGCAACTGACTGCCATATATCAAAATAGCACTTTTTGGTCAGCCACTAAGTGTCACTTTGAGATGCACTATACTGTCAGTGATTGTACATATTAATTCTACTACTCTGTGTCAGTCATGATAATAAATAGAATCCTACTCAAATCTGAGCTGAATTCTGCTGCATGGCGCAGCAGGGCCGCCAAGAAGGGGGAGGGGGAAAATACCCCATGGCCCGACCTCCAAGGGGGGCCTATCTGATGCTGGCATGGCTTGAGATTGGTCTCCTGAGTCCTGCAGTGCTGGGTTATCGCATTAACTCTGCTCTGCTGGCCACAGGTCCTTCTTCCTGCCTGGTCCTACCTCCTGTGTGAAGTACTTCCTGTTTCTACAAACATGGGAGGGGACATAGCAGGAAGAAAGACTTGTGCAGCAGAGCAGAGTTAATGTGCCGGCACACAGGCCAAGCAACTAAGCAGGCCCGGGGGGAAGAGGGACCACGTGGGAGGGTGGGGGGTGGTGATGACGGCAGTAGCAGTGGTGGGCCCACTGGGGGCACCCAGGGGGTGTTTGCCCTGGGTCTGGCTTTGTCTCTCGGCAGCCCTGTGGCACAGTACTATGACAAGAACTGCTAGGAAATCAAGTTTGGCAGAGGGAGCATATATATTATTAATGATATGCATAAAAAGTCAATTTTTATGCACCTGCAGTGGTATGTAATTATTCAAACACCATAAAAGGATTTTCCTCTGATAGCCATTATTCACTGATTTAAAGTCTGGAAGAAAATGATCATGGAACATGGAGACTTTTTCTCCCCAAAATTTTCCCTCTGATGCTCCCTGGAGTTTGTAAATAACAGCTGAACTTGAATAACCACCAACCAAACGTATTCCTAGCTGAAGAACATGTAAACTATTGAATAAAATTCTTTAAAGTATGTGTAGTGGTTGAGAGAGGGGGATGCTGTTTCAAGAACCTCTGATAAGAGAAATATATCACATTTCTTATTTCGGGAAACACACATCTCTTAACACCAAACTTTGGGTTAGTTTTACTGGTGTGCATTATTAGTAAACTAGTAAAAAAGGCCCGTTTCTGACACAAATGAAACGGGCGCTAGCAAGATTTTCCTCGGAGTGTGTGTGTGAGAGTGACTGTGTGACAGAGAGAGAGTGAGACTGGTCCCCTCCCTCCCTTCGAGTTCCAGGGTTGTCCCCTCCCTCCGAGTTCCAGGGTCGTCCCCTCCCTCCCTCCCTCCGAGTTCCAGGGGACCGAGTTTCAGGTTCCCCCCTCTCTCCCTCCGAGTTTCTAGTTCCCCCCTCTCTCCCTCCTTCCCTCCGAGTTTCAGGGTCCCCTCCCTCCGAGTTTCAGGGTCTCCCCCTCGGAACGCGACATCACACGCATGAGGGTGTCGTCGTCCCTCCCTTCCTCCCTCCCTCCCTTCCAGTTCCAGGCCCCCTACCTCCAAATTTTAAAAGTCATCTTCACTTATTAAGTTGGGTTTACGGCGGCCGGCAGCAGCAGCGCTAAAAAGCATGCAGGCTCAGCCCTTCTCTCTCTCTCTCCTCGGCCCTCATTTCCAGATCATTTATATTATGTTAAATAGCACTGGCTCCAGTACAGATTGCTCCTCTATTGAGAAAATGGCCATTTAACCCTACCCTCTGTTTTCTGTCCAATAACCAGTTCTTAATCCACAGTAGGCCATTGCCTCCTATCCTATGACTCCCTAATTTTCTCAGGAGTCTCTCATGAGGTACTTTGTCAAAAGCTTGAAAATCTAAATACACTACATCAACTGGTTCACCTTTATCAACATATTTATTCATGCCTTCAAAGAAATGAAGCAAATTGGTGTGGCAAGACTTCCTTTGGTTGAATCCATACTTAGTCCGTCCCATTAAACCACGCTTGTCTACGTGTTCTATAATTTTATTACTTATAATAGTTTCTAATATTTTGCCCGGTACTTAAGTCAGGCTTCCCAGTCTGTAATTTCCCTGACAACCCACTGAACTCTTTTTTAAAAATCGGCGTCACATTGGCCACCCTCCAATCTTCAGGTATTATGGACAATTTTAACGACAGGTTACAGATCACTAGCAGCAGAGCAAATAATTTCATTTTTTAGTTCTTTCAATACCCTCGAGTATATACATAGAAACATGATAGCAGATAAAGGCCTTATGACCCATCCAGTCTGCCCATCCTCTGTAACCCCTAATTGTTCCTGTTCCTAAGCGATCCCACATGCTTATCCCATGCCTTTTTAAACTCTGAAACAGTCCTCAACTCCACCACCTCCACCTGGAGGCCATTCCAAGCCACCACCACCCTTTCTGTGAAATAATACTTCCTTAGGTTACTCCTAAGCTTATTCACTCTCAACTTTGTCGTATGCCCCCTCATTCCAGAGCTCTCCTTCATTTGAGAAAGGCTCGCTTCCTGTACGTAAAGCCCTTGAGATATTTAAACGTTTCTATCATGTCTCCTCTCTCCCTCCTCTCTTCCAGCGTATACATATTGAGGTTCATAAGCCTGTCCCTATAATTTTTGCATTCAAGACTGCTTACTAATTTCGTAGCCGTCCTCTGGACCGACTCCATCCTGTTTATATCTTTCCGTAGGTGTGGTCTCCAGAACTGCACGCAGTACTCCAAATGAGGCCTCACCATAGACTTATACATAGGCACTATCACCTCCTTTTTCCTGCTGGTCATGTCTCTCTTTATGCACCCAAGCATCCTTCCGGCTTTTACCATCGCTTTTTCTACCTGTTTGAAAGCTTTAAGTTCGTCAGACACAATCACCCCCAAGTCCCGCTCTTCCTTCGCACACTGAAGCACTACACCCCCTATACTGTACTGTTCCCTTGGATTTTTGCGACCCAAGTGCATAACTCTGCATTTTTTGGGATTAAACCTTAGTTGCCAAATATCGGTCCACTCCTCTAGCTTTGCTAGGTCCTTCCTCATGTCATTCACACCCTCCAGGATGTCCACCCTGTTGCAGAGTTTAGTATCATCCACAAAGAGACAAACCTTACCAGACAGCCCTTCCACAATATCGCTCACAAAGACGTTAAAAAGAGCCAGCCCTAGGACCGATCCCTGTGGTACTCCACTGACGACATCCTTTTCTTCAGAGCAAGCTCCATTTACCACCACCCTCTGTCTCCTACCATTCAACCAATTTTTTACCCAATCAGTTACTCTAGGTCCCGAACCGAGGGAACTCAATTTATTTATCAGTCACCTGTGCAGAACCGTGTCAAAGGCTTTGCTGAAATCCAAGTATACCACATCAAGTGTCCCTCCCATATCCAACTGTTTGGTCACCCAGTCGAAGAAGACAGTCAGATTCGTCTGACACGACCTGCCACTAGTGAAGCCATGCTGCCTCAGGTCTCGCATTCCATGTAGTTCAATAAATGTCAAAATCCTCTTTTTCAGAAGCGTTTCCATTAGCTTACTCACCACCGAGGTCAGACTGACAGGTCTGTAATTCCCAACCTCTTCCTTACTTCCACTCTTGTGCAAAAGAACCACATCTGCCCTTTTCCAGTCCACGGGACCACTCCAGTTTCTAAAGAAGCATTGAAGAGGTCCATCAGCGGAGCCGACAGAACTTCCCTGAGTTCCTTAAGCACCCTCAGGTGTATCCCATCAGGCCCCATCGCTCTGTCTACTTTTAGTTTGGCAAGCTCCTCACGAGCACAGTCCTTCGTAAACGGGTCTTGGTCTACCACACATCCATCTCCTTTAGCCTTTGTTTTCTGCAGCCCTACCCCCGGTCTTTCATTCATGAACACCGAGCTAAAATAATCGTTAAGCAGTTCAGCTTTTTCCTTATCATCTTCCACATATTTCTCTCCCTCAGCTTTGAGCCTCACAGTGCTATTATGGCACTTCCTCTTGTCACTTACATACCATCAGGTCTAGGTGATTTGTCACTGTTTAATTTGTCAATTTGGCTCAGAACATCTTCCAACTTCACCAAGATTTTTTTCAGTTCCTCCTCATCGACACCCCTGACAGCCATTTCCAGTACAGGTAGATTTCTTACATGTTCTTCCCTAAAGACTGAAGCAAAGAATTAATTCATTCTGTCCGCTATGGCCTTGTCCTCCTTGATTACTCCTTTTGCTCCTTCCTGATCTAACAGTCCCACATATTCCCTCGCAGGCTGCCTGCTTCTGATATACCTGAAAAAAGTGTTACTATGAGTTTTTGTCTCATGGCAAGTTTTTCTACATATTCTATTTTAGCCTTTTTTTTTTTTTTATCAATGCCGTGCACCTGGCTTGACGGTCCTTATGTTGCTTCTTATTTTCTTCATTCGGATCCTTTTTCCATTTTTTGAAGGATGCTCTTTTGGCTCTAATAGCCTCTTTCACCTGATCTTTTAATCATGCTGGCTGTCGTTTGCTTTTTTTTTTCACCTTTGTTAATACATGGAGTACATTTAGTCTGGGCTTCCACTATGGTATTTTTAAACAACATCCACGCCTGATTTAAAGTCCTAACCTTTGCGGCTGATCCGTTCAGCTTCTGTTTAACCAATAAAAGATCTATGGCTCAAAATTTAAATCCCACAGTCTGCTTTTGTTAGAAATGCTGGCTACGGCATTATAATTACTCGTATCTATTCAGACCATTTCCAGGTTGTGAGTAATTCTGGTATTCATGCAGAGCAGGAAGTGCTGCAACTATCGGGATAATAGAAATATTCAAATCTCCAGCTAAAGCATTAATCCAGATAACAGTTGTCACTATCTGGATTAATGCTTGTGAATATTGGGCCCATGTATTTTTACAATGTAAACTTAACTGAAAGTCTGGCAAGATGGATAGTCATCTCATTAAGAAAACCCAAAGGGCTCCTCAGGCCAAACCAAACCCTGTCACAACTCTCTAATTACTTTAGAAGAAAGAAAATCCTGATAGAATATTAAGCAAGGTTAGAAAAGAAAGGATGCTTAAAAAGAAAAAGATGAAAGATCTTCATGCAAAGTACAGGACTTGTGAATAGATTGATGATCGATGCTGAGTTTGAGGAGGGAGGGGGTAGAAAGTCGAATCTTCAGAAAATCAGTATAAAAAAGAAAACCTATGACTCTCTGGATCAATGTGCCCTCTTATCTTCAACAAAGTGAACCCCTCTGGGTTTAGCACTTGCATCATCTTTTCTTATTTCTTTCAGGGATTTAGAGTACCTGCTATTAACCTAGCACAATTATTGTATACCAAAAGCTACGCTACTCACATCAAAAGATAGAACTTACGTGGACACAAAAAACCTCAGAGATGACAGCGTGCTCCTTTTTTGGTTGAGCCTATATGATGTGCCACAGCCCAGACAGCATTCATATGAGGGGAGCAGTGGCCTAGTGGTTAGAGCACCAGTCTTGACATCCAGAGGTGGCCAGTTCAAATCCCACTGCTACTCCTTGTGACCTTGGCCAAGTCACTTAACCCTCCACTGCCTCAGGTAACATATTAAATGACAGCAGATAAAGACCTGAATGGTCCATCTAATCTGCCCAACAAGATAAACTCTTTCTACACAGTATACCCAAGTTTGATTTGTCCCCACCTTTCTCAGGGCACAGCCCGTAAAAGTCTGCCCAGCACCAGAGCCACCAAAAGACTGAGACGGGCCTGGGGAAGGCCGTGCCCCACCCCCTCCAGGATCACCACTGCCCCGCTCCCCCACCCCTCAATCGCTACCTCTGTCACCTCCCTCTCCTGCTCCCAGGCCGCTGGCGCTGGAGCTCCCAGTCTCCACCCACCTACCCTCTGCCTGCCATCCGACCCCCTTCATTTAAATAAAAAACAAATCTCTAAAGCAGCAGGCGCACAGCCTTCTGTGCAAAAGTGGCAGATCGCCTCGGGCAGGCCTTCCCTCACTGTGTCCCGCCCTCATGGAAATAGGAAGTTACCTCAGAGGAGGGTGGGGCACAGTGAGGGAAGGCCCGCCTAAGGCATTCTGCCGCTTTCATACAGAAGGCGCTGCGCTGCTGCTTTAGAGATTCTTTTTTTTAATGCAGAGGGTAGGACGACAGACAGAATGGAGCTGAGGGTAGACAGAGGGAGATGGGACTGCGGCGCCAGCGGCCTAGGAGCAGGAGAGGGCGAGAGACTCCGGCACCGGGCCCTCCTTGGTGGCCCAGGCCCGGGGAATTTTGCCCCTCCTGCACCCCCCCTCTCGGCGGCCCTGCCCAGCACCGTTCCTGTACTAAAAGTTTTATTTATTTATTTATTTATTTATTGCATTTGTATCCCACATTTTCCCACCTATTTGCGGGTTCAGTGAAGCTAATGTCAAAGCCCCTTAAAATTTGCACTCCAGCCCATCCATATCCATTCAGTCACGATCAGGGCGTAGACTGTAAAAGTCTGCCCTGGTACAAAATTGTGAGCCGTCCAGGAACAGAAAAATACCCAGTGTACCTGAACATAACTCACCCTGATCTACCATGGAAAAAGGCACGGGCAAAATCCACATTTTAGACTGAATAAAGCACAGCCCAAGTACCCAGTTTGTTGCTTATAGAGAAAATGTTCAGACTTTGGATCTAGGAGAATCCACTGGGCTTTGTTGTGCTACAGTGATATCTCCTTTAATAGTCTCAACCAGTGTGATAACATTCTTTTCATGCCAGGAAAGCTTTCTTTTTTAGTGCTGTTCCCTTTACATCACAGACGATTTCTGCAGGAAACAGTAGCCTTCTCCTGCTAGACTGCAGGCTGTTTTCTCTCTTTGGCAATCTGCAGTAATAGATGGCTATGCAGCAAACCTTTCATGCCAGAATCTTAAAACAGCCAAAAACAGTGTATTAATATGTTTATGGGGCAACATTTTCAGTAATGTATTTGGTGTCAGATGAGTTTTAAGCGCATTTGGTTGCAAGAATTTGCAGAGCTGCAGTAGCTGGACTGAGAGTATGGAAAAAAATGAACTCTTTACAGTGTTTTGTATCAACAGAAGAATTATCCAAAGATTTAAGGGACTTACATAAGTGCATAAACACATAAGTAATGCCACACTGGGAAAAGACCAAGGGTCCATCGAGCCCAGCATCCTGTCCCCGACAGCGGCCAATCCAGGCCAAGGGCACCTGGCAAGCTTCCCAAACGTACAAACATTCTATACATGTTATTCCTGGAATTGTGGATTTTTCCAAAGTTTGTTTAGTAGTGGTTTATGGACTTGTTCTTTAGGAAACCATCTAACCCCTTTTTAAACTCTGCCAAGCTAACCGCCTTCACCACGTTCTCCGGCAACGAATCCCAGAGTTTAATTACGCGTTGGGTGAAGAAACATTTTCTTCGATTTGTTTTAAATTTACTACACTGTAGTTTCATCGCATGCCCCCTAGTCCTAGTATTTTTGGAAAGCGTGAACAGACGCTTCACATCCACCTGTCCCACACCACTCATTATTTATATACCTCTATCATGTCTCCCCTCAGCCGTCTCTTCTCCAAGCTGAAAAGCCCTAGCCTCCTTAGTCTTTCTTCATAGGGAAGTCGTCCCATCCCCACTATCATTTTAGTCGCCCTTCGCTGCACCTTTTCCAATTCCATTATATCTTTCTTGAGATGCGGCGCCCAGAATTGAACACAATACTCAAGGTGCGGTCGCACCATGGAGCGATACAACGGCATTATAACATCCTCACACCTGTTTTCCATATCTTTCCTAATAATACCCAACATTCTATTCGCTTTCCGAGCTGCAGCAGCACACTGAGCAGAAGGTTTCATATACCTGTTTCTTATTTTTCTTTTGTTTTGATGTTACATTTTAACTTGTTTTCCTTGTAGAATGGTTCTGAGCTGCATGTTGTATATGCTTATATAATATGAACGTGTATAAATAATAATAAAAAAATGAAAATAGAATTATTCAGAAACATTTTAATACATGAGCTTCCGTGACAGCATGGGTGACATTGAAAGGAGTGGCTTATGTGTGCCCTGACGATTCTTATTTTGTATGGGTTAGCACCAGGCTATTTAACAGATCTTGTTAGTCTATCTGGAAGAAACAGAGCTCTATGTAATTGACTTCCATTATTCCAACAGCATCCTAACTTTAAATCAGTGGCGTTCCTAGGGGGGCGGACACCCGGGGCGGCGCCCCCCCCCCGATGCAGCGTGGACCCCCCGTCCGGCGAAAGACCCCCCCGCGAAACAGCCCCCCCCCCGGTGCATGCCGCTGGGGGGGGGGTGCCGCAGCGCGCACCTGCTGCGAGTTTACTAACTTTGCTCGTTCGCTGCAGCTCCCTCTGCCCCGGAATAGGAAGTAACCTGTTCCGGGGCAGAGGGAGCTGCAGCAAACGAGAGAAGTTAGCGAACTCTCGCAGCAGGTTCGCGCCGCGCCACCCCCCCAGCGCCGTGCACCCAGAGCGGACCACCCCCCCCCCCCTTGGTACACCACTGCTCTAAATGTATAATTTACAACACCGTTTTTAGTGATTTGTTTTCTTTCCAATCTGCCTCAGAATATTAGACAGATAACCCGGTTTACTTTATTTAAGAAGGCTCTTAAAACTTTTTCAGCTATTCAATAAGTGATGTTATTTTGCTTTTCTATTCTTTTTCTTACAATTTTAACTGTGTAGCTCTCTGGGAGTGCCTAGGTTATCTTTTTCTATATGCCACATGGAGATCTTATGGGACTTTGCAGGATACAAGTGTCTAAATGTATGTATGTAAATAAAGCAAAAGGCACGTGGAGGGGCATAATCGAACGGGGCGCCCAAGTTGTCATGAGGGCGTCCTCGCAGGACGGCCCCGTAAAAGGGCGGGGCAACCCATATTATCGAAACAAGATGGGCGTCCATCTTTCGTTTCGATAATACGGTCGGGGACGCCCAAATCATGAAATTTAGGTCGACCATAGAGATGGTCGTCCTTAGGTCGTTTTTGAAATGGTCGTCCCCGGTTTTCGGCGATAATGGAAACCGAGGACGCCCATCTCAGAAACGACCAAATCCAAGCTATTTGGTCTTGGGAGGAGCCAGCATTCGTACTGCACTGGTCCCCCTAACATGCCAGGACACCAACCGGGCACCCTAGGGGGCACTGCAGTGGACTTCACAAATTGCTCCCAGGTGCATAGCTCCCTTACCTTCGGTGCTAAGCCCCCCAACCCCCCCCAAATCCCATTCCCCACAAGTGCACACCACTACCATAGCCCTAACGGGTGAAGGGAGACACCTACATGTGGGTACAGTGGGTTTTGGGGGGGTTTGGAGGGCTCAACATTTACCAGCACAAGTGTAACAGGTGGGGGGTGAGCCTGGGTCTGCCTGCCTGAAGTGCACTGCACCCACTAAAACTGCTCCAGGGACCTGCATACTGCTGTCATGGAGCTGGGTATGACATTTGAGGCTGGCATAGAGGCTGGCAATAAAAACATTTTACGTTTTTGGTTGGTGACCACTGGGGGAGTAAGGGGAGATCATCCCCGATTCCCACTGGTGGTCATCTGGTTAGTTCGGGAACCTTTTCGAGGCTTGGTTGTGAAAAAAAAAAGGACCAAGTAAAGTCGGCCAAATGCTCGTCAGGGACGTCCTTCTTTTTTCCATTATCGGCCGAGGACGCCCATCTCTAAATCACACCCCAGTCCCGCCTTCAGTACGGTGCCGACATGCCCCCGTGAATTTTGGTCGTCCCCGCGACGGAAAGCAGTTGAGGATGCCCAAAATGGGCTTTCCATTATGCTGATTTGGGCGACCCTGAGAGAAGGACGCTCATCTCCCGATTTGTGTCGGAAGATGGGCATCCTTCTCTTTCGAAAATTCACCTCATAGAGGGCCTTTTACTAAAGCACATTAGGTAGGTCACGCATGAAATACTGCATGGCACTGCTGGTCATGCTAAAATAGTGCACAGCATTGCTGTTCATTTCTGAAATAGTGCACGACACTGTTGATCACGACTGAAATAGTGCACGGCCCTGCTGGTCACACCTAAATAGTGAATGGCCCTGCTGGTCACGCCTGAAATAGTGCAAGGCCCTGCTGGTCACGCCTAAAATAGTGCATGACACTGCTGGTCATGCCTGCAATAGTGCACGGCACTACTGGTCATGCCTGAAAGAGTGCACGGCACTGCTAACGCACAAGCACAGTAAGTGCTTCTCTGTTGGATATGCGGTTAAATTTAGTGTATTAAGTGAGGGAAAATGTAGGGTAAATTTAGTGTATCGTTGTGGGTAAATTTGTGTATTAAGAGCATTTTGTGTTAGCGGGTGGTAATTAGGAAGGGCATGGGTAAAGAGCAGACATAGAGAGCAGACTGCACAAATCACATGCTAACTGGCACTTGCACAGTTAACTCAGGTCCAAATAGGTAGCACTAAGGGTTAGATTCTGTGGGTTAAGCATTTGCAAAGGGAGCTTACACACAGGGCCTGTATTAGATATCCTGGGACCCAGCACAGAAACCTGTAAGGAGGACCCAAAGCCTGCCAGAAGGTTGCGCTGCTTTTAGGTTTTTTTTTGCAGACTAGTGCACCCCTCTGCATGTGCCTTTTTTGCACACCTTTAACAAGGGCCTTCTGTGCACATGGATGGAGCATAGGCAGAGTATTGGGGGGTGGGGGGAGGCTCCTGAGTATGCAAGTAACTTATAGAATACTATAGGTTACCTGAGTTTATTAATGCTAGCACCACCTCAGACATTCCAAGCCTCCCACTTTCCATGAGTGACTCTCACTTTTGCAGGTCATCTCCTGCACTGCTGCCGAGGACCTGGGAATTTACTACTACTACTACTACTTAACATTTCTAAAGCGCTACTAGGGTTACGCAGCGCTGTACAATTTAACATGGAAGGACAGTCCCTGCTCAAGGAGCTTACAATCTAAAAGACAGGTGTACATTCTAAAGACAAGTGTACAATCTAAGAGACAAGTGTAGAGTCAATCTGATAGGGCAGATAGATTGGGGGGCATACTATATTTCTCGAAAGGTTAGGTGCCGAATGCAGCATTGAAGAGGTGAGTTTTAAGCAGAGATTTGAAGATGGGTAGGGAGGGGGCTTGGCGTAGGGGTTGAGGAAGATTGTTCCAGGCATAGGGTGAGGCAAGGCAGAATGAGCGGAGCCTGGAGTTGGCAGTGGTGGAGAAGGGTACTGAAAGGAGGGATTTGTCCTGTGAGCGGAGGTTACGAGTGGGAACATAGGGGGAGATAAGGGTAGAGAGGTAGTGAGTTGCCGCAGACCGGGTGCATTTGTAGGTAAGGAGGAGAAGCTTGAATTGTATGCGGTATCTGATGGGAAGCCAGTGAAGTGACTTGAGGAGAGGGGTGATATGAGTATATCGGTTCTGGCGGAATATAAGACGTGCGGCAGCGTTCTGAACGGATTGGAGGGGGGATAGATGGCTAAGCGAGAGGCCGGTGAGGAGTAAGTTGCAGTAGTCAAGGCGAGAGGTAATGAGAGCGTGGACGAGAGTTCGAGTGGTGTGCTCAGAGTAGAAAGGGCAAATTTTGCTGATGCTGAAGAGGAAGAAGCGACAGGTCTTGGCAGTCTGTTGGATATGGAATCTCCTGCTGAGTGGCTATCCTGTCCAATGGCAGCAGGAAATGCCTTTATAAAATAATATCTCTTGCTGCCGCTGATCCCGCTGCCCCAAGAGATGATGTTTTCAGAAGGCTTTTCTTGTTGCCGCTGGATAGGGAGGCCACATCTTTTCCCTGCATACCCTACCGATCCAACATAAATGCCTGATCTTTGCAACACAACAAAACTAAAGAACGTAATGGACATAACACAACTCTTCCGTTGTACGATTCCCTAGTGTGGCTGTGCCACATGAACTTTATCTTACCACATCATCACTTTGTATTTGTTTACACCGGAGTCTGTAACGCCTCTCCGGTACAATGTAAGCCACATTGAGCCTGCAAAAAGGTGGGAAAATGTGGGATACAAATGTAGCAAATAAATAAAATAACTAAAATATCAATGCCAGTGTGTTTAAGAGAGTGCCAATGTTATAATGCATAAATATTTGATGGGCGTCCGAAATAGCAGTGGCATGAATGCTAAATTTTAGTGCATAAACCACTACCTAATAACATGAAAGGTTTTTTTGTGATCTAATGCCCTACAGGTACAGTGAACTTTATTAAATAAAAATTACCCACTGCTGACCTTTTGGTATTCAGACAATCTTATTGTCCCTTTTTCTCTGAATCTGTCATTCCTTTGAAGCTGCTTATGGATAATTGGCACATACAGTAGAAGATTCATTAATTACAATAAAATATTTCTGATTGACTTTTGTGGCATAGGGGTTAGTTTGAGAAATGCAGCAGGCACACAATTAGAAAAAGATTTACCATTTCAAAGTACGACAGGCAGATGAGAAATGTAAGTAAAAAACCGAGAACAGGCAGAGACGAGTACAGGCTATTAGAAAGATATCTGTTTTTATAGCATCTGAAAAATTATGCGGCTGCAATACAGTTTTGGCATTTTCATAGCGTGTCCTGTGACTAGAGTTCATATATTATTTTGAAGTCACCAGAAGAGAAGTGCACAGTACACTTAGGGGCACTTTTACTAAGCCGCCCGGCGACCGCATGACCCTTGCAGTAATTTCATATTTGATGCGAGTCTGCTAAGCGTCGAAAAAAATTTTTTTTCTGGCGCACAGCAGATTATGCCGCTTTGGGCGACCTTAGGAGAAGGACACCCATCTCCCGATTTGTGTCGGAAGATGGGCGCCATTCTCCTTCGAAAATAAGCAGGATAGTAACATAGTAGATGATGGCAGAAAAAGACCTGCACGGTCCATCCAGTCTGCCCAACAAGATAAACTCATATGTGCTACTTTTTGTGCATACCTGACCTTGATTTGTTTCTGCCATTTTCAGGGCACAGACCGTAGAAGTCTGCCTAGCACTAGCCCCGCCTCCCACCACCGGCATTTTTTTATATTTTTCTCACTATATACATTTTGTATTTAATAAAAAAGTAACTAAATGAATAAGGGAGACATCTTGTCAAATGATTGACGCTATATTATAAGCTGTGCTCTGGAATAGCTGAGGGCTGTAAGAGGTCTCATAGTTTTTCCTTACTTATGTCTGATGCCATCGTGTCTTCCCACCTCTTAAAGTTGTTTGTTAGGTATTTGCTTTGAGAATCTGCTACACTTTCCACATTTCTCCCTATTTGGGTTTTTGCCAGGTACTCATGACCTGGATTGGCCACTGATGGAAGCAGGATACATAGAGGGGCATAATTGAACAAAAATGTCTATCTCCATGGGCGTTTATCTCAGAGAACGGGTCCGTGAAGGGGCGGACGAACCGTATTTTCACAAAAAATAGACGTCCATGTTTTATTCGACAATTTGTGAGCTGGGCGTTTTTGTTTTTCAGTGATAATGGAAAATGAAAGCGCCCAGCTCAAAAACGAATAAATCCAAGGTATTTGTTCATGGGAGGGGCCAGGAGTCGTAGTGCACTGGTCCCCCTCACATGCCAGGACACCAACCGGGCACCCTAGGGGGCACTTTTACAAAACCAAAAAAAAGGTAAAAGAGCTCCCAGGTGCATAGCACCCTTCCCTTGGGTGTTGAGCCCCCCAAATCCCCCTCAAAACCCACCGCCTACAAGTCTACACCATTATTATAGCCCTAAGGGGTGAAGGGGGGCACCTACATGTGGGTACAGTGGGTTTGGGGGGCGGTTTGCAGGGCTCCCATTTACCAGCACAAGTGTAACAGGTGGGGGGGGGGGATGGGCCTGGGTCCACCTGCCTGAAGTCCACTGCACCCCCTAATAACTGCTCCAGTGACCTGCATACTGCTGCCAGGGAGGTGGGTATGATATTTGAGGGTGAAAATAAAAAGTTGTGAAACGGCATATTTTGTGGTGGGAGGGGGTTTGTGACCACTGGGGGAGTCAGGGGAGGTCATCCCCGATTCCCTCCAGTAGTCATCTGGTAATTTAGGGCACTTTTTGGGGCCTTATTCGTGGAAAAACAGGGTCCAGGAAAAGTGCCCTAAATTCTCACTAAAAACGCATATTTTTCTTCCATTATCGGCAAAAGGCGCCCATCTCTGATCGCCCGATAACCACGCCCCAGTTCCGCCTTCACCACGCCTTTGACACGCCCCCATCAACTTTGTCCGCATCCGCGACGGAGTGCAGTTGAAAACGTCCAAATTCGGCTTTCGATTATACCGCTTTATTCGTTTTTGTGAGATAAACGTCTATCTCCCGATTTGGGTCACAATATAGGCGTTTTACTATTTCGATTATAAGCTGGATAGTAACATAGTAGATGACGGCAGAAAAAGACCTGCATGGTCCATCCAGTCTGCCAAACAAGATCAACTCATATGCGTATACCTTACCTTGATTTGTACCTGCCTTTTTCAGGGCACAGACCGTACAAGTCTGCCCTCCACTATCCTCGCCTCCCAACTACCAACCTCTCTTCCCCCACCTGCTCCGCCACCCAATTTTGGCTAAGCTCCTGAGGATCCATTCCTTCAGCACAGGATTCCTTTATGCATATCCCACGCATGTTTGAATTCCGTTACCGTTTTCATCTCCACCACCTCCCGCGGGAGGGCATTCCAAGCATCCACCACTCTCTCCGTGAAAAAATACTTCCTGACATTTTTCTTGGGTCTGCCCCCCTTCAATCTCATTTCATGTCCTCTCGTTCTACCGCCTTCCCATCTCCTGAAAAGATATTTTTGCGGATTAATACTGGGCTAGATGGATCATTGGTCTAACCCAGTATGGCTATTCTTATGTTCTTAACAAAAATATATAAGAACTTAATTAAGAACTTTTACATACCTAAACCAAAACATAGTATCTTCCCTTTCTTTAACTGCCCCCCTTCCGTGCCAGAATATTGTTAGAGCTTTGGTTACTAGCACCATGCCAGCAGCCAATTCAAGGCATTTACTACCCTCTCACTACTGAAGTATTTTTTATATATTTCTTCTCAAATTTTGACTCACATCTTCCCTTGCCCTTAGGATAGCTTTCAATTAGAAATGCTACTTTCTTGTATTATATTGAGGGATCCATGATCTTTAATCAGGGCCATATTCAAAGGTATTTACCTTGATAATGGCACATGATGTCCTAGTGCCCTAGTAAGCAGTGGCATAGCTATGTGGGGCCACGGGGTCCTGGGCCCCCATAGAGTTGGCCCTGGACCCCCCTGCCGACGACCCTCTCGACCCCCCCTCCTACCACCAACCCGCCGTCACCTACATTTGCTGGCGGGGGACCCTAACCCCCGCCAGCCAAGGTCCTCTTCTTCCTTCGTTCTGTTTCCGAGTCTGACGTCCTGCATGTTCAACAGTAGTTCTTAATTGGCACACATTGGGCGTGTGTAGGTGCCTACGCAGCTTAGTAAAATGGCCCCTAGGTTTGCTCATTAAAAGTTGACCGGACGATCCCCTTTCTTCTTCCTTGTGCCATTCATCTGGAATGGCCTGCCGCTCCACATTCGTAGCACTCTCAAGTTTAAGAGTTTCAAGGTAGAATTAAAGACCTGGTTATTTCAACAGGCTTATGGGGGTCCAGATTAATTTCGTTGCCATGACATTAAATCTTTTTCCTAGGTTTTCCTTGAACCCTCTTCTTTCTTCTCCCCTCTTTGTACATAACAACATAAGAGTAGACATATTGGGTCAGATCAATGGTCCATCTAGCCCAGTATCCTGTTTTCAAACAGTGGCCAAGCCAAGTAATGAGTACCTGGCAGAAACCCAAATTGTGGCAACGTTCCATGTAGAACCCCAAAGAATAGCAAGATTCTGGAATCCTAAAGAGTAACAAGATTCCATGCAGAATGTCAAAGAGTAGCAACATTCCATGCTACAAATCCCAGGGCAAGCAGTTGCTTCCCATGTCTGTCTCAATAGCAGACTATGGACTTTTCCTCCAGGAATTTGTCCAAACCTTTTTTTAAACCCAGATACGCTAATCCAACTTCTCTGTCATAGGCAGCCAACTCTGGAACGCCATACCTTGACACATCCGAAAAACCACTGAACACCTACCCTTCCGAAAACTGCTGAAGACTTACCTCTTCAAACAAGCCTATCGAAATGACTCGTCCTAACTCCCAAACCTAATTCCACACCACTAGTATCACCCATACTCCAATCCTTTCCCCACATCTATTACTAATGTCCTACTCTATGTAATTATGTCATCTCTGAGATACTTTGTTCCATACTTTGTATTATCTATGCGATACTCTGTACCATACTTTGTAAGCCGCATTGAACCTGCTATTGAGCGGGGTATAAATGCCACAAATAAATAAATAAATAAATAAATAATCGCTGTTACCACCTCCTCCGGCAAAGAGTTCCAGAGCTTAACTATTCATTGAGTGAAAAAAATATTTCCTCCAATTTGTTTTAAAAGCATTTCCATGTCTTTTGTGTGTGCTTGTGATTCTTTCCTAGCAATTAAAGAAGCTCCCTTCCTTTTCTAATTATATTGCAGCCTGTACACTGCTTTGCTCTGCCTGTCAGTTAAGAGTGGTTTAGCAAAAGTTAATAAATTATAAACTATAAGTTCCATTTAACCGACCAGGAGCCATTCTTGGCCAGTGAAATCTTTTTAAATATCGGGTCGATAGAATACTACTGTATCTGCTTGAATATCACCTTAAAAGTTAGTCATATCCACTTACTACTACTACTACTTAACATTTCTAGAGCGCTACCAGGGTTACGCAGCGCTGTACAAATTAACAAAGAAGGACAGTCCCTGCTCAAAGGAGCTTACAATCTAAAGGACGAAATGTCAAGTTGGGGCAGTCTACATTTCCTGAGTAGAGGTGTAGTGGTTAGGTGCCGGAAGCGACATTGAAGAGGTGGGCTTTGAGCAATGATTTGAAGGTGGGCAGGGAGGGGGCCTGGCGTATGGGCTCAGGGAGTTAGTTCCAAGCATGGGGTGAGGCGAGGCAGAAAGGGCGGAGCCTGGAGTTGGCAGTGGTGGAGAAGGGTACAGAAAGGAGGGATTTGTTAAAAGTTAGTCATAGCCACTTCAGAAGACATAGAGCTGGCGTCTAACTTAAGATAGTCTATATAGGTTGTCTGTGTCTGTCCTGCCCATGCTCCGCCCAAACTCCACCTGTGTGTATAAGTCCTCCTTGCAAATATGTGCTTTGTAACTTCGATGGGCCTTTACAGAATAGCGCTCAGGCGGAATGCTGGCAGTTACTGCATGTAAATGTTAACCACCTATGTTACAGAATGATCTCCTTTTTCTCGGATCACAGCTCTTCAGCATCCTATAGCGATACACAAGCCAGTGTCTTGCATCTTCTACTGACACTGGCATAGGGCACCTATAATAATAGCTACGTTGACAGGATAAATACTGACTCCTGGTGCAGGCATCCCAGCCGAAACATGGCTGTGTCGAGTCTTTATCCTGAGTTCATGCTCTTTCTATTGTGGATATTTGTCAGGTTTTTTTTAAAAACAAAGATCTCCATTCCATTGGTTTCTTTTTTGTTTTTGTTTATAGATTTCCCCACTCTTTTGTTTCATAGATAGCAATGGTGAATATACATGAGTAATTGAAGTACGATGGCAAGCATTTGAAGAAAACATTGAATGCAGTGTTTAAATATCAAACCAAATGTTTCTCTTATATAACCTTTACTTTGCACATTGGTAACTGAGCATTAGTATTTACAAAGACGATCTGCTTCAAAAATTAATATTTATTTTTTACAGCAAAAAATATCCTGACTGAAATTTCCAAAAGGGGTTTAACTGGGCAGGAGAAGCTCCGTCCCAGTTAAATCCCGTTGAGCCACCCGGCACACGATATTTAGAAGCACTTAACTAGTTAACGTTACTGAATATCACCATTAACCAGCCATCTCCTAACTGCTTAGGCTGGGGCTAGAGCAGATACTTTGTCAGTTAGCAGCAATTTTCAGCCCGCTATCCAGCGAAGTAACTGCATAAAATTAACTGGGCAGCGGTCTGAAAATTACTGGTGCCCAGTTAACTTACAGGTGATCTGATACTCGGATATTCAATGCCAGGAGCCATGCATGCCCTGGCATCGAGGGGTCCTTTTACTAAGGTGCACTGAAAAATAGCCCGCGGTAGTGTAGGAGCATGTTTTGGCTGCACGCAGAATCTTTTTTTCAGCGCACCTGTAAAAATGTCTTTTTATTTATTTGGCCGAAAATGGACCTGCAGCAAAATGAAAATTGGCGCGCATCCCATTTTGGGACTGAGACCTTACTGCCGGCCATTGACTTAGTGGTAACATCTCACGCATTAACCAGGTCGATGCACATTCAAATTCCGATTACCACCCGTGCGCCAGAAAATAAAAATATTTTCCGGCGCGTACTGGACACACGTAAAAAATGAAATTACTGCCCGGACCGTGCGGTAGCCAGGCGGTAACTCGGAATTGATGCGTGTTGGGCGTGTGTAGGCACTTATGCGGTTTAGTAAAACGGACCCTGGATATCCAGGGTCAGTTCAGTCCGTAGCTGTGAGCATCTCAGATGCTATTATGACCACGGGCTGAACATCAAGTGGATCATGTTTGAATCTGGACAGTGCTGGAAGGTCTGAACTAGTGTTCTGCAACTTTAGATACGTAATAATTTACATACTGTAAATAATAATTCAATTAAAAGCTAGTGAAGCCCACACCAGGGGCGGGAGGGGGTCCAGAACCTGAGGTGAGGGGGCACATTTTAGCCCCCCCCGGCTCCGCCGACCCCTTCACCACTTTTGACCCCCCTCCCACTGCCACCTGTGGCGTAGCCATGGGGCCTGGGCCACCCCCCCCACTTTTGGCTCAGGCAGGGGCGTAGTCAGACTTCGGCGGGAGGGGGGTCCAGAGCCTGAGGTGAGGGGGCACATTTTAGCCCCCCCCCGGTGCCACCGACCCCCACCACCACCACTTTTGACCCCCCCCCCGGCGGCGGTGGCCCTCCCCCATCCCTTTCGACCCCCCCCCCCCCCACATCCCGCCACTGCGAACCCTCCCCCGCCAGGTACCTTTGTTGGTGGAGGTCCCCAACCCCCGCCAGCCGAAGTCCGCTTCAGCGTTGGTCTCTGAGTCCGGCGCATTTGCTGATCTGGATTCTGTTTCTGACGTGAGCCCTGACGTCCAGAAAGGCAGAAACGGAATCCAGATCAGCAACGGAACCCACTCCAGTAAGGTACCTGACTGTGACGGCGGGGGAGAGTTGGCAGTGGCGGGAGGGGGAGTCGAATGTGATGGGGAGGGTCGGCGGCAGGGGGGGTGAAAGCAGGGGGGGCCAGGGCTTAATCTGCGGGGCCAATGCCCCTGTGGCCCCACCTAGCTACGTCCCTGGCCCACAGTAAACTTTATTCTTCCATCACAAATAGGTGACTGCATTACAAAATCAAGCAAGCAGGGACATATAGATCGCAAAAAGTTTGAATGGAACTTGCCCCAAAAGTGTCTTCCTCTGGTTTGTGCGTCACACTGATCGGTGGGGTTGGGCTCACTCCACCTTCTGCTACTAAAACAAAAGAAATAGAAAAACATCAATAAATATTCATAGAAATATATTTTAATGTACTTTCATTGGGCTTCTTTTACAAAACTGCAGTAGAATGTGGCCTCAGCATTCCCTTACGCGAGTCTTTCCCACACGTTAAGGCCATTTCTACCGCAGCCATAAAAATGGCTGATTTCCCGTTTTCTGAATTAATGGCCGTGCGCTAATGTGGCATTAGCGCATGGCCATCATTAAATATTAGTGCGTGAACCCTTACTGACACCTGTATTCTTGGCAGTAAGGCTCACATGCTAATTCCATGCTAATCAGTGCATGGCGATGCAGTTGCACTAAGGGGGTCCTTTTACTAAGGTGCGCTGAAAAAAGGGCTGCGCTAGTGTAGGCGCGTGTTTTGGGCACGCACAGATCCATTTTTTTCAGTGCACCTGTTAAAAAGGCCTTTTTCAAAATTTTTGCCAAACATGGACGTGCAAAATAAATTTAATAGTGGCGCGCGTCCATTTTGGGTTTGGGTCTGAGACCTTACCGCCACCCACTGACTTAGCGGTAAGGTCTCATGTGGTAACCGTGCGGTAATAGTCTACACAAAGAATGATGATTACTGCCCAGTTTCCACCACGCGCCTGAAAATAAAAACTTCTTTTCCAGCGCGTGTAGCAGACACGCGTTAAAAACAAAATTACTGCCCAGGCCACGCGGTAGCTGGGTGGTAACTCCAAATTGACACGCGTTGAGTGCGCATAGACACCTACACAGCTTAGTAAAAGGGCCCCTAAATGATTAGTGCAGAAACACCCACTCTCCAACCCCTCAACAATAAAATAAAAATTTGTTTAACATGCAGTTTGTATGGGATGCTTCAGCACGTCCTGCAGTATGCCCTTTTCAGCTGCAGTAAGCATGTGCTAGTGCTGACACACCTCAGCACATGTGTGCACCTCACTTTTTCCCAGTGGTAGGGCCATGATTATTTACGTGTGCCTAGAGACAGCTGGGCACCTATTGCAAGGTAAATAGAAGCATTTCTGGTGGAGTGCCTATATAATTTATAAGGTCCTCCCAAAAACTTTCACTAACTACACCCTCTCCAAAAGACATTACACGATGTGATACCCACAAGCGAGCCTTCTCCAGAGTAGCCCTCACACTCTGGAATGCACTGCCTGAAAGGCTGCGCTTAGCACAAGACTATCTCTACTTCAGGAAGCAGGTGAAAGCTTGGCTCTTCAACCAAGCCTTTAACAGAAGAAGTAACTAACATGTTAGTCTCACTCACACACACACACAAGGATTGACTCGGGCTGCACATACTGCAGCGGGACATGTTTATCCACTCTTACCCTAGCTGAGATGATATTTAACCATCTCTCTGACCTCATCTGCAACTTTCTTCAAATCAGTCACCTTACTTTCTAATTCGTTCTACTTTCTTACTCATCTATATGTTACAACTTTGCCTTACCCTTCACTATCAATTATAATGTTCTATTACATATTGTGTTGACATTGCAAGTAGTATACCATGCCATACTTTGTATTGTTTTTGAATATTTTTACTGCTGTAATTGCCTATTGCTCATGTTTGATCTATTCTTACTGTACACCGCCTTGAGTGAATTCCTTCAAAAAGGCGGGAAATAAATCCTAATTAAAAAAAAAAAACAAAAAAGAGGAGTGGCCTAATGGTTAGGGTGGTGGACTTTGGTCCTGAGGAACTGAGTTCGATTCCCACTTCAGGCACAGGCAGCTTCTTGTGACTCTGGGCAAGTCACTTAACCCTCCATTGCCCCACGTAAGCCACATTGAGCCTGCCATGAGTGGGAAAGTGCGGGGTACAAATGTAAAAAAATGAAAGAAAGAAAGAATTTAATTGTCAAAAATATGCACATCTTCTTGTGCAGAAAAAGCAGGTGCACTGAATTGATAAGGGGGTCTTTTACTAAAGCTTAGCGGGCACTAATGCATCAAATCGGCGTTACCGCCTGGCTACTGCGTGTGCCTGGTGATAATTCGGAGTTTGGTGCGCACTGAAAACCCCCGGTAGAAAATAATTTTCTATTTTCTACCGCGGGGGGCGTTCCTGGTGGTAATCGGCAGCTGGTGTGTGCTGGACGGTTACCATGTGGGTAACGCGCGAGCCACTACTGCTAAGTCAATGGGTGGCGTTAAGGGCTTGGTTTTAATTTTGCCACACTTTCATTTTCCAGCTCAAACCCTCCCCTTTTTTCCAGACGCGGTGGAGAAATGGTCCAGCGCGCATCCAATACACATACCCACACTAGCGCAGGCCACGTTTTGACACACCTTTGTAAACGGGCCCCTTAGTGCAAGCCACATTGAGCCTGCAAATAGGTGGGAAAATGTGGGGTACAAATGTAGCAAATAAATAAATAAATAAATAAATGCTAAGGGGTGAATTTTATAAATAGCGCCTGTAAAATTGGCGTTGAAAAAAAACATAAGAATAGCCATACTGAGTCAGAGCAAGGGTCCGTCTAGCCCAGTATCCTGCTTCCAACAGTGGCCAATCCAGGTCAAAAGCTT
Organism: Microcaecilia unicolor; assembly: GCF_901765095.1. Taxonomy (NCBI): domain Eukaryota; kingdom Metazoa; phylum Chordata; class Amphibia; order Gymnophiona; family Siphonopidae; genus Microcaecilia; species Microcaecilia unicolor. Next base: position 742,080,993 of record NC_044031.1, on the reverse strand, counting down.
AAGTGGTATTCTATAATCCGCACGTAAAGTTCAGCGTCATTTATAGAATAATGCTTAAGGGAGAGGTCACACATAAATTTAGGCACCGTCATTTGCACCAACGAATGTGTGGCGGGAATGCCCATGCCAAAATTGATGCACGGAGCAGCCATAATCTGTAATTACATGTGTAACTCAAAACCATGCCCTCAATCTACCCCAAAACACTCGCGATCCTCCCATTTCCATGGCCCCCTTTTCGGTCCACGTGTACATTTTAGGCACAGATCCCACACCTAAATTTACACACGCAAGTTCTAATTAAATCTAATTGGCGCCAATAATGGCAACTTTTATAGAATCGGGGGGTAAATGCTGGGCATCCCATTTTATACCTTTGGGTGATGTGATAGCGTATTACAATGCCCGTCAGCAAGCACGAAGCTTTAGTATAAAGCAGGGGCGTAGCCAGACTTCGGTGGGAGGGGGGTCCAGAGCCAAAAGTGAGGCACATTTTAGCCCCCCGGTGCCGCAGACCCCCCCGCCATTTTTAACCCCCCCACATTTTTGACCTCCCCGCCGCCACCACCACCTTTGACTCCCCCAGCGCCAACCCTTTCGACCCCCTCTTCCCGCCACCACCAACCCTCCCCCGCCGCCGCCGTCGGGTACCTTTGATGGCAACCCCCATCAGCCAAAGTCCTCTTCTCCGGCACAGCCGCGTTGCTGATCTGCAAGGGCAGGCTTCTGTTTCTGTGAGTCTGACGTCCTGCATGTACACGCAGGATGTCAGACTCACAGAAACAGAAGCCTGCCCTTGCAGATCAGCAAAGCAGCTGTGCCAGAGAACAGGACTTCAGACTCGCAGACTCAGACTCACAGAAACAGAAGTCAGATTCACAGAAACAGAATCCTGCCCTTGCAGATCAGCAACGCGGCCGCGCCGGAGAAGAGGACTTCAGACTCACAGACTCAGACTCACAGAAACAGAAGTCAGACATCAGACTCACAGAAACAGAAGCCTGCCCTTGCAGATCAGCAACGCGGCCGCGCCGGAGAACAGGACTTCAGACTCACAGACTCAGACTCACAGAAACAGAAGTCAGACATCAGACTCACAGAAACAGAAGCCTGCCCTTGCAGATCAGCAACGCGGCCGCGCCGGAGAACAGGACTTCAGACTCACAGACTCAGACTCACAGAAACAGAAGTCAGACATCAGACTCACAGAAACAGAAGCCTGCCCTTGCAGATCAGCAACAAGGCCGTGCCGGAAAAGAGGACTTTGGCTGGCGGGGGTTGGGGACCCCCGCCAGCAAAGGTACCTGACGGCGGGAGGGGGGGGGGTTGAAGGGGTTGGCAGCGGGGGGGCCAGGGCCAAATCTACGGGGGCCCATGCCCCCGTGGCCCCACGTAGCTACGCCCCTGGTATAAAGGCCCCAAAAGGAATTATCCTTAAGAACATCCGTGTGCATTGCCTATAAACTGTTAAATGAAAATTAGCCTTATAATCATACTTTGTACAGCAGGTTCTATCTTTCTTTTTTATTCCTTTCCTCTGTACTTTCCCACTTTGGTGGTAACAAATTTATAAGGGGTTTCTGCAGAGAAGGTAGCTTTATAACTAAAAAAAAACAACTTTCAAATAATATGACTATTATAGGAAAATTCCAAAAAAGTGTCTAGAAAATGTCCTTCTTCGGAAAATTTTTGAACTCATTCTCTGATAATACTTAAGGACTCTTTTATAAAGGTGTGGAAGGCTCTACACACGTGCAGTGCATGCCAAAATGAGACTACTGCCCGGGACAAATCATTTTTTTATTTCTTGCTGCATGCAGCGTTTCCAGCGTTAATTGGAAGTTGGCATGCACCGACCAGTCACCGCACATGTATCGCATGACTCCTTACTGCTAGATCAATCTGTGGCATATGACGTTTAATGTGAGCAAGTGCAAAGTGATGCATGTGGGAAAGAGGAACCCAAATTATAGCTACGTCATGCAAGGTTCCACGTTAGGAGTCACGGACCAAGAAAGGGATCTAGGTGTCGTCGTTGATGATATGTTGAAACCTTCTGCTCAGTGTGCTGCTGCGGCTAAGAAAGCAAATAGAATGTTAGGTATTATTAGGAAAGGAATGGAAAACAAAAATGAGGATATTATAATGCCTTTGTATCACTCCATGGTGCGACCGCACCTCGAATATTGTGTTCAATTCTGGTCGCCGCATCTCAAAAAAGATATAGTGGAATTAGAAAAGGTGAAGAAGGGCGACAAAAATGATAAAAGGGATGGGATGACTTCCCTATGAGGAAAGGCTAAAGCGGCTAGGGCTCTTCAGCTTGGAGAAAAGGCGGCTGAGGGGAGATAAGATAGAGGTCTATAAAATAATGAATGGAGTTGAATGGGTAGATATGAAGCGTTTGTTCACGCTTTCCAAAAATACTAGGACTAGGGGGCATGCGATGAAGCTACAATGTAGTAAATTTAAAACAAATCGGAGAAAATATTTCTTCACTCAACGTGTAATTAAACTCTGGAATTCGTTGCCAGAGAATGTGGTAAAGTCGGTTAGCTTAGCGGAGTTTAAAAAAGGTTTGGATGGCTTCCTAAAGGAAAAGTCCATAGACCGTTATTAAATGGACTTGGGGGAAAATCCACTATTTCTGGGATAAGCAGTATAAAATGTTTTGTACATTTTTGGGATCTTGCCAGGTATTTGTGACCTGGATTGGCCACTGTTGGAAACAGGATGCTGGGCTCGATGGACCTTTGGTCTTTCCCAGTATGGCAATACTTATGTACTTATGGCAGTAAGGCTCAGGCCAAAAATGGACATGCGCTGGTTTCGATTTTAGCGCAGGTCCATTTCCCGGCCCTTTTTCCTAGTTGGTGTAAAAAATGCCACAGTGTGCGCCGAAAAGGCACGCTTCCACTACTGCAGGCCACTTTTTACCGCAGCTTATTAAAAAGACCGCTCAACGTTTTTGTTTTTTTGAAGAAGTATTTTTATCACAAAGTGATTTAAACATTTCTTTGAGAAGAACACTTGATACAACTGGGGTCTCCCTGAAGCAGTGTGTGCAAAACAATGTCCATATCAGGGACTGTGGGCAGTGGAGTTAGGTGATTCTTTTTAAAAGTCTCTTAAACAAGTCTTTAAAGAAACTTATTTGAATGTGGAAGTTACGGGACGTTGATCGTCTGCAACTATTTTAGGCGAAACAGTTTGACTTGGAGATTTCATTGAGTTTTTCATTATGTGCAATGATAAAAATTATTGAGATGTGTAATTCGTGACATCAATGATGTTAAATTAGTCTCAAATTATATACGCATAATTATTCAATATTACTGAAACATTTATATCACTGCGGGGTTGTTTTTGATTTTGACTTGTACGATTCCTATCAGTGCAGTTCTACTGTCCCCGTGTCTGATGGGTTTGAAAAATAGCTTAGCAAAACTATCCACACAGATTTGTACATGCTAGAATATACTACTACTACTACTTAACATTTCTAGAGTGCTACTAGGGTTACGCAGCGCTGTACAGTTTAACAAAGAAGGACAGTCCCTGCTCGAAGGAGCTTACAATCTAAAGGACGAAATGTCAAGTTGGGGCAGTCAAGATATCCTGAATAGAGGTGTAGTGGTTAGGTGCCGAAGGCGACATTGAAGAGGTGGGCTTTGAGCAAGGATTTGAAGATGGGCAGGGAGGGGGCCTGGCATATGGGCTCAGGGAGTTTGTGTGTAGTAATTTGATTGTTCTTTTATAGGAGAAACATTTAACAGTGGGCGGGCAAACGTATGCAGGGGGAGGGGGAATGGAAAAAAGTAGTAACAGTAACGTAGGTAATGACGGCAGATAAAGACCTGAATGGTCCATCCAGTCTGCCCAACAAGATAAACTCATTTTACATGGTATGTAATATTCCATGCATGTTTGAATTCCATTACCATTTTTATCTCCACCACCTCCCGCAGGAGGGCATTTCACGTATCTACCACCCTTTCCGTGAAAAAATACTTCCTGACTTTACTCCAGAATCTGCCCCCCTTCAACCTCAATTCATTTCCTCTAGTTCTACCACCTTCCTGTCTCCGGAAAAGGTTCGTTTGCGGATTAATACCTTTCAAATATTTGAACATCTGTATTATGTCACCCCTGTTTCTCCTTTCCTCCAAGGTATACATGTTCAGGTCGGCAAGTTTTGTCAAGGGCTGTGGTTGCGCTACCGGACTAGTAGCAAGGCTGCACTTACGAATGAACGAATACTCATACTGGGGCAAACTGAGGGTCCATCTAACCCAGTATCCTGCTTCCAGCAGTGGCCAATCCAGGTCACAAGCAGGGGCGTAGCCAGACCAGCGGGAGGGAGGTTCAGACCCCGAGGTGAGGGGCATATTTTAGTCCCGTCCCCCCCGGTGCTGCTGACCCCCCCGCCATTGCCGCCACCACCACCACCAACTTTGACCCCCTTCCCTGCCGACGATCTTCTCGACCCCCCCTCCCGCCACCAACCCTCCCCCGCCGTTGCCTACCTTTGCTGGCGGGGGACCCCAACCCCCGCCAGCCGAGGTCCTCTTCTTCCTTCGTTCTGTTTCTGAGTCTGACGTCCTGCACGTTGTACGTGCAGGACGTCAGACTCACAGAAACACAATGAAGCCTTGCGATCTGCAGGGCTTTGTTCTGTTTCTGTGAGTCTGACGTCCTGCATGTTGTACGGGCAGAACATCAGACTCAGAAACAGAACGAAGGAAGAAGAGGACCTCGGCTGGCGGGGGTTGGTGTCCCCCGCCAGCAAAGGTAGGCGACGGCGATGACGGGTTGGCGGCAGGAGGGGGGTCGAGAGAGTCGTCGGCAGGGGGGTCCAGGGCCAAATCTACGGGGGCCCAGGCCCCCGTGGCCTCACGTAGCTATGCCCCTGGTCACAAGTACTTGGCAGAATCCAGGTGGTGCTAAGTGCAGGCGTGCTGTCAGTCGTCAGAGCAAGCATGCAGTCCCAAGCCGCACACTAGCTGTTACCAACAACCATGCCTCTGCTCCATCCCTGTCATGCCCACTCAGCGTGTTAGGCAGCTAGCGTGGATTTTTGCCGTGATCGCTTTTTTAATGTGTGTTAGAAGCTGGTGCAGGGCTGCATTAACCTCTAACATGCAATAAAACCAGTCTTAGCAGCTTAACGCTGCTTAGTAAAAGCAGGGGTGTAGCTTTGGGGGCCACAAGGGCCTGGGCCCCCGCAAATTTCATCCGGGCCCCTGGTTTTGCTGGCGGGAGTCCCCAACCCCTGCCAGCCGAAGCCTTCTTCAGTGCCCGTCTCCGGCGCAGCCGCGTTCCTGCTCTGCTCTTCTTTCTTCTTGCTCCTCCTCCTCCTGTCCTGTGCATGCTGATGCTCCTTTACATGGAACTGAGGAGCGTCAGCGTGCACAGGACAGGAGGAGGAGCAAGAAGAGCAGGGCAGGAACGCGGCTGCGCCAGAGATGGGCGCTGAAGAAGGCTTCGGGGACCGCCACCAGCAAAGGTATTTGTTTGCGAGGCAAGGGGGTTGCGAGGAGGCACAAGGCAGTGGCGGTGGGAGGTGAGGCGAAGCGTGACGGTGGGGGGGGGGGGAGTGGCAGGGCGGCACTCAAAATGTGCCCCCAACCTCGGGCTCTGGCCCCCCTCCCACTGTAAGGTCTGGCTACGCCCCTGAGTAAAAGACTCCCTTAATTTAGTCAAGTGGCTAAATTCGTCAAATTTTGTGCAGATCTGGGGCAAGTTTAATTCAAAGGGAAAAAGTTAAGAGGGAAGCGTTGATTTTCAGTGCTAACGATTTAATTTGTCTGCCCAAATAGGAGCTGCAGTAACAAGCCAAGATTTAACTGGCCACTCTCCTTTCTCCTGACTGTAAATAGGTAATAGTTAGAATTACAGACCACTTCCCTGAAGAAAAAAAAAAAGAAGCAAAACATTGGCCATGTCTGCAGTTGGTCCGATAGAGATTAAGGCACCTGTTTACTAAGGTGCGTTAGTGTTTTTAGGTGCACCTACATTTAGCACACATGCTAACCATGTAGGCGCCTATAGGAATATTGTAGACACGTACATGGTTAACATGCCTACAAGGTTAACAAGCGTTAAAAATGTTAACGCGCCCATAACGCTGCTTAGTAAACAGGGCTCTAAGCTAAATACCGTTTTATTCATAGTGAGAATGAAACAGTTGAAGTAATTGTGAATTACAGTTGTAAGTAAGATATATGGATCTGAAAGGACCAATGAAAATATTTAGTGAGCGGTGAACTTGTAATACTGTGAGTTCATTTGACATATTCCACCTCTGATGGTCCATAAAATTTATAAGTATTGGAGCAACGTTTATGAACATGTTGATGAAATGGTTATAACTCTGAAGCAAAGATTTTATATAGGGAAAAGTTATATTATTAGCTATTGGCAACACTGCAGGGATTTCCACCTAGTGTATCTATTTCCCCGCATAGACAATTTGGTTGTTTCAAAAGGTACTAATTTAAGCTGACACTTGAGTTTAAATTAACATGAAAAATGAGCTTGCGGAGCTACTGCTAGTGATATGCAACTTATCCTTAAAATCGAGCGTGGTACCGGAAGATTGGAAGGTGGCCAATGTAACGCCCATTTTTTAAAAAGGCTCCAGGGGAGATCCGGGAAATTATAGACCGGTGAGTCTGACGTCGGTGCCTGGGAAAATGGTAGAGGCTATTATTAAAAACAAAATTACAGAGCACATCCAAGGACATGGATTACTGAGACCAAGTCAGCATGGCTTTTGTGTGGGGAAATCTTGCCTGACCAATTTACTTCAATTCTTTGAAGGAGTGAACAAACATGTGGACAAAGGGGAGTCGGTTGATATTGTGTATCTGGATTTTCAAAAGGCGTTTGACAAGGTACCTCATGAAAGGCTACAGAGGAAATTGGAGGGTCATGGGATAGGAGGAAATGTCCTATTGTGGATTAAAAACTGGTTGAAGGATAGGAAACAGAGAGTGGGGTTAAATGGGCAGTATTCACAATGGAGAAGGGTAGTTAGTGGGGTTCCTCAGGGGTCCGTGCTAGGACCGCTGCTTTTTAATATATTTATAAATGATTTAGAGATGGGAGTAACTAGCGAGGTAATTAAATTTGTTGATGACACAAAGTTATTCAAAGTCGTTAAATCGCGACAGAATTGTGAAAAATTACAAGAGGACCTTACGAGACTGGGAGACTGGGCGGCTAAATGGCAGATGATGTTTAATGTGAGCAAGTGCAAGGTGATGCATGTGGGAAAAAAGAACCCGAATTATAGCTACGTCATGCAAGGTTCCACGTTAGGAGTTACGGACCAAGAAAGGGATCTGGGTGTCGTCGTCGATAACACACTGAAACCTTCTGCTCAGTGTGCTGCTGCGGCTAAGAAAGCGAATAGAATGTTGGGTATTATTAGGAAAGGTATGGAAAACAGGTGTGAGGATGTTATAATGCCGTTGTATCGCTCCATGGAAGACGTGGAGGGGCATAATTGAACGAAAACGCCTATCTCCATGGGCGTTTATCTCCGAGAACGGGTCCGTGAAGGGGCGGACCGAACCGTATTTTCGAAAAAAATAGACGTCTGTGTTTTATTCGACAATTTGGGAGCTGGGCGTTTTTGTTATTCAGCGATAATGGAAAATGAAAGCGCCCAGCTCAAAAACGAATAAATCCAAGGCATTTGTTCGTGGGAGGGGCCAGGAGTCGTAGTGCACTGGTCCCCCTCACGTGCCAGGACACCAACCGGGCACCCTAGGGGGCACTTTTACAAAAAAAAAAAAAAGGTAAAAGAGCTCCCAGGTGCATAGCACCCTTCCCTTGTGTGTTGAGCCCCCCAAATCCCCCTCAAAACCCACTGCCCACAAGTCTACACCATTATTATAGCCCTAAAGGGTGAAGGGGGCACCTACATGTGGGTACAGTGGGTTTGGGGAGTTGGACGACTAATAAGCATTAAGCAGCACAATTGTAACAGGTAGGGGGGGATGGGCCTGGGTCTACCTGCCTGAAGTCCACTGCACCCCCTAACAACTGCTCCAGGGACCTGCATACTGCTGCCAGGGAGGTGGGTATGACATTTGATGGTAAAAATAAAAAGTTATGAAATATCATGTTTTGTGGTGGGAGGGGGTTAGTGATCACTGGGGGAGTCAGGGGAGGTCATCCCCGATTCCCTCTGGTGGTCATCTGGTCATTTAGGGCACTTTTTGGGGCCTTATTCGTGAAAAAACAGGGTCCAGGAAAAGTGCCCTAAATTCTAGCTACAAACGCATACTTTTTGTCCATTATCGGCGAAAGGCGCCCATCTCTCCTCGGCCGATAACCACGCCCCAGTTCCGCCTTCGCCACGCCTCCGACACACCCCCGTCAACTTTGTACGCTTCCGCAATGGAATGCAGTTGAAAACGTCCAAGTTTGGCTTTCGATTATACCGCGTTATTCGTTTTTGTGAGATAAACGTCCATCTCCCGATTTAGGTCGGAACTTGGGCGTTTTTCTCATTCGATTATAAGCAGGAAAGTCTCTTTCAACTTAGATTTCCAATGTTCAGGAAGTAAAGATTGGTTGCACAACTCTCTTCCTCTATCTTGTATCAGTTTGCTAATTTGTGGAATCAACTTCTTTTTTTGTTTAGGATCATCTACTCATTATTTTACATTTAGAAAGAATCTGAAAGCTTTTCTGATTCGTAAAGTTGTTTTATCTATTGTTTCATTAATTAGATCTTTTGAATGTTGAAATATTTTATCTGTAACTCCTGGACAGACTGGTCTGGTTCTTGTTTTATTTATTTATTTATTGCATTTGTATCCTACATTTTCCCACCTCTTTGCAGGCTCAATGTGGCTTACAATACATCATGAGTGGTGGAAGTACATTAAAAATAGACATTTAGTGTTACAGAATAATCTTGGACAGCATAATAATGATAAAACATGGTAGTGGTATAACAAGCAGATATTGTAAGACAGTTTTGACTGTGTGTGGGGGAGTTATGTGTATTCAAATTGGTTGATCTTTGTGGTAAGCCTTGTCAAAGAGATGTGTCTTCAGTAGTTTGCGGAAGTTCATTAGTTCGCTGATCGTTTTCAAGTTGCGCGGCAGTGCGTTCCATATCTGTGTGCTTAAGTAGGTAAAGTTTGACGCGTGCATTAATTTGTATTTTAGACCTTTGCAGTTAGGGAAGTGCAGATCAAGGAATGTGCGGGTTGATCTTTTGGCATTCCTGGGTGGTAGGTCTATCAGGTCTGACATGTAGGCTGGTGCATCTCCGTGAATGATTTTAAGAACTAGGGAGCAGATTTTGAACGTGATGCGTTCCTTAAGTGGGAGCCAGTGTAGTTTTTCTCGTAGGGGCTTAGTGCTTTCACATTTAGTTTTGCCGAATATGAGTCTAGCTGCAGTGTTCTGGGCTGTCTGAAGTTTCTTGATTATTTGCTCTTTGCAGCCGGTGTAGAGTGCGTTGCAATAGTCTAGATGACTGAGCACCATTGATTGTACCAGGTTACGGAAAACATTCCTTGGGAAGAAAGGTCTTACTCTTTTTAATTTCCACATTATGGAATCCCTCCTTCAACCTAATAGGTATAGGCAGAATACAGGAACTGGTGTAACATAACATAACATGTTAATGAGGTTAATATGAATTATTAGTAAATAGTTCTTAATATATAAAATTCTGCAGATCAGCAGTAATTAATGCACATTAATGTGTGTTAATCAGTAGTAATGCAATATAGAGGGCATCTATGGGTTTATCCCATATGCTGCCATAACATGGCTGAACCAACCCTTCCCCATACTCCCAACATTATGATGGGAGTGCGGGGAAGGGGTGGGTTTGGAGCCTTAAACTGAAGAGAGAGGCATAAGGTTGACTGGTGCAGAATTCAGGCACCAATGAGGAGTAAAGGTGTTTTAGGAAGAGAATGGTGACATTTTGGTGGGCAACACCTTTTGTGAAAGACCAATGGAGAGAGATTTTTTTTTTGTGACCCAATCACCCTCCTAAAAAGTGGTCTGGGAGATAGTAGGAAGGATATGCAGTGAATATGAGTAAATATTTTAGGGGTGGGATTTGGGCCATTCCTTATTTGGATGGTACCTGATGGATGCCCTAAATGAAGAATTTAATAGGGGTCAAAGAAAGGAGTGGGAGGGGGGTCCATGTGAAATGCCACCATGGGCCAAAGGGGGTAAGGCAAGGTCATGCAGAATTGCAGGCCATGTCATGTGGGGGGTTTGTGCAAGGTAGTTATTAAGAGTACTGGTTAGTTCATTACCGACTAATCAGGCATTGACAATTGATGTTTATATTATTGAGAAGTTATTTCATCTTGATTTGTTGTATGGGAAATGGTTTGACGACTTATGTTTAACTGTGTTAATTTCAGTAATGAAGCTGCACCAGTTACTGCCACATGCAAGTTGTCTGTTGTATTTTTTGGTTTTGAAACTAACAGTGAGGATGATAGAAAGTATGAATGCCTAATCATTTTACCTCTATCCAGGAAGTCTAGACTGCCCCAATTGACTATCTGCACATGTTGCCCTTTAGATTGTAAACTCCTTTGAGCAGGGACTGTCCTTCTTTGTTAAACTCTACAACACTGCGTAACCCTAGTAGTGCTTTAGAAATGTTAAGTAGTAGTAGTAGTTACACCTTGTAGTAAATCTAGTCTGTAGTGTTTAAAAAAAATGAAACAGTCCCTCTTTCCTACCCGCCTCCCTCTTGTTCATAAAAAAGACAGAAGGTTAGGACATGTCCACTTCCCTCCTTCCTGTCCAATAAAGTTAACTCTTTACTTTTACATGCTCATATGTTTACTTAGAAGTTTCTATATCTAACTCTGCTTAGGTATAGTAGTAATGAAGGATAATCTAAAATTTGTACCAAATTATACGTGGAGGAGTAGCCTAATGGTTAGTGCAGCAGGCTTTGAGCCTGGGTTTGATTCCCGCTGCAGCTCCTTGTGACCTTGGGCAAGTCACTTAACCCTCCATTGCCCCAGGTACAAAAAACATAGATTGTGAGCCTTCTAGGGACTGAGAAAGTACCTGCATATAATGTGTACAACACTGTGTATGTCTAGTAGTGCTACAGAAGTGATTAGTAGTGGAACATGCTACATTGTTCCCTCTATTTCTACCACTTGCTATAGTGTATGATGCATGTAATTAATCTGTTCTGTTGACTTCCAGGCACATTATTCATACCGGGTTCATATATTTGAACAATGTTTACGATAAAGGCGACAAGGACTCACCCGAAAAGAAGTAATCTGTAATCTCTGTGAAAAAGACAGAGAGATAATTACCACATTAAGTAAAATGACAAAAGAGTAACAGCACTTACATAAAAACCACTAAAGACAGCACAACGTAGTAAAGACATAAGCAGATCTTTCCTTCCTCAGCACTATTTTCTCAAACAGCAGCCCATAGTGGCTCACAAAATGAGTGGAATCCTTTTCCCAAGGTTAGTTTCACTTAGGGGACACAGAACGTCTAGAGGTTTTAATCACTAACAGCAAATTAACTTATTCTGGAGGAAGGCTTCCAGTTTTTGAATTAATTTTATAGATATTTCATAGTAAGGCGACCAGGTCTAACCCTCTGTTAAAATGCTGTGTCGCATCCTGAAGTCCAAACTACGGTACACAAGCATTCTTCTCATTATTTCGTTTCCCATTTTTTTTCCTTACTTTGTTTTCTCTGAACACCACATCAGGGGCCCTTTTACTAATAAGATGTGGTAAAAAGGGCCCTGAGCTAGCAGTGAGGGCTGTTTTTGCCGCACGCTGAGGCTATTTTTACCGCAGCGTGTAAAATGGCTGAAAAAACATGGCCATGCGGTATGATTGCTCTTACCATGTGGCCATGTGGTGGAGGAGCACTTACTAACACCCACTAAGGAGCACACTAGGGCTGAAACTACGGCCAGTGTCCACATTGGGCCGGCGGTAGCTCCATATTGGCATGCGGTAAGCCTGCGCTGAGCTTACCACTGCTTAGTAAAAGGGCCCCTTAGTTTTCTGCTGAACACCATTTATAAGTAGGTTTTGGCTTCCAGACTCATTACACAGACACAGTGGCGTAGCGAGGGCAGCTGCCACCCGGGGCGGTTCACCGCTGCGCACCCCCCCCCCCAGGTGCAGCATGACACCCCCCACAGCGCATCAACCCCCCCTCAGCGTATCACTCAAGCCCCCCCCCGAGTGCATTCTTGCCTGCGCCGTGTGCACGCCGCTGGGGTGGGGGTGTCAGTTCCGCTGGTTCCCTGCTCCCTCTGCCCCGGAACAGGAAGTAACCTGTTCTGGGGCAGAGGGAGCAGGGAACCAGCAAAGCCGACACCCCTCCAGCGGCGTGCAACCGGGGCGGACCGCCCCCACCGCCCCGCTCTTGCTATGCCACTGAACAGACAGAAGACAGATGGGAGTCCAGGTGTTCAATGTATTAACCCATTCTATCCACCCCACCCCCCAAAAAAACCTGTTCAGGTTGGAGAAATTAGCTACAAATTGGTAGAAATGAGAGAAATCAAATAGTGGTATCAAACATTTTTTCATAGTTAACACCAACAAAGAATCAGGTGGCTATTTCTGAAGCCCTATTCAAGACTTACATATGGAAAAACTTGCATTTTCATGTCTATCTTGGATACACATGGAAACCTCACTTTCAGAAAGCTGATATTTACAGGTGTAAGGATGTACCACGTACAGATAGCAAGGGGTAGAGCTTGAGCGGGGCTTGGATAGGATCAAATCTAGACACATATTTTGCATTTCAAAAAGGGAATACACATGGATTCCTTCATTTATCAATGCTGGGATTTATATTTACATTTATATTATGCAATTACCTAATAGTTCAATACAGATTACAGTAAAAAACAAACAAACCTGTCAATCAGACTGGGAAATCACAAGAAAGAACATCCAGCACATTATATTATTATAAAGTTCAATTTCCCCAAAAACGAGTGAATAAAAAGCTTTCAGTTTCTTCCCATACCTTAAATAGTTAGATTCCAATCGAACTCCATTTGGTAAGGAGATCCAGATGATAAAGGGGATGGGACGACTTCCCTATGTGGAAAGGCTAAAGCGGCTAGGGCTCTTCAGCTTGGAGAAAAGGCGGCTGAGGGGAGATATGATAGAGGTCTATAAAATAATGAGTGGAGTTGAACGGGTAGATGTGAAGCGTCTGTTCACGCTTTCCAAAAATACTAGGACTAGGGGGCATGCGATGAAGCTACAATGTAGCAAATTTAAAACGAATCGGAGAAAATTTTTCTTCACTCAACGTGTAATTAAACTCTGGAATTTGTTGCCAGAGAATGTGGTAAAGGCGGTTAGCTTAGCGGAGTTTCAAAAAGGTTTGGACGGCTTCCTAAAGGAAAAGTCCATAGACCGTTATTAAATGGACTTGGGGAAAAATCCACTATTTCTGGGATAAGCAGTATAAAATGTTTTGTACATATTTGGGATCTTGCCGGGTATTTGTGACCTAGATTGGCCACTGTTGGAAACAGGATGCTGGGCTCGATGGACCTTTGGTCTTTCCCAGTATGGCAATATTTATGTACTTACGTATACTAGATGCTTGATAAGCAATAGACATAATCCTCCGGGATTAAGAAGACTGAATGACTGCATATATAAGACTGCACAATTGACTAACGAACAGCAAGATAAGTAACCCTCATAAAAATTTCATTATAAAACCTACAGTAAAGGTAATTGAGGGCTACACTGACAGAGCAGGTTTTTCAACCAGTGATGATCAGGCAGTGTTCTATAAAGTTGGGTTCAACGAAAGGAGTATGTGCCTGGGTTTGAGGCTTTTTCTCCTATGAACACATAACTGGACACTACATTACAAGTAGAGTAGAGGTCACAGGGTTTGATTTGTTATTTAGCCTTAGCACATGGCCATTAATACAAAAAATGGAAAATTGGCCATTTTACAGCTGCAGCAAGAATGGCCTTAACACACAGGAAAAACCTCCTTAAGGGCAAACTAAGGCGATGTTTTGCCACAGCTTAGTAAAAGGGCCCTATAGCATGTAAATGTAAGGGTGGCATACACATGGATGGGCAATGAGCAGGTCTGCAACCTACGTATGTAACTTCAAGAACACAGTAACTTACATTGTATCCCTGCCACATTTACAGACCTGCCAAGTCTCCCGCATTCAGCGGGAGACTCCCGCTTTGGCGGGTCATCTCCCGCACTCCCGCCAAAGCGGGAAAGTCTCCCGCTGAGAAACTGACCGCTGATCCCTTTTTCCCCTACTGCTGCTACTTCTTCCAGTGAGCAGCAGCGGCAGCAAAACAACTCCTGCCACCCGCTCCCCCTTTCACCTGGTATCCGTTTCCTGGCCACTGCTGCTCCAGGGGCAGAGAGAGGAGCGGCAGAGCCAACAGCCCAAACTTAAAGGCTGCAGTGGCCCCGTGCTTGCTGTTTTTTTTTTTTTTTTTTTCATCGCCACTGCAGCCCAACAGAAGAAGCAAAGCAGCAGTGGCCAGGAAACGGATACCAGGTGAAAGGGGGAGCGGGTGGCAGGAGGTAGACTGGAGAGAGTGGGGAGGAAATGATGTGAAGACACTGGATAGAAGAGGGGTATAGAGAGAGAGAGATTGAAAGGTGGGGAGAGAAGGACGGGACATGGAAAAGGGCTGGAGAGAGAGAGAGAGAGAAGCTGCTGGAGAGAAGGATGGGGAGAAAGGGGGGGGGGGATCCTTGCTGGACAGATGGCAAGAGAAAGAGGGGAGATGCTGGATGAAAGGAGAGAGAGATTAGGAGAAGATGCTGGAAGGAAGGGTAGGGATAGAAACAGGAGAGACACTGAAGGATGGGGAGAGGGAGAGGGGACATGATGAATGGAAAAGGGTAGAGAGAGAGAGACACTGGATGGAAAGAAGGAGAGAGAGAGAGAGAGACTGGATGGAAGGATCGGGAGAGGGTTAGATGTTGGATGGAAAGATTGGGAGAAGGGGTAGACATTGGATGGAAGGATGAAGAAAGAGAGAAGATGGATGGAAAGATGGAGAGAGAAAGAGGGAAGACAGATGGAAGGATGGAGAGAAAGACGCTGGATGGAAGGATAGGGAGAGAAAGAGAGAAGGCACTGGATAAGATAGGGAGAGAAAGAGGGGAGATGAATGAAAGGATGCAGAGAGAAAGGGGGAGAGACTGGAAAAAAAGTGTAGAGAAATAGACAGACACTGGATAGAAGGAGGGGGAGAGAGAAAGAGACACTGGATGGAAGGGTCAGGGGAGAGGGTAGATGGGTGGAAAGATGGGGAGAGAAAGAGGGAAACCGCTGGAAGGAAGGGTAGGGAGAAAAAGGAGACGCTGGATAGAAGGATGCAGAAAGAAAGAGGGGAGACACTAGAGGGATGGGGAGAGAAAGAGGGGAGCTGCTGGATGGAATGGGGGAGAGGACAGAGTAGTGAAAGACCGGAGAATAAGAGGAAGGGGCATATAACATAGTAGATGACGGCAGAAAAAGACCTGCACGGTCCATCCAGTCTGCCCAAGAAGATAAATTCATATGTGCTACTTTTTTTATTTGTACTGTCCTCTTCAGTGCACAGACCGTATAAGTCTGCCCAGCACTATCCCCGCCTCCCAACCACCAACCCCGCCTCCCAATGGAGAACATGGGTGAGGAAAAGATGAAAAGCCATAGGAAGATGAAGGAAAAAGAAGGAAATTAAAGAATGGATAGTAAGAATGAATTAAATTTGGACAGAGAGAGAGGCAGAAAAATGGAGAGAAAAAGGATGAATGGCAGGAAACCCTGGCAAGAGAAAGACAAAGGAAAGCAGAATCAAGAGACTGGGAGCAACACAATTAGAAAAAGTCAATGGGCAGAAAACAAAGGTAAAGAAAATAATTTTATTTTTAATTTAGGATAAAATAATGTGTTAGCTAATTGAAAAGGGTATTAGACTATTAAATAAAATATTTTCTGAAATGGCTGCAGGTTTGAGGTGTGCCAGGGGTGGAGCCATGCAGAGTGGGTGGAGCCAATGCAAAGTAGGGCGGGGCTAGGGGGTATGTAACATAGTAACATAGTAGATGACGGCAGAAAAAGACCTGCACGGTCCATCCAGTCTGCCCAACAAGATAACTCATATGTGCTACTTTTTGTGTATACCCTACTTTGATTTGTACCTGTGCTCTTCAGGGCACAGACCGTATAAGTCTGCCCAGCACTATCCCCGCCTCCCAACCACCAGCCCCGTCTCCCAACCACAGGCTCTGACACAGACCGTATAAGTCTGCCCAGCACTATCCCTGCCTCCTAACCACCAGTCCCGCCTCCTACCACCGGCTCTGGCACAAACCATATAAGTCTGCCCAGCACTATCCTCACCTCCCAACCACCAGCCCCGCCTCCCACCACCGGCTCTGGCACAGACCTTATAAGTCTGCCCAGCACTATCCCTGCCTCCCAACCACCAGTCCCGCCTCCTACCACCGGCTCTGGCACAGACCATATAAGTCTGCCCAGCACTATCCTCACCTCCCAACCACCAGCCCCGCCTCCCACCACCGGCTCTGGCACAGACCTTATAAGTCTGCCCAGCACTATCCCCGCCTCCCAACCTCCAGTACTAAAATCTCCCTCTCAAAAATTGGGACCCCTTGGTAGCTCTGCACCAGGTCTATGGCATCGATACTTGGTTACTATTCTATAGTGGAATTTGGGTTCCCCGACGCTGTTATGAATAAGTTTTCACCATACAGCATACAAAATTTTTTTGGGAACTACCAATATAACTATTCTTCAGTGGTATAATATAATCATAAAAAAGAATAGTCTAATACAAATTTATTTATTACAAACAACATAATGTATTGTGATTCATTACAAACCATATTAAAACCCCCCTATTACATCAATCGATTCCAGATGTATTACACACCATTTCACTATACATAGACTCCCTACCTACTTATATATAATAATAATACCATTCAAAAACAATAATTGTATAAATGTTCATCAATGAATACTTTTAGGAAGACTATGCCCACTTATAATATAAACAAACCATCTGGAGGGAAAATCTGAATTCCCCTGTATTGTAAGTCCAATGTTCAGCCACGGAAAAACTATGGTTCCTTAAAGGATCCTTTAAATAAATAAATAAATCGACCAAGCAGTTGCAGTCCACAAAACAACTTTTGATGTAAGCAACTGTCTTAATAGAAATGAAGATCGAAACGCAATTTGAAAGATTTTATGCTGATAGCTCTACACAAGACTGTGGTTCGCCAATGGGCATCCTCAGGAGCCGTTCAAAATGCCACTGCAAAGCAGCGGCTACTCGACAATCATAAAATCAGTACAGGAGTATATATTAAAGACATCTATATAACAGTGGCGTTCCTAGGGGGGCTGACACCCGGGGCGGATCGCTGATGCGCCCCCTCCTGGCGAAAGACCCCCCCCGGGTGCACGCCGCTGGGAGGGGGGGTGCCGCGCGCCTGTCCGCTTCGTTCGTTTCCATGCTCCCTCTGCCCCAGAACAGGAAGTAACCTGTTCCGGGGCAGACGGAGCACAGAACGAACGTAGCGGACAGGCGCAAGACACCCCCCCAGCGGCGTGCACCCGGGGCGGACCACCCCCACCGCCCCCCTCTTGGTACGCCACTTCTATATAATAACATTCCTAAAATTTTTAACTTCATTTAATATCACTTACATTTAACCAGGGTGCCACAATGGAGGTGTTTCGATCTGACATTTTATCAATCAGATTTGAAGTCTCGCACTATTATAGCAAAGGTCTTTTTAAAGACCAGCTCATTGACTCAATTTGAAAAGTTTCACGTCTGGAGATTTTGAGATTCATTTCTTGAAAAGACTCCTGAGGCAGGCCGTTGGGCGGAAACACACTGCTGTGTCGAGTTTTTGATCAATAAATCTTCTCAAGGATTAACATTGTCCTTCTTGTCTCTGGGGTCCGTGGTCATTTTCCCACTATCTCCCCTTCTATAAGTTAAAGAATTACCCACAAAAAAATAATAATTTGATTATTTTAGGTCATCTGAGGACATTGCAAGAACTCACCTGGAAAAGGTTGCTCCAGAAAGTGAGCACGAACTGTTTCTTTGGCAACTCCAAGGTTATTGGTGGCGATAAGTGTGTAATTCCCATTGTAGTAATGGGTGGGCTTGTTGAAGAGCAGGCAGCCATCGGAGACAGCACCTTGCTGGAAGTATTCGGTGCGGATAAAATCCACCTTTCTTAAAGTCTGGCCATTATGCAACCAGTTTAAGACTGGCTGAGGGTTCCCACGGACAGAAAATTCAATGCAGTGTTCGTGATGTGTCACTGGCTCCACCAAAGACAAAATTTTTGGTGGAACTGTAAAAGGTATGAAAAAGAAGAAGAAAAGATATTAATGCAAGCCAATATTTTAACTGAATTACTATGTAACTTTTTAAGTCTATGTCTTTTGATAATGAGCACCACAGGATACAAAATCAATGCTAACATTTATGCATACATTATCCAGTGGATTCTAGATATGGTGCCGAGATTTCTGTTCCAAAATGTACATGTAGATGAAAGATCTATGGACAAATTAATTAGCTTCTTATCTTATAAATCTTTCTTATCTGTTCCCTTCTCCACTACTGCCAACTCCAGACTTCACGCCTTCTGTCTCTCTGCACCCTACGCCTGGAATAAACTTCCTGAGCCCCTACGTCTTGCCCCATCCTTGGCCACCTTTAAATCTAGACTGAAAGCCCACCTCTTTAACATTGCTTTTGACTTGTAACCACTTGTAACCACTCGTCTCCACCTACCCTCCTCTCCTCCTTCCTGTACACATTAATTGATTTGATTTGCTTACTTTATTTTTTGTCTATTAGATTGCAAGCTCTTTGAGCAGGGACTGTCTTTCTTCTATGTTTGTGCAGCGCTGCGTACGCCTTGTAGCGCTATAGAAATGCTAAATAGTAGTAGTAGTAGCTTCTGAGCCAATTAACTGCAATAAATTGATGATAATAATCAATTATTGAAGTATGGCAATAATTGAAATTTTTATGCACAGTTCCCCATGCCCTATTCTATAACCCTTTGCACCTAAATCTCCTTGCGTGCAACTCAAAAGAGGGTGTGGCCAGGGGAGTGGCACGTGTGTTCCTAAAAGCTACATGCATGCTTATAGAATAGCCCCATCTCTGCATCAAAATGCATGCCCAGTACTGGGCACTGGCATTTCAAATTTTGGTACAGAAATGGGCTCTAAATGCTACAGATTTTTTCTGGCACTGAAATCTCCTTACCATTTATAGAATTCCCCCCCCCCCCCCCCCACAAGTGCATAAATGTGCATATTTGCACACTTATGCACATAAATGATAGCTTGGCATCTAAGTGCTACTATGCAAATACATGCCCATGTTGCATAGTGTATATTTTCATTTTCTTTCAAATTCTGCAACTTTACTGAAGGCAATATCACTCTACATACATTAACGTAACACTATATAAATCAGCTTGCAAATATTCAGTACAGTCATACCATAGTTCATTGGTATAATGCTAATCAAAACTCATGGCAATACCCAAATATGCAAAGTGTATATTTTCAAGGAGGGTGTATACGTGGATGGAACATGGGTGGGACACAAAATACTGTAAGTTATGTGTGGCTGGCATACGTGCAGGCTTCTAAATATGAGGCCAGTTGATACTGGATTATGCTAACATTTTATTAAGAAACCCAGGCATCTAGGTTCTTTTATAGAACAGACTCCAACCGCGCACATAAATGGAGCTGCTCAGTTATAGAATTGCTCCCCTCTGTCCGGACGATATTCAGCACACGGGAGGCAGGCTGATTAAATCCCGTGATTGGCGCTGAGCCCAGATATTGATTGCTGGGCTGTTTCTGGTGACTGGCATTGAATATCCTTTGGGTTTTTTTCAGGAAAGTTTAAACAACCAGCCAAGTCTATATCCAGCGCTGGCTGGTTACATTTCTAGTGGCCAAAGGTAGGCCTGCTATTTGGGTGGCATAATTTGGCTGCCAAACTTAGGGCCCTTTTTACCAAGCTGCAGCAAAAAGGACACTGGAGAGTCCCTTGCCCCTAGCATACCTTCCAGACAAGCTGGAGAAGACAGCATCATCACAGGCCAATTGACAAAAGTATCCATCGGCTGAGGGAAGATATGATAAAGGTCTATAAAAGAACGGGTAGATGTGAATCGCTTGTTTACTCCTTCCAAGAATGCAAGGACTAGGGAGCACGCAATGAAGGTACTAAGTAGTAAATGTAAAACAAACTGGAGAAAATATTTCTTCACTCAACGTGTAATTAAACTCTGGAATTCATTGCCATAGAATATAGTAAAAGCAGTTAGCTTAGCAGGGTTTAAAAAAAGGTTTGGATAATTTCCTAAAAGGAAACTCCATAAGCCATTATTAAGATGGATTTGGGAAAATCCACTGCTCATTTCTAGGATAAGCAGCATAAAATCTGTATTACTGTTCTGGGTTCTTGCCAGGTACTTGTGACGTGGATGGCCACTGTTGGAAACAGGATACTGGGCTTGAAGGACGTTCGGTCTTCTCAGTATGACAACGCCTATGTTCTTATGGTCCAACAGTGGTAGCGGCTGGCTGTGAGGAAGTACTCTGCCCCCTTAGCTTTCTGTTTTTGATACACATTTATTGAGGCAATTTAAATGTAGAGTTCAAAAGAGCTACCCCTTTATACCTTATTATTATTATTATTAACATTTGTATAGCACTATCAGACGCACGCACGCACGCACGCACGCAGCACTAAACACCCTATCCATAGTACTGCTCTGCATAAATAGAGGCCCTAAACTTGTTTAGATTACACATTCAGCAGTCCATCTTACATGGATAAATTATCTAAAAAATATGCACAGATATCTATATGAGTGATATGGATAGCTTTATGTGGTGGATCTCCTACTGAATAATGTCTTTTAAGAATTTGCATGCAAAAAGTGATTCACTTTTGGGTCATTTTTGAACGTTTTTCTCAATTTTTAGATATTTTTTCAAATCATTTTACACATTTATTCTCATGCACCTTATTTGTTATCTATATTCTGATCTCCTTATCCCATCAATGTGATTGTTGTTGTATTATATTGTAAGCCACTTTGAGCCTACAACTAGGTGGGGAAATGTAGGATATAAGTGCAGCAAATAAATAAATATTTATTTATTTATTTATTTAAATATAAATTAAAACATGTCTGGATATTTTTTATAAGCATTTATTGACTTAGCAAATATTAATTCATGGGTTAATATGTGTTAAATCAATTTAGTACCCGCTAAATATTTAAGTTGTCTTAATGAACCAAATGTGTGCTAATGAATGCACAACCGAATTTAGTGGCCCTTTCACTAAAGCTTAGTGCATGCTAACGGAATTAGCATGTGCTAAATGCTGAATGTCCTATTTTATACCTTTGGACCATGTGACACTTAGGGCCTTATTCTATAAAGGTTATACTCCTAAATTTAAGCTCTTAAATTTGCGCTCCTAAATTATGAGTATAATATATGGTCCTAAATGTATCCTCCTAATTCAGGCCCTATTACGCTCATAGATTTAGCATAAATTTAGAGCACAAATTTAGGCACATAACCTTTATTGAATAAGGCCCTTAATGCACACTAAGGGCCCTGTTTACCAAGCTATGCTGTAGGCGCGCTAATGCTAGACACAGCCATATATTCCTATGGGTGTCTTTCAGGCTTATTTTTGAAAGAGAAAGGCGCCCGTCTTCCAACACAAATCGGGAGATGGGCGTCCTTCTCTCAGAGTCGCCCAAATCGGCATAATTGAAAGCCGATTTTGGTTGTCCTCAACTGCTTCCCGTCGCGGGGATGACCAAAGTTCACAGGGGCGTGTCGGCACCGTAGCGAAGGCGGGACTGGGGCGTGATTAAGAGATGGGCGTCCTCGGCCGATAATGGAAAAAAGAAGGGCGTCCCTGACGAGCACTTGGCCGACTTTACTTGGTCCATTTTTTCTTGCGACCAAGCCATGAAAAGGTGCCTGAACTGACCAGATGACCACCGAAGGGAATCAGGGATGACCACCCCTTACTCCCCCAGTGGTCACTAACCCCCTTTCTCCCTAAAAAAAAACTTTTTTTTTGCCAGCCTCAAATGTCATACCCAGCTCCATGACAGCAGTGTGCAGGTCCCTGGAGCAGTTTTTTTTTTTTTTGTTACATTTGTACCCCGCGCTTTCCCACTCATGGCAGGCTCAATGTGGCTTACATGGGGCAATGGAGGGTTAAGTGACTTGCCCAGAGTCACAAGGAGCTGCCTGTGCCTGAAGTGGGAATGAAACTCAGTTCCTCAGTTCCCCCTATTCCACTAGCAACATTCCATGTAGAAGTCGGCCCTTGCAGATCACCAATGTGGCCGCGCAGGCTTCTGCTTCTGTGAGTCTGACGTCCTGCACGTACGTGCAGGACGTCAGACTCACAGAAACAGAAGCCTGCGCAGCCTTCTACGTGGAATGTTGCTAGTGGAATAGCAACATCCCATGTAGAATCTCCAATAGTAGCAACATTCCATGTAGAATGTCCAATAGTATCTATTTTATTTTTGTTACATTTGTACCCTGCGCTTTCCCACTCATGGCAGGCTCAATGCGGCTTACATGGGGCAATGGAGGGTTAAGTGACTTGCCCAGAGTCACAAGGAGCTGCCTGTGCCTGAAGTGGGAATCAAACTCAGTTCCTCAGTTCCCCAGGACCAAAGTCCAGCACCCTAACCACTAGGCCACTCCTCCACTCCAGTGAGTGCAGTGCACTTCAGGCAGGTGGACCCAGGCCCATCCCCCCCACCTGTTACACTTGTGGTGGTAAATGGGAGCCCTTCAAAACCCACCCGAAACCCACTGTACCCACATGTAGGTGCCCCCACTTCACCCCTTAGGGCTATGGTAGTGGTGTACAGTTGTGGGGAGTGGGTTTTTTTTTGGGGGGGTTGTGGGAGGTTTAGCACACTAGGTAAGGGAGCTATGCAACTGGGGGCAATTTGTAAGTACCTGGCAGAAATCCACTTTTTAGCAATATCCCATGCTACAATCCGGGGGGCAAGCAGCAGCCTCCCCATATCTGTCTTAATAGCAAACTATGGACTTTTCACTAGGAACGTATCCAAACCTTTTTAAAACTCAGATACGCTAACCGCTATTATCACATCCTCCAGCAAAGAGTTCCAGAGCGTAACTATTCATTGAGTGAAAAAAATATTTCCTCCTATTTGTTTTAAAAGTATTTCCATGTAACGTCCTTGAGTGTACCCTAGTCTTTGTACTTTTGGAACAAATAAAAAATCGATTTACTTCTTCTCGTTCTACACCACTCAGGATTTTTTAAACCTCAATCATGTCTCCCCCCATCCACCTCTTTTCCAAGCTCAAGAGCCCTAACCTCTTTAGCCTTTCCTCATATGAGAGGAGTTCCATCCCCTTTATAATTTTGGTCCCTCTTCTTTGAACCTTTTCTAATTTGTACCCCGTGCTTTCCTACTCATGGCAGGCTCAATGCGGCAATGGAGGGTTAAGTGACTTGCCCAGAGTCACAAGGAGCTGCATGTGCCTGAAGTGGGAATTGAACTCAGTTTCTCAGTTCCCCCAGGACCAAAGTCCACCACTCTAACCATTAGGCCACTCCTCCACTGTTGCTACTATTTGAGATTCTAGTGGAATAGCAACATTCCATGTAGAATCTCCAATAGTATCTATTTTATTTTTGTTACATTTGTACCCTGCGCTTTCCCACTCATGGCAGGCTCAATGCGGCTTACATATTGTATACAGGTACTTATTTGTACCTGGGGCAATGGAGGGTTAAGTGACTTGCCCAGAGTCACAAGGAGCTGCCTGTGCCTGAAGTGGGAATTGAACTCAGTTCCTCAGGACCAAAGTCCACCACCCTAACCACTAGGCTACTCCTCCACTCTGTTAATTCTGCTATATATTTTTTTGAGATATGGCAACCAGAACTGAACGCAATATTCAAGGTGTGGTCACGTGACACACTGGTGACGTTTTTGTTTATCAGTGTTTTTGATGCTGTATTAGTGGAAGTCTCTTTGTCATACTATTCTGCAATTATCAACTTTGGCTGAGACTGTGTAAATTGACTCCCGAGGCAGGCGCATGTGGTGCCGAAACGCAGTTCTGCGCCGACTCACTTTTTAGCCAATAAAGCACTTGTTTTAGAACAACATTGGTCTACCCCCTTCTCCTCTCGTTGTTGTTGTTGCTTGTGTTTTGTTGTTAAGGGGGCTGCTTCTGCTGTGCTCTTCTTGATGAACTGTATGTAGCAGTATACCTCTGAACATCAGGGTCCAAGAATAGTCAATTTTATGTGCGCGTAAACTGGCGTGATATGATGCTGTTGTCGGGTGTGGGACAGTTCCTTGTAGTCGAGTGAAAAGGGGTAGGTAGAATATGCTGTGATTGTCATCATAATTGTCCTGTATCTGCAAAATACTTCTTGAACAAATATGATTTCAATAGTCGACGGTCCTCAAGGACTGAATTTGGACACGAAAGAAACAGTATGTGAAACATGTTTAAAATAAATGCACCTAGCAATTCATTTCACTGCAAAGAAATAAGATCATACCAGAGGCATAACCAGACTACAGATTTTGGGTGGGCCTAGGCAAGAAGTGGGTGGGCACAAAGTGTTCCCTTCACCACCACCCCCACCCCCCACCAAACAAAAATGATCTCAGCTGGTGAAAAAACGCTCCATTCCACCTTGGCAGTCTGTAGCAGGCATGCACTAAAAGCTGAGCTTGCGCAGGTGCCGGTATTGTGAACAGTAGCGTTTTCGTTACCATCAGGGGGAAGTCTTCAGCTGGCGGAGCTTGGGATCCCCACCGGCTACCGCTAAACGTGTGCTAATGTTGGGTGGGCCTGAGCCGTAAAGTGGACCTGTAGCTACGCCACTGGATCGTACATTGGTATGAGATTTGACCTTCAAACACAGATGATAAAATTCTTATAATACTTACAGTAAACAGTGAGGAGTACAGTGGCATTTGTCATGCCGACCACATTCTCAGCAATGCAAGTCAATGGGAAGCCATTATCCTCGCCGGATACATTGACCAGTGTCAGGTTGATAGAGTGGACATTGGTCCAGTTTAGGTTAGTCTGAAAACCACAAAAGTTCAAAAAAACAATTTATACATTTAATTAAACAAATTGGATATACGACTTCAAGAGGATTCACTAATGCAATGAGAAAGCCCATCTCTACCGCCATTAATGCCTCTGAGATACAATAGCTGTATTAAATAATACTAATTCAATTTCATTATATTTTGTTAGGTAATCTTATTTTTCCTTCTATTGCTTTTAAACAAGTAGCATTAATGCCTTAATTGTTATACTAAAACATTTCACATCAGAAAGACAATGGCCAACAAATCAAGTAATTATCCTGATTATATCTAACTTAATGGCTTCAAATGTTTTGTTCACTGAAGTTTAAAAAAAATAATTTTCTAGTCTTAAATTGATTATCTTTATGGAGGAGAAAAGAAAAATAAAAAGTTACATTCTTCTTCCAACTTAGATTTGTAAAGATAGGATAAGGTAAAGCATTCCTGAAGAATAAAATATGAGTCTAAGGGGTATGTTTACTAAGGTGCGTTAGCGTTTTTAACGCGCCTGTAAATTTAAGGCGCGTTAAGCGTTAACGCACCTGTAAATTCAAGGTGCATTAAATGTTAACGCACCTATACATTTCTATGGGTGCGTTAGCGTTTAATGCGTGTACACCATTTACGCACGTTAAAAATGCTAACGCACCACCATTTAGTAAGCCTAGCCCAAAGAGCCCTGTTTACTAAGGTGCGATAGCGTTTTTAGAGCGTGCTAAAAATTAGCGTGAGCTAACTGTGTAGGAATATTATGGGCATCTACATGGTTAGCGTGTGCCAATGCTTAGCATGCGCTAAAAGCCCTAACAATGGCTTAGTAAAGAGGGTCCTAAAATTGCTATATCTTTTTTAGATTCATAAATTGCAAAAGGTCGTCAAGCGTTTCACTGCTATGTTGTATGAAAGTCTGCATGCAAAAATCACACCACTACATGTGAGAAAAATAGGACAAACCCTTGAGTCTGAGGATGACATTTGTTGAAAAATGTATGTCATCTCAAGATTTGCTGGTACGTGGCAATTTTTCGCAATAGTAACATAGTAGATGACGGCAGAAAAAAGACCTGCACGGTCCATCCAGTCTGCCCAAGATAAACTCATGTGTGTACCTTACCTTGATTTGTACCTGTCTTTCTCAGGGCACAGACCGTATAAGTCTGCCCAGCAGTTTTTCCTGCCTCCCAACCGCCTTTCCCGCCTTCCATCACCGGCTCCAGCACAGACCGTATAAAAGTCTGCCCTCCCCTATCCTCGCCTCCCAACCACCAACCACTCTTCCCCCCACCTGCTCTGCCACCCAATTGTAGCTAAGCTTCTGAGGATCCATTCCTTCTACATAGGATTCCTTTATGCACATCCCATGCATGTTTGAATTCTGTTACTGTTTTCATCGCCACCACCTCCCGTGGGAGGGCATTCCAAGCATCCACCACCCTCTCTGTGAAAAAATACTTCCTGACATCTTTTCTGAGTCTGCCCCCCTTCAATCTCATTTCATTTCAAAATCAATTCAAAATTTCAAAATTAAAGTTGCCGACAAATATGCAAAAGTTCTCTGTCCGACATCAACTATGATGGGCTTTAACACAATCATAAAATGTCACTCGTGACCCTGAAAACATGCTCCCCTTTTAAACCAGCTACATCTACTTCTGAAAGAACAAGTCAGCACATTATGAAACTTCTGATGAACGGCAGAGTCTCCTCTGGCACACTGTGTTCTCTTGATTCGTGGATTAATCGCTTTTCTCTTCATCCTGGCCTTTCCACTATGAAATACTGTGACAAGCTGCAAATAACACATGATGGTGATCGGTGTCATACCAGAGTGGAAACACACTGTAACAGCCCATTTGATAGAATACTAAACTAATTTCCATGTTCAAGGGCAGTTCGGGTAAAAGACTTATCTTTCACATCCAGAACAGCGTTGCCAACTGGTATCTGATTTAAGGGCAGATTGAAGCAGTTCTGCTTCTACCCAAGTCTCCAAGTTTTGTTATTGCTTGATATACCGCGCCATGGGTAACACCTTCTATAGAATAGAAATCCTAACCTCTTTATACAGCAGCCTCCACCAGGGAGGCTCCTGGACAATTAAATTGCTGGTCTGTGGAGAAATCTCTCTTGTCTGTCCCCTTCTCCTCTACTGCTAATTCCAGACTCCGTTCCTGTTTATCTCGCTGCACCTCACGCCTGGAATAGAATTCCCGAGCTTGTACCTCTAGCCCAATCCTTGGCCGTTTTCAAATCCAGGCTAAATGCCCACCTCTTTAACGCTGCTTTTGACTCCTAACCATTGCCCTGTACCCTTTTATCCCCACCTCTTTAATTATCTTACCTCTTAGTTGTTCTGTCTGTTTGTCTGTCCTATTTAGATTGTGAGCTCTATGAGCAGGGACTGTCTTTTCATGTATGGTGTACAGCACAGCGTTTGCCTTGTAGCGCTATAGAAGTGATAAGTAGTAGTAGTAGTAGTAATGTATAAGCCTGCCCTTGCAGATCAGCAACGCGGCTGCGCAGGCTTCTGTTTCTGTGAGTCTGACGTCCTGCACGTACGTGCAGGACGTCACACTCACAGAAACAGAAGCCTGCGCGGCCGTGTTGCTGATCTGCAAGGACAGGCTTCTACATGGAATGTTGGTAGTGGAGGAGTAGCCTAGTGGTTAGTGCAGTGGAACATGGAATGTTGTTACTATTTGAGATTCTGGAATGTTGCTATTACTTGAGATTCTACGTGGAATGTTGCTATTCCACTAGCAACATTCCATATTTAGAATGTGAGCTCTTTGAGCAGGGACTGTCTTTTTCTTGTTTGGTGTACAGCGCTGTCTATGCCTTGTAGCGCTATAGAAGTGATAAGTAGTAGTAGTAGTAGTCTGGAGCTAACCAGGGATATTCAGCAGCACTTAACCAGACAGTGCTGCTGAAACCACCCATGCTGAAGCCAGCTAGGCTGTGGGTGGTGCATAGGCAGAGTTAGGGAGGTGCAGAAAGCTAACCAGTTAGTACAGATTTTTAATCTGCTAACCGACTGAGCAATGGTATAAAGTTAGCACAGAAAAAAGGCTGCCCTACTTTTATTTGGCAAAGTGAACCGGGCTCTGGTCTGAATATTGGTTGGTGTGTCATTAATTTTAGAGCTATGGCATTAGTTGCTGCCATTGCCCTCCGTCCCTCCCATGCACCCACCCCAGAGGCAGAGCATGGCACCCCTCCCTCTCTCCCACATATCAACTCCAGAACCAGAGCATGACACCCCTCCCTCAAATGATGGGAAAGACCCCCATTAGATGCCTACTCACCTCTCCCACCCCTCTGGAACAGCAAGACCCCCTCCCCTATTACTGCAGGCTTACTCTCCCATTCCACGGTGCTCCAATGAAAAATGGACAGGAGCAATCTTCATTCACTCTTGCCCATTGTGCCAGCCAGGCTACAATGGCTGTCGTTACCTCTAGTAGCAGCCTTTCTTCTGGTATTTTGAAGTACCGTGAGACTGCTGCTAGAAATTGTGGAAGACATCTTAGGACAACTGGCACAATGGACAGGAACAACTAGGCATCACTCCTGCCCATTTTCCCACTGGACTACCAGGGAACAGGTAGGTAAGCCCCCAGCAAAGGAGGGAGGGACCTGCTGTTCCAGGGGGTGGGACGGGGATGTGATGGGAGAGGTCTCATGGCAATGGGCGATTTTGTCTTGGTTCTGGGGGGTGGGAGGGGGCAGATGCTTTTATGCGGGTGGCAAGAATCTTAGGAACTCGGCCCAGATATTCAGTACCGGTGGCCCAGATATAGCTCAGCAGTGAATATCTGCCCAAGGTGGTCAGCTCCATGCGCAAACACAATGGCAGATTATTCCATCATGACAGCCCTATTGCACTGAAAATAGATGAACGAACAGTGTCAAAGCAGATCTGGTGGAAAGATGCTATGACAAGAAGGTATTGCTGCTTGACCCGCTTTTCATGAATGTGACTGGGAAATCCAGTGGCGTAACATGGATTTCCAACACCTAGGGACCAACAATTACATTTCTATCCCACAACATAAACCACATCACAAAGGATCTGTGTAGCCTCCCACCTAACCCCCATCAGTAGACCACAGGGGAATTCAGAACTACAAGGGGTTAGGAAAATAATCTAGGTTTGTATTGTAATTCTTTGGATTGTTGTTCTACTGTTATCTTGATGTATTTTATTGTTACTGCGTAACACTGGGAGCAGTGGCGTACCAAGGGGGGGCGGTGGGTGCGGTCCGCCCCGGGTGCACGCCGCTGGGGGGGGGGGGGGGGGGTGCCGTGCGCCTGTCGGCTCCGCTCGTTCCGTGCTCCCTCTGCCCCGGAACAGGTTACTTCCTGTTCTGGGGCAAAGGGAGCTTGAAATGAGCGAAGCCGACAGGCGCGCGGCACCCCCCCCCCCCAGCAGGTAAAAATGCACCCGGGGGGTGTCCTTTCACCGGGGGGAGGTGTCCTTTCACTGGGGGTGGGGGGGTCGCGCTGCGCCCGGGAGGGGGGTGCTGCACCCATGGGGGGGGGCGCATTGGCGATCCGCCCCGGGTGTCAGCCACCCTAGGAACGCCACTGACTGGGAGCCATTTTGATAGCAGGAAGATAGCAAATAATTGCTTTCAAAAATACAAACTAGTCCCTATGTCAAATGCAGTAAAATCAGAATTGGATCAGCCTATATGGAAAAAACTGCCCCTTCATTACCACCCTCCCGTTCCATCCCATACCCTACCTGATGAGTATTGATTGAATGAAGCTTTGTCACAATCCAGTCTACGTCAGGCAAAGGTGAGCCAGAGCCATTACAGGTCACCACCGCGTTCTCACCCTCTCGCACATCCAGGCTGCTGTGACTAACGCTGATTTCCGGTAGGTCTAAAGAAAATCGATATTTAGTTTTAGAAGATAATCTAGCACATCTGCTTTCCCCACTCCGGCCACAGCAAAGGAATTTGATCTGCTTAGGGAGCTCTGCATTAAAATATCTGTTCTCTGAGCATCTGATTAAAAACTGGCCACATTCACTTCTCTTTATCTACATCTGCCCATATTTTTTTGTTCCCAAGCATTGATTTACTTTCAGTACTTTGAAGGACGTAATTAACAATGTTTGAAATGCACGATTGCATTCCAGGTTAAATCTGGAGAATTGTCAACTTGATATTTCTATTACAGAAAAGAGAAGCAACATCAATGTTGACTAATCGCACCAGATTACAGCAAAGTCCACAGTGGTGCAAATTATTACACCTAGAAGCAGGGGTGTGCTGGTAAATTTTTAACAACAGGCTCTTTCTCCGGACATAGCCAGCTCTGCAGTTGGAAGGGCCAGGGGTGGCCGGGGGGGGGGGGGGGGAGCAATACTTGCCTCTCTCTCCTCCCTCCCTTCGTGCAGGCACGCTAGGCATACCTTTGCTGGCAGCCAATAAATGGACTGCCACCACTCCCAACGTCTTGCTCTGAGCAGCATGCTGGAACTTCTCTCACATGCTCGAGAAGTCCCAGCCTGCTGCTCAGAGCTGGAAACAAGGAGCGGGAGCAGCCGTAGTCTATTTACTTGGCTGGCAGGGCTCAGCATCCCCACCAGCAAAGTAAAAGGTAATTCAGCAGGGGGCCCAAGCCCACATTTTGGGAGCCAGTTGTTAAAGTAGCCATGGAGGGCCCTACTTTAACAACCGGCTCCCAAAATTCTTAAAAACTTAACAACCGGCTCTTGCGAGCCTGTGAGAGCCTGCTCCAGCACACCACTGCCTAGAAGGCATACGCTGCTTTGGAAATTTTTATATTTTGCCTATTACAGAATTTAAAGCAAAAGTCTAATTCTCCTTGGAAGGATCTGCATCATGTTGTAGGTGATTGTAGAACTGACCACATAAAATGGATCCTGCCAGTATCACCCAAATTCCATAAAGGGAACTGATGTAAGCCACACTGAGCCTACAACCAGTGGGAAAATGTGGGATATAAATGCTTTAAAATAAATAAATAAATAAATAAAAATTGGGCAGTGTGGTAAACCCACGGTAGTTCAGGAGGAAGAGCTCAGGGAGAGGGGCAGAGCAGGCGGATTCTCTCCTCAGGGTCTCCATTACAAACCTCCGGCTCCTGAGGGCAGAACGGCTACTCCTCCTCAGAGGTACAGGCAACCCAGGAGAAGGGAGAAGGACTACAATTCCCAGAAGCCCCGGCAGCCACCAGGGGAAGCCGGGAGGGAGGAGAAGGAGAACTACAAGTCCCAGGAGGCCGATGGGGAAAAGGAGGACTGGAGAATGGAAACTAATGAGGCTGATGGGGAACAGCTGGGGAACATAAAGGGCAAAGAGCTAATGGAATGGGAGGCAGAGCCTGGAGGTGGTGAAGGAGCCCAGGAAAGAGAAGCGGGGGGACGGGGGGGGGGCGGGGGGAATGAGCCCATGGATATCTCTGCTCTGGCTCAGGTACAAAAGAGGAATTTAAAAGGCTTTATAGCCACTTTGTTGAGCCATTTGAAGGGGGCTTGGGGGAGAGGTTGGCTGCGGCACAAGGAGGTTGTGCAAGCCAATTGGCAGGGGAAAAACAGAACAAGCAGCTCCTTCTGCCTGAGAAAAAGAGGGAAAGGGCTGAGGTGAACTGGAAAGAGGACTTTTTTTTTTAGAGTAAAAGAATTGTGTTTCAGGTGCACTGAGTGGGGGGGGGGGGGGGGAAATAAAGGGCTGTGTGAGAAGGGGAGGCATGCCAACTATAAAGATTGCAGAGACTGGCTGAGCCTGGGGAAACCCTGCCTTCACTTAAGGAGTGACCCTGGTGGGTGTGGAACTCTAAACGGGAGAAATAGGGCAAGTCTCAGCTTGGAGAAGAGATGGCTGAGGGGAGACATGATAGAGGTATATAAAATAATGAGTGGAGTGGAACAGGTGGATGTGAAGCGTCTGTTCACGCTTTCCAAAAATACTAGGACTAAGGGGCATGCGATGAA
Organism: Microcaecilia unicolor; assembly: GCF_901765095.1. NCBI lineage: Eukaryota > Metazoa > Chordata > Amphibia > Gymnophiona > Siphonopidae > Microcaecilia > Microcaecilia unicolor. The sequence continues at coordinate 742,048,775 of NC_044031.1, read as the reverse complement.
ACTACAGTGTAGTAAATTTAAAACAAATCGGAGAAAGTTTTTCTTCACCCTACGCATAATTAAACTCTAGAATTCGTTGCCGGAGAACGTGGTGAAGGCGGTTAGCTTGGCAGAGTTTAAAAAGGGATTAGACTGTTTCCTAAAGGAAAAGTCCATAAACCACTACTAAATGGACTTGGGAAAAAATCACAATTCCAGAAATAACATGTATAGAATGTACGTTTGGGAAGCTTCCCATGTGCCCTTGGCCTGGATTGGCCGCTGTCGGGGACAGGATGCTGGGCTCGATGGACCCTTGGTCTTTTCCCAGTGTGGCATTACTTATGCATAAAGAGAAAAGGGAGGAAGGGGTCCTGAAGGTAAAGGGATTTGTAGAGCTATTCAAGGACTGCATCGAGGCTGCGGAGTGGAACCGAGGAACCCAGCATTCGGGAGTGGAGGAGAGGAGCTGGAGGGGGGCCACTGGGGCAGCATGATGACAGCATGCAGGGCCCCTTTTACTAAGCTGCGTAAACGTCTAAGCACGCCCAACGCATGCCAAAATGGAGTTACTGCATGGCTACCGCATGGCTCTTGCGGTAATTTCATTTTTGGCACTCGTCCAATACGCGCATCTGAAAAATAATTTCGGATCCACATATTGGGTGTGCGCGCCAAGTGGCATTTGACGTGCGTAGGTCATTACCGCCTGGTTACCATGTCAGACTTTACCACTAGGTCAATGACTGGCAGTAAGGTCTCAGACCCAAAATAGACGTTCGGCAATATTGCTGCGCATCCATTTTCGGCAAAATTTTTTAAAAAGTCATTTCTTGCAGGTGAGTTGAAAAATGGTTCTGCGTGCACCTTAAACACGTTTCTACACTACCACAGTTCACTGTTCAGCGCACCTTAATAAAAGGCAGTGGCGTAGGAAGGTGTGGGGCAGTGGGGGCTGGGAACCAGCGGAGCCGACAGGCGCGTGGCTGCTCTCTGCACCCTCCAGCAGCCAAGAATGCACCCGGGGGGGTGTGGGCTTGATGCGCCGTGGAGGGTGGGTGTCATTGCGCCGGGGGAGGGTGTCGTGCTGCACCCTGGGGGGACGGACGCCGCCGCTGCACCCGAGGGGGGGTGCGCAGCAGCGATCCGCCCCAGGTGGCAGCCGACCTAGGATTGCCACTGATAAAAGGATCCCACAGTGAGGCATACAAGGGTAATTTATGCATGTAACTAAAGGGTATGTCTACTAAGTGTGTTTAGTAAATGAGTTTAGTGCATGCTAACACAGGATTTTCCTGCATGCTAAAACCATTTCTAATGTGCCCAGAAATATAGGAATTTCCTGAATTTTTCTTTCAGGTTGTCTGCTAATGTTCACATTAGCACGCATGAGACTAGATTCTATATATGACGCCTAAAAATTCACAGCCAAAATGAAATACGCCTCGGCATATTCTGTAAAGTAAAGTACGTCTAAACACAACTCTTCCGTTCTACGATTCCCTAATGTGGTTGTACCACATGAACTTTATCTTACCACAACATCACCCTGTATTTGTTCACACCGGAGCCTGCAAAGGCCTCTCCAGTACTGTGTAAGCCACATTGAGCCTACAAATACGTGGGAAAATGTGGGATACAAATGTAACAAATAAATAAATAAAATAAATATATTTATAGAATAAACCTAAATTTCCATGTGGTTTATAGAATACACCACGTGTACGTCCGTGAGACTAAATTTAGTCCTGAACAGTTACACCACGTAAAACTTGGTGTAAATGATGTCACCTAAATTAGGCACGGACTGGGTGTATTCTATAACAATGCACATAGATTTCAGAAATGCCCAAGACCCGCCTATTCCACGCCCACGCCCACGGCCCCTTTAAACTACTGAACTTAGTACGCACATCATGTTAGAGAAAATGCTTAGACAGTTCTGTGCGTAAATTCTAATTTATGCCAATTAGTGTCAATAATTGCTTGTTGAGTGGCAATTATTGGCGCTGATTGGCTTGTTAACTAATTATGTTGCACGCGCAAATCCATAATACGACTGGATTTGCGCAAGCAATTTAAGTTGCGTTATATAGAATCCAGGGGCTAATCTGAAAAAAATTGATGGGCGTGTTCTTGCCACTTTCTATTTAGGAGCCATCACGGGATCCGGCATTATGTATGCACTAACCATTCAACGGTCCTTTTACCAAGCTGCAGGAAAAAGGGCCCCGTGCTACATTGGGGGCCATTTTTCCCACGCACCAGGGCCCTTTATAGCGCAGTGGGCATAAAAGCCCCCAGACACACATTACCATGCGGTAAGAGAACTCTTACCGTATGGCCATGCGACGGGGAGCCCTTACCGCCTCCCATTGAGGGATCCTGCGGTAACTGGGCAGTGCGCGGTTTTACAAAAAAAAAAAAAAGGTGAAAGAGCTCCCAGGTGCATAGCACCCTTCCCTTGTGTGTTGAGCCCCCCAAATCCCCCTCAAAACCCACTGCCCACAAGTCTACACCATTACTATAGCCCTAAGGGGTGAAGGGGGGCACCTACATGTGGGTACAGTGGGTTTGGGGGGGTTGGACGACTAAGCATTAAGCAGCACAATTGTAACAGGTAGTGGGGGATGGGCCTGGGTCCACCTGCCTGAAGTCCATTGCACCCCCTAACAACTGCTCCAGGGACCTGCATACTGCTGCCAGGGAGGTGGGTATGACATTTGAGGGTGAAAATAAAAAGTTGTGAAACATCATTTTTTGTAGTAGGAGGGGGTTAGTGACCACTGGGGGAGTCAGGGGAGGTCATCCCCGATTCCCTCTGGTGGTAATCTGGTCATTTAGGGCACTTTTGGGGCCTTATTCGTGAAAAAACAGGGTCCAGGAAAAGTGCCCTAAATTCTAGCTAAAAACGCATACTTTTTTCCATTATCGGCGAAAGGCGCCCATCTCTGTTCGGGTGATAACCATGCCCCAGTCCCGCCTTCACCACGCCTCCGACATGCCCCCATCAACTTTGTACGCTTCCACGATGGAGTGCAGTTGAAAACGTCCAAGTTCGGCTTTCGATTATACTGCGTTATTCGTTTTGTGAGATAAACGTCCATCTCCCGATTTAGGTCGGAACTTGGGCGTTTTTCTCGTTCGATTATAAGCAGGATATTCTACTGTCTTAAGCTGATGTGCTTCTTCTTGGATGGTTGAGGCCCTTTTAGGAAAAAGATCAACCAACCCAGACCACATCTAGTGGTAGTGTGAAATTTTGTTGTGTGTTGTATATGTCAATGATTAAGTATGTTTTTTAGACTGTGAACCATTTAGATTTAAGCAGGTATAAATGGAGATAAATAAATAAACATCTAAAAATGAATATTTGATCTTGCTTTACTGAATACTGTGGCTGTTCACCAGAGGACTGAATTCAGGTTTCTTACCACATTGTGTGACGTCCATTTCATGCAAACGGATCACTATAGCATCTCTGTTCATGCAATAAAGTTGCTGACCGTCAAGACTGGCCTCGCCCTTTGTCTGCCAGAGCTGAATCCACCGTATATCACAGCTACAGTTAAAGTTATTCCTTTCTATTCTCCTAGAAGGGTTAGGAAAGAAAGGAAACAAGAAAGAACAACACATAAACGACAAAGAAGCATGCGGAAAATGTTTCATTGAACCGGACATTAAGGAAATCAAACAGAGCAATGCTTTTTAAACCATACGACTGTTAATCAAGGTCTGAAGAGTAATTTCCAAGCGATCGACTTTAAGATAGAATCATAAATATACCGGCTTCTTTTTTCATTAGAAACAATTTCCTGAAAACAAAATATATCTCAGCAAGATACAGTAATTCTGTGAAATGTCAGAGTGACATTATGGTCCTCAAAAACGTGCAGAAATTTTGATCTACGGTTATTTTTTTCTCACAGTTTTCTGACTTCAACAGCTGACCAGATACTTTCTAGATTTAAGAGAAAACTGTTTTTACAAGTGATATATTTTTAATGTTATGCTTTCTAGCATTCAAGGATACTTTTCAACAACATCCAGGACAAGAATTGCTCAATCAACCACAAAGTTACTGGGTTGGTTTAAAAGCCAGCTAATACTCTCATTTCCAACAGTACTATGAGAACAATGGACCACCATTTTCATAAATTCTGTATGCTGTGTAGTATTGAAAATAACAGCATGGCTAAAGGTAATGCCTTCCATCAATTATAATGATATTTCATAGTCAATATTTTTGAAATATTTAAATTTGCCTCCAAGCCACTGCTTTAACCCCTGGACGTAGTGCTACAAATCCTTGGTCTATGGCATTGGTCATATCATAGCTACCAAGGACCAATGAATGTTTGCATGGCAATGCCCAGAGGTTCAAAGAAGTTGCTAAAGTCTCCCTAAAAAGGTAGGGAAAATAAACTGAACTCCTAAATTTAGGCTCCTAAATTTGGGCTTAGCGTGTTTTATCGTGGGGCTGTCCTACATGCTATGCTCAGATTTAATGTGGTATTTATGGGGGGGGGGGGGGAGATTTTGGATTCTGTATGGAATCTTACTACTCTTTGGGATTCTACCAGGTACTTGTGACCAGGATTGGCCAGTGTTGGAAGCAGGATATTGGGCTAGACGGACCATCGGTCTGCTCCAATATGGCTATTCATATGTTTTTATGTTTAATACAAGTCAAATGCTAATGTCACCATTAGCGTGCGGCACCTCCATACAGTTAATGCAAGAGCATTTAGCCCCCTCCTATTTGTGTGTGCTAATCTGAACACGCTAGCTGGATAACGCACTCTCCACCCATGACATGTCACCTCCAAAATGTTTTTCTAAAATATAGATATCACGCTGGCTAGTGTGTGCAAACAGGCAAAGTACCACAAAATGCTTTAGCATGTTCTGTTGTAGCCTGTTTGCATGTACTAACCACACGTTAAGGGCTTAATGCCCTTTATTAAAAGAATGTCTAAGTGAAGTACCTACATTTGTACACTATTTTCTAGGGTTTAGTAAACAGGGAGGTAAATGTTATAACTATCCCCCATTTTCCTTTCTGTCTATTCCAGTCGGATATATAAATGCCAGATCCATAGTAAACAAATCCAACCTAATTAGAGGGTAGATTGGGGAGGAAAATCTTGGACTGGCACTGATAGCTGAAACTTGGTTACACCTCGCTGATGATCCAACGTTACTTGATGTATGTCTTCAAGGACACAAAATACTCCATCAAACTAGACCATTAAAAAAAGGTGGAAGAATTGCCATTATTTAGAAATCATTTTTTTAAATATTAAACTAACCTCCAATCTCATTCCTTGAATTTAGAAATTATTACTTCATATGCCTTAATCTATTTTGTGGTCCACCAAGGAATTTGTCTTCTATCGAATCTACCTTTACTGAATTTATTTCTAAAATAATAATGTAATACTTGTGGGAGATATCAATCTGCACTTAGATCACGTAAATAATGTTGACATCAGAAGATTCCTTGACTTCATGTCATCATGGAAATTCACTCGCTCACAAAATACTGCATCCCACATCAAAGGACACTTACCGGATCTACTGGTTTACAGATTTAACGAGTCAGATAACTATTATATTGACAATATCTCTTGGTCTCCAGTACCATGGTCAGACAATAAAAAATTAACTTTCACCTTGAACTGGACGGAATCAACCAAAATCAATCATATTCCTAAGGCCCCCTCAACGTTTCAAACCAGAGGCAAAATTGACTCCACAAAATCCTGGTTCAATATACTAAATAACCAGAATTTACCACAATCTGACTCAATTTCATAGCTGATTGGAACGCTGATTGGAATGATTTATGTAAATCAGTTCTGGTTGACTTAGCTCCTATAAAAACTAAAACCAGGTAATCCCAAATTCATCACCCTGGTTTAATCACGAAACTCTCATACTGAAAAGGAACTGCCATAAACTTGAGAGAAAGTGGGCAACAGGGCCGCCGGGAGGGGGGGACGGGGGGGGGGGGACAAAATTCCCCTGGCCTCCGGGGGGGGGGGGGGGGCGGGTGGCGCCACTGCCGCAGTCCGGCCCGCCTTCCGTCGCTCCCTGGCATTGAACTTAAGCGCCTCACCTTCGAAAGTGCAGCGAGCAGCGGCAGACCACTCCTTCCTTCCGTGTCCCGCCCTCACCTGATGTAACTTCTGCGAGGGCGGGACACGGAAGGAAGGAGTGGTCTGCCGCTGCTTGCTGCACTTTCGAAGGTGAGGCGCTTAAGGTCAGTGCAGAGGGCCCAGGGGTGGAGAGAGGGCCCAGTGGCGGGTGGAGGGGGCCCGGTGACCTCGGGTGGGGGGGCCCCGGGGGCGGCCTTGTCCAGGGCCTGGCCCAGTCTCTCGGCAGCCCTGGTGGGCGAAAGCCAGATCAGACCTCAACAAGCAGAGTTGGAAATCAGCTATTAAGATCTGTAAAACTAAAGTTAGAGAAGTAAAAAGCCTCTGTTATAATAAACAAATTGGTGGTTCTACTCATAATACTAAAAAATTCAACAAACGAAGGGGCCCTTTTACAAAGGCACAGGAGGGCCTACATGCATACAGTGCACGCCAACTTGGCACTACCGCCCAGCTGACATGTGAGCCGGGCAGTAATTCTGAATTTGGCATGCACAAAATCCTACGGTAGAAAATAATTACCCGGCAGTAAACAGGTAGCACATGAGACCTTACTGCTAGGTCAATGGGTGGCGGTAAAGTCTCAGGCCGAAAATGGATGTACGTTGGTTTTAATTTTAGCACACGCCCTTTTTCCTAGACGCAGTAAAAAAATGGCCCAGCGAACGCCCGAAAGACGCACTCGCACTACCACAGGCCACTTTTTACCACAGCTTAGTAAAAGAACCCTTAATTAACTCCCTACTAAATGCAAAGAATACATCTCAAATAAATGAATCTACTGCTACATCACAACTAGTATCCTATTTCGAGAACAAAATCCTTAAAATAAGAAAAGATGTCATAAAGTCTAATGAAAGTTCTACTACTCTACCAGAAGAGACGATAAACCTACATGGGGGCCTAGCAGCCGATAGATCATGGTCCTCCTTCATTGACCCATCACTGGAGACAGTAAAGTTATTTCTAACTAAATATTCCTCTTCTCATCATTCTCTGGATGCTGGTCCGAGTTACCTTTCATCGATTTCCTTAACACAATTATTTCGTTCATGTTAAGTCACAGTTTCTTCCCTAAGAATATAGACTCAATTATTCTTACTCCTACTCCAAAAAAATATATCTGCTTCAATCAAAGATGTTACCAACTACAGGCCAGTAGAATCTGCACCTCTACTAACTAAAACCATGGAACGTATTGTTGCTGCCCAGCTAATGGAATATCACTCATCATTTCCACTGTTACATAAATCCCAATCAGGTTTCAGACCTTCCTATAGCACTGAAACAGTTCTCACTACACTAATCTCCTACTTCAAGAAAGAAATTAGCTTCGACCAAAAGATAATCCTGATAAAATTTGACAAGTCTAGTGCCTACCGCGGCTTAGTAAACGAGCCCCTAGGTGACTTACAAAGAAAACATACATAATCTAAAAAACAGTAAAAAAAAAAATTAAACATAACAAAACAAGGTAAAAATAACTAAATTACATGATATATTCAAGATTGGATTATATTTCTTAACTTTGTTTCTGATTTCCTTTCCAAGTGAATGCTTGATGTAATATTGGCATTTCAATACATAAAAATTTTTTTAAAAATGTAAAAAGGAAACCCAAAAAGGCACATGTTTAAGCCTCTTTTCTGAAGACAACATTGATGCCTTTGTAAAATTGTTCCTAGAACCATCTCCAGTATCACACAAATCCCACCCAAATTTGCACCTGCTCTAAGTAGGTGTAAATGTGTTTGTGTACTCTATGCATTTACCCACGCATTTATAAAATACATACCGTATTTTTCGGACTATAAGAAGCACTTTTTTCCCCAAAAATTTGGGAGGAAAATGGGGGGTGCATCTTATAGTCCGAAGGTAGAGATTTGGCTGGCTGGCTGGCAGGCCGCTCGCCCTCCGAGTTCGGGATCACCGTCAGGGTTACCTCCTCCCCCCCCCCGGCCCTGTCACGACCTCTCCCCTTACTCACGTGATCTTCCCTGGTGGTCTAGTGACATCGGGGCAGGAAAGAGCCCCCTCTTTCCTGGCCAGCGCGCTGCTCTCCATCCTCCTGTATGCAGCCTGACGGTCTCGGCGAGATTCAAAATGAATCTCGCCGAGACCGTCAGGCAGCAATGCATACAGGAGAATGGAGAGCAGCACGCTGGGCAGGAAAGAGGGGGCTCTTTCCTGCCCCGACGTCACTAGACCACCAGGGAAGATCGCGTGAGTAAGGGGAGAGGGGGGGGAGGAGGTAACCCTGACGGCGATCCCGAACTTGGAGGGAGGGATTCGGACAAGACGCACCGGAGCACCTAGGTTTTAAAGGAGGGAAAAAGGAAAAAAAAATTTTTCCTATTTCCCTCCTCTAAAACCTAGGTGCGTCCTATGGTCCGAAAAATACGGTATATTGCAATTCCGCCCCTGCTCCAGGAAGGCCTTGTCACAGGTTGTATATTTATTTCTTTGTTGCATTTGTATCCCACATTTTCCCACCTATTTGCAGGCTCAATGTGGCTTACAATTTTCCGTCATGACTTATGCCATTTCAGAGTACAGATACAATTGGTAATACATATAGAACATGGATGATATAATGAACAGTCAGGTAAAGAAGTATATAAGTATGTGCACATTTTCCATGCACTTAATGGTCCTTTTACAAAGGCGCGGGAGGGCTAATGTGCGGGTAGAGTACGCCCAATCGGCACTACCGCTGGGGTAGCACGTGCACCTAGCGATAATTCTGAGCTTGGCACACGTCAAATCCTGCAGTAGAAAATAATTTTCTATTTTCTACCGCGGGGGGCGTTCCCAGTGGTAACTGGCAATGCACCCACATTGGTGTGCGTTGCATGGTTACCGCGTGGGTAGCGCGTGAGCCCTTACTGCCTGATCAACGGGTGGCAGTAAGGGCTCAGGCTGTAAATAGGTGCACGCTAGTTTTAATATTAGCGCAGGCCCTTTTACCGATCCATTAAAAAATAGTCTTTTTCCCAGCCGCACTAAAAGATGGCTCAGTGCCCACACTACTGCAGGCCACTTTTACCATGGCTTTGTACAAGGACCCCTTATTTCTTATGCCCCCATGTGAGACATTAGTTCATTCATTAGTTATTGATCAACTGGATTATTGTAATTCGCTCAATAAAGGTTCGGGATCTCCAGAGGCTGCAGCTGATGCAAAAATACGGTGATTCGGCTCATTAATGGGATTGGGAAATTTGATCATATTAACCCCCCCCCCCCCCCAATCTTAAAGTAGCCCATTGGTTACCTATTACACACAGGATAACATAGAAACTACTTCTTCTGGTCTTCAAAATATTACAAACGGGGGAGCCAACTTACTTTTCTTGTTATCTTACTCACTATATGCCATCCTGTTCCCTTAGATCTCTTGCCCAGAATAGATTGATAGCACCTGACCAAAGGAAGATACTTCATGAGCTTATCAGGGGATCTGCATTTGTGGAACCTGTTGCCACTTTACTGCCGTTTGCAAACATCCTCACTCAGGGGGGTCTTTTACAAAGGCATACAATCAATCTGTGTTGCATTAGAAAGTTCTATTTCATTTTGAAGCCCCCACATCAAATCTCCAGAAACCGTGCAGTACACCTTGAGAGGTTTCAGAATTGCCCACAAAAACTTAACAATTGCATTTGCCTTAATTGAAAAATTAAACTGTCAAAAAAGTATTTTAAAAAGTACTGTGCCTACTTAGTATCTATAGCAGAAACAGAGGCGTAGCCATGGGTGGGCCTGGACGGGCCCAGGCCCAGCCACATTTGCTCCAGGCCTGCCCAGCCTCTTCTGCCCGCTCTCCCCGTCTGCTTGGTCTGCTCACTTTTTCTGCCCTGAAGCGCCGTTCTCCCTCCAGCACCGGCGATTCCCATAGCCAGCCTTCTGCCAGCACACGTCGTCGGGGCCTCTTCTCAGGCACATCCCACCTACTCTGCAACTTCCTGCGTCCCACCTTTGTGGAAAACAGGAAGTTGCAGAGTAGGCGGGACGCGCCTGAGAAGAGGCTCCGACGACGCGCGCTGGCAGAAGGCTGGCTATGGGAATCGCCGGTGCTGGAGGGAGAACGGCGCTTCAGGTCAGTAAAAATGACCAGAACTGACCACGTGCAGGGGGCTGTCGTGGGGGGGGGGGGGGATAGCGAATGGAGAGGAAATGCGGCGGCGGCGGGCAGGGGGGGGGGGCTGGTAGCAGGTGGAGAGGAAATGCGAAGCCTCTGCCCACCCAGTCCACCTTCAGGCCCATCTAAAAATTAAACTCTGGCTACGCTACTGAGCAGAAAACCATTGACTTTCTTTTGTGTTCAAAATCCTGCCAGAGGGGTTTGCAGTACCCTAAGCTTCTACATTCATTTGAAGGACTTCATAATCTGTAAAGACTCTGTCACTTCTCACTCAGCTGCCGTCACCTACTGAATTATGCTCTTGACCTGTTGCTATGGCCAGTCACAAGTAGAGAAACTGCATAATCCTCTTTCTAATCCCCTCAGAGTGATGTTGCCAGTTCCTTGATCTGATCCGTTTTTGAGCTGTGTCATAGTCAAGAAGAACAAACTGTCAAGTGCAGACTCTACAGAATGAACTCATCTGAAGAGACCTTATCTTCGAGCTGTGCTTTTCTTAAGACTTGAAAAGAGATGGAAAGTGAGAAACGCTGCATTCTGCAGCCGTTCAAACAGACTTGGTTTTAGTCCATGGCAGTTAAAATTTGATAAAGCCACATTTTTGTGGAATTGAGAAGGAAAGGGGTGGGTGGGTGGAGTATGTTCTGCATAACATCAGACATAGTCATGGCGCTTGATAGTTTTCATAACAGTGACTTTCTGAAACTCAAAAGTGTGTAGATGGTAAGATGCACGTAGCAGTTCCTTTTCCCTCGCGGCACCTTATGCCTGGAATAGACTTCCTGAGCCTGTACATCTAGCTCCATCTCTACCTGTTTTCAAATCTATGCTGAAAACCCACCTTTTCACCACTGCTTTTGGCTCCTAGCCACTACTCAATTGCCCTCCTCTTGTTCCTTCTCACCCAGTACTTCCCTCGCCCTTAATTGTCTTGTCTGTCTGTATTTTTAGATTGTAAGCTCTATTGAGCAGGGACAGTCTCTCTGTGTCAGTTGTTCAGTGCTGCGTGCGCCTGGTAGTGCTATACAAATGCTAATAATAATAATAATAGCAGGCATGCCACTAATGCACTGTTCTTATGCTATTGTTTCGAAACATGTAAAGGAAAGCCCATGCATTAAGCCAAAAATTAGGGGCTCATTTTCAAAGCACTTAGGGGCCCTTTTTACTAAGCTGCGTTAGCACCCAATGTGCGCCAGTTTGGAACTACAGCCCAGTTATCGTGTGACCCGGGCAGTAATTTCATTTTTTATGTATGCCCACTACGCGCATGGGAAAATATATTTTATTTTCCAGCGTGTGGCGCTAACCAGGCAATAATCGGCATTTGTACGTGCACTGACCATTACTGCCCGGTTAACACGTGAGACCTTAACCGCTAAGTGAATGGGTGGTGGTAAGGTCTCAGGCCCAAAAATGGACACGCACCAATTTTCATTTTACCGCACGTCCATTTTCAGCCAAAGAAAAAAGGTCTTTTTTGCAGGTGCAACTGAAAAACGGACCTGCGTGCATTCAATACCCACACCTACACCAGCGAAGGCCACTTTTCGGCGCACCTTAGTAAAAGGACCCCTTAGACTTACAAAGTTCCATAGGTTACTATGGAACTTTGTACGTCTAAGTGCTTTGAAGAAATGCTAAAGCCACCCAATATTCAAACACAGTATGAGACATATTCAAAGGTATTTATCCAGGTAATCTTGATAGAAGCCTGATCCAAATCCCACTACTTCTCCTTGTGATGTTGGGCAAGTCACTTAACCTTCCGTTGCTTCAGGTGCAAGCCTAGGGGTCCTTTTACTGAGCTGCGGTAACAGATGGTCTTATACGACTCATTCCCACATAGGTCATTTTTACCATAGACATAAAAGTCCCAAGTTTCTATATATTGCATTGTGTACGCTCATATTGCTCTTAGTGCATGTCCATTAAAAAAAATTACCGTGGGAGCACTTACTGACCACTATTTAGCAGGCGATAAGGGCTCCCACATTATGTGTGCAATAACCATTTAGGGCATGGTAATGTAGATGCGTTGATTGGTTAGCTCAGGAATGGTCAGTCTCCGCCCCTGAAAGACCCTCAAAAAATACAAAAAAACTAACACATGCCACTTTAGTGCATTCCATGTTAGGCCATTTTTGTTGAGTTAGATACACATTAGCAGCAAATGCAGCTAAGTAAAAAGGCCCCTCAGATGTAAGACCTCCAGGGATAGGGAAATACTTACTGTAACTGAATGCTGCTCATAACGTAAGCCAAATCTAAATAAACAGTGATACGGATTAGCTCATTATTTTGAATTTCTGCCATCATTATCATGGATACACTTTGTCACGTCAAGTCAATGTCGAGCCAAACATTATCCATATACAGTGAGAAAGGCCATAGAGGAGGTGGAGGGACAGCAGGATTTACAGCTCGATGGATTGTGGTGATATGTACTGATTCCTCATGCTACACTGTGCACTACACTCCCAGGATGTGAATCAATGACTCATTTCAACTCCATCTAGAGCAGTGGTTCTCAACCCAGTACTTGGGGACCACCTATCCAGCTAGGTTTTCAGGATATCCACAATGAATATGCATGAAATGTATTAGCATACACTTCCTCTAGTTCATGCAAATCTCTCACATACACATTCAATGTGGTGTATACTCAAAACCCAACTGGTCAGGTGGTCTCTGAGGACTGGGTTGAATACCACCAATTTAGAGCATGCTACCACAACACTTTACTCAAGATCAAAGGAGCCAACTTTTCAAAATGATTGGGGGTGTTTAATTTTTTTTTTTTTTACAGGTGGTGCATTTCTCCCCCTCCCCCTCCCCTCGCCCCCCTCTCCTCAGAGTTCCAGGCCCCCCTCCCTCTCCTCAGAGTTCTAGGCCCCCTCCCTCCCCTCAGAGATCCAGACCACAATCCCTCCCTCCTTCCTTCCTCAGAGTTCCAGACCTCCCCTCCCCCTCCGCGTACCAGACCCGCCTCCGAGTTCCAGACCCCCCTCTCTCCCTCTGAGTACCAGACCCCCCTCCGAGATCCAGACCCCCCTCCCTCCCACTCAAGTTCCAGCCCGATCTCTTCTCCCACTCCCACAACAGTCCTTCGCCTGCCCCTCGCCTTCCTGCATGTCGCCCATATCTTACCAGGGTCCCGGCGGCAGCAGTAGGGCAAGGCGAGCACGAGCAGGCTTGGCGAGTTGGCGCTTCAGCCTGCCTTCCCTTCTCGTTGCTCTCAGCTTTGCCTTTGGTCCAGCCCTCATTTCCTGTTTCCGCAAGGGTGGGACCAGAGGCAGAGCTGACAGCAACGAGAAGGGAAGGCAGGCTGAAGCACCGACTCACCGAGCCTGCTCGTGCTCGCCTTTCACTACTGCTGCCACCGGGACCCCGGTTAGATGACTTTTAAGTTATGGGCGGCATGCAGGAAGGCGAGGGGCAGGCGAAGGACTGTTGTGGGAGTGGGAGAAGAGGTCGGGCAGCGGGCTGGCTCCTAGGGAACTTCCGGTTCCGGTGGGGAAATATTGGGGGTGCTAAAGCACCCACAGCACCCATGGAGTCGGCGCCAATGCTCAAGATGGAAGATACCGCATACAGCCGTATGAAAAAGCAAACGAGCAAACTTACAGAAAAAGGAACAAAAGTGAACAGTCACCTTTTCTTTCTGACAATTTTCAAGAAGAAGGACTTCATTCCCAAAGGACTCAAGATCAAAACTCCTTTGGCTAGTGCTTTGTCACCCTCTTATCAACCATCCATCTGCTCTTCCTGTTTCTCACCTAACCTTCACCTCCCTCTTCCTGTGAGACTGTCATTGGAATGCTTTCGTGTTTCACTAATATATTCTGATATTTGTCAACATTTGCTCATTTCCGATCTAAAGAAGGATTACCTTCAAAAGCTAATCAAAAGATGTATTTAGTCCAATTAAAAAATGTATCATCTTTTTTTTCTTTTCTCTGTTTTGATTTATTTCTGTTTTTAGCTATACAAGTTCACTAACATGGCAACCACACCACTTCACTCAGAGCATGGCCATGAAATTACTCACAGCTCTGCATTTCACATTTTAGCTTCTCTACTTTGAAATTCAATTTCAAACGTCTTCGAACTGATGCCTCTTTGAATAGATTGGTTTGACCCAGTATAGGGTTACCATATGTCCGGATTTACCCGGACATGTCCTCTTTTTGAGGACATGTCCGGGCAACCGGGCGGGTTTTGCCAATCTGCCCGTTTGTCCAGAAATCCGGACAAACGGGCAGGTTGCTAGCCTCCCCTCCCCTTACTTACTACTGCCCTGGTGGTCTAGTGACCTATTCCGCCTTTGGGGCAGGAAAGAGCCCCCTCTTTCCTGCCCGGAGCGCTGCCCAGCATGCATCCTTCCTGTTCGTGATCTCGGTGCCGATTCAAAATGGCCGCCGAGAGTTGAAGTGACCTCGCAGGACTTCAACTCTCGGCGGCCATTTTGAATCGGCGCCGAGATCGTGAACAGGAAGGATGCAACTCCCATAGTGTATTTCTCAAAAGAGGGTGTGGCCATGGGAGGGGCATGGGCATTCCAAAATGTTATACACATAGGCGCCCTTTAACAAAGCGGTGGAAAGCCCAGCACAGGTTTACTACACTCTAATCTGAAGCTACAGACCAGCCCAACGTGGGCACTGGTGGTATTTCCAGCCCCGGTGCATGCCATTTCCCATGCTAGGGAAAAATCGGCATGTATTTTTTAGCGTGGCGCTAACCGAGCAGTAATTGGGCAGTTCCGCACACTACCCAGTTACTGCTGGGTTAGTGCAGGAGCCCTTACCACCACCTCGATGAGTAGCAGTAAGACCTCCCCCTCGCTAGGCCATGCAGTAAGAGCAATCTTATCGTATGGCCATAGCTATTTTTAGCTTTTTTACCTGCTGCAGTAAAAGGACCCCATAGTTATAGGATGGGAAGGGGAAAGGAAATGGGACTTGATATACTGCCTTTCTGTGGTATTTTGCAACTACATTCAAAGTGGTTTACATATATTCAGGTACTTATTTTGTACCAGAGCAATGGAGGGTTAAGTGACTTGCCCACAGTCACAAGGAGCTGCAGTGGGAATTGAACCCAGTCCCCCAGGATCAAAGTCCGCTGCACTAACCACTAGGCTACTCCTCCAGTGCCCTACTTTTTTTTTAAAAAGTGGGTTAGCACACCCATCTTGGACACTAGCGTTTACACCAGTTTTCAGCAGACGTGAGAATTTTCAGCAGACGTGAGAATAAGCACTACGCATTACTCTATAAAGGGTACACACTCGTTATAGAATAGCGCTTAGCACTGATTTTTTTTCCGCCACCTATTTTTGACCGCCATTTATAGAATTCAGACCTACATGCATTACGCCATTTGTTCTGAAACAAAAAGAAACTGAGTAAAACAAACAAACATTTTCCGGATGCCCATCCCTAGATCTTAGGGGTCCTTTTACTCAGCTGTGGTAAAAAATGGCCTGCGCTAGTTTTGGTGTGTGAAATTGGCGTGCACTGGGCCCACTTTTTACCACAGTGGGAAAAAGGCTTTTTTTTAAAAATGGGGCAGTAAATAATATAGACCAAACAGAGAGGGTAAACAGCATACATAGAAAGTATACAGACAAAAAAAAAGCAACACTGGGCCTCCAAGACTGAGATAACAGGAGTAATTTATTGATAAGTGACCCGACACGGGCCGTGTTTCGGCATGAAACAATGCCTGCCTCAGGGGTCAGGGTTTAGATGTAAGTGGTTTATAATGTGTATCTGTCCAATGCCTCCAAAGATAGACGGGTAAGGCCTTTAAAACCAAGCTCGCCTATTTAGAAGGACAGCCACGATGTAGAGTATAAAAACTCCTGTATTAACCGTGTCGGGTCACTTATCAATAAATTACTCCTGTTGTCTCAGTCTTGAAGGCCCAGTGTTGCTTTTTTTGTCTGCAGTAAATAATATAAAAATGATCACACGGCTAGTTACTGCCCGAGCCCACACCGCCACTCGTGTGGTAATCAGGAAGTGCACAGCAATGTGACCGTGCTGCTGATTACCGCCAGGATTGCCCCCCCCCCCCCCACCCCCATGGTAGAAAACAGAAAATTATTCGCTACTGCAGGAAACTGTGTGTGCCAACTTCGGAACTTCTGCCAGGCTCCCATGCTACTCTGGCAGTACAGCCAATTTGGCGCACGCTACCCACACAGTAGCCATACTGCTACTTAGAGCACAATATTGACCAAAAGAATTAGGAATGAGGGCTGGTGTTATGGTGTGGTAAACAGGGCAATTGCCCTGGGCCCCCTACCATAGAGGGCCCCAAACTTGACTTAAGTTCAAGGAGATGTAGGCTGAAGACCAGCTTTTGGACCTCCTCCCCAGTTTCTGCCCTGGGCCCCTAAATGTCTAACACCAGCCCTGTAAGAAACGATGAGAAAGATATTTAGGTAGTTTATTACGAAACATCTGGAAGGCCAAGAGGACAACTTTACATTTTATTTAAAAATTTTACAGGATGGCAATATTGGGCTTCCAAGAGTTGCATAACAAATTTGGGGGCTTAGTATAAAAATGTAACAACTTCATTTTGATTTTATTGTAGATGATTCATCCCAACATTTGCGAGATTCTGCAATAAAGCATTACACGTACCTAAGTGGCTGTAAGCAAAAGGCTGATTTTCAAAATTCTTGCAATTTCTAGTCTGGCTCTCATGCCTGTATTTATTCTAGGAGAAATGGGGATTCTTTTGAGACCATGATGAATTTTATTGGACCAAAACTAGACTTATCCAACAATAATTTTACACATGTGTTTTTGAGAGCAGTGAAGAAGTATTGTGTATTTTGTACAGCGCTGCGTAACCCTAGTAGCGCTCTAGAAATGTTAAGTAGTAGTAGTATGCTAAGCGGTCTAAAGGTTTACAGACATCATCGTCCCTGGATAAGTGTTATACCGGTTCAGAAAAGGATATCACAGGCAGGATAGCGTCTGTCTCAACTGGCAAGATGATACATGCTTTCTACACTGCAATTATAGCATAGTCTCTTCTCAAAGCAGGGTGATTTGAGCTTATCAGCCGGGAAATCACACCACTGGACCCTGAGCACCACACTACAGACTTTGAACTCCTGTAACTAATAAAGGAGATAAAATACCATGTCAAGGGGCTTATTGATAATTAATGAAGGCAACATTAATAATAGAAAAAGCTGTGTGCTTATAGGCTAAATTTACTAACCATCTGCATTAGTGCCAATGATGCAACGCATCCTTAATCGAAACACCCAAGGGAAGACTGAGCACAAATTAACTCCTGCCTTTTACTGAAGTCATTTAACTCTACTAACCTGGCACTTTTTAACACTGACTCTATTTAGCTATTTACTTTATTATTTATTATGGTTACTTTGCTCACCTGCTTTTAGCCATGTGAATGTTATATTTAATTATATTTATTAGTTTCAAAAAATTTAAACAAATTATACATTTGAAACAGAAAAGTTACCTTCGTCGATTTTACAAAGAAATACTCATTCCAAAATTAACTTTATGACTAAGTACACTAAAGTTCACAACTCTGATCCAAGATTTACTACTAAGAGGGATTATAACTAAATTAAATAAAGGAAAATAGAGCCAATCTATATGACAGTGTCCTTTTCCATTTAAGAGCTTTGCCTCATAGAACTTCTGGCAGCTATGAATTCAGATAATTGAACAGATTCATTAAAAACATATTTAAACGATTGATGACAAATTATGCATTTACAAGGAAATCGTAACACCCAGTTGAAGCACCCCTGGTTTTAACAAAAGAAATTGTCTACGCCTCTTTTGGGTGTCTTTACATACATCGGGAAATATGCGGACCTTAAGTCCTAGGAAACCTTTCTCTCTGTTTTAAAAGAATTTTTTCATAATTCAAGTTTTATCCATGGTTAAAGCCAGAGTAACTAGTAAAGTTGCGGAAGTTGTTAAATCTGCTGTTGGTGTTTCTAAAATTGCGGAAACATCCAGTGATTGATCCAATTGTTGTTCATACTTGAGTCATTGGAGGTAAAATATCGTCTGTAAAACCCAGAATTTCTTTCAAATATCTATTTATCATTTCTCTAGGAGTAGTAATAACTACCCTAGGGAAATGCAAAAATCTCAAATTTTTTGATCTTTGAGCATTTTCCAGGTTTTCAATTTTTCTTCTCAAAGTAGAACATCTTTTATAATATTTATTTGCAAATCTCGTGATTTCTCTGAGTTTTCAGTCACTGAATTTATCTTAGCCAACATTTCTTCTTTTTCCAATTCCAAGCCCTCAGCCTTCTCTTATGTTTTCCTTGCCCGGGACTCAAGATCTTGAATTTGGGGACATATAGCTTTATCCAAGTTAGTAATTAATACCCAAAGACTTTCCAGGGATATTTCTGCTGGTCTCTCTTCTAAAAAGGATAAAGTACCTTGCGTTTGTAATCCTCTGGCTTATAACGTTCTCACTTCTGAGTCTATAGCCTTCTCCTTCGTTCCTCCCGCAATTAAAGATGTATTCTCCCGGTTTAATTGAGGGCTTTTATCTCCCTGAATTCCTTCTCTCTCCAGGCTGATTTCTCCAGCTTCCGCTAGCTCCGGAGCGCCAATTTCTGGCTGCTTCGGGGTCGACGCCATCTCAGGAGAGGAAACACACTGGGGTTGCGGGGGAGGAGCCCGTTGATTGGGGCTGAGGGTAACCTCCAGCAGGGGCAGCATCTGAAGCCCTCCATTCATAGCAGACGCCGCCAAACTGCCACCCACCGATCCTGTTGGCACCGTCGGTGTCCGCACAAACGAATCCATGGGGCCAATCTGCGAAGAGGGAGGTCGGTTCAGGGGAGCAGCTGCCGCCACCTTCCCTCTTAGTTTAGGCACGGGGACCTGCAGTAACTGCAGGGATGGTGTGGGGACAGGTCCCATGGAGATGGGGTGGGGACGGGACAGATCCCACGGGGATGGGGTAGGGATGGGGACAGAGCCCACGGGGATGGGGACAAACTTTGTCCCTATTTCATTTTCTACACTGAAGCCTGTTAATGAACTGGACTGTTATTTATGTTTGGGTGATGCCTACAACGATATTTTGGATTTTTTTGGAAAAACAAGCAAACATGCTGGCCACAACTAGCAAAATATCTGCTTGTTATACTACTATCATGTTTTATCATTATCATGTTGCCCAAGATCCTTCTGTAACACTAAATGTCTATTTTCTAATATATTTCCACTATTCATGATTATTGTAAGCCACATTGAGCCTGCAAATTGCCCCACGTAAGCCGCATTGAGCCTGTCATGAGTGGGAAAGCGCAGGGTACAAATGAAACAAAAAAAAGAGAGAAGGCAGAGGCTGAATGAAAAGGGGGCAGAGAAGGAGAGCAGATACCGGATGGAAGGTCAGAAAAGGAGGGCAGATGCTAGGTATAAGGAGGAGAGAAAGAGAGCAGATGCTGTTTGGAAGAGGTGGGGACTGGAGAGAGGGCAGAGGCTGGATTGAAGAGGAGAGAAGGAGAGCAGATGCTAGATGGAAGGAGGATAGAGAAGGAGGGCAGAAACTGGATAGAAGAGGAGGACTGGAGAGAGAGAGGGCAGAGGCTGCATAGAAAGGGGGCACAGAAGGATGCAGACACTGGATGGAAGGGGAGAGAAGGAAGCGGATGCTGGATGGAAGGGGAGAGAAAGAGGGCAGACTCTGAATGGAAAGGGAGAGGAAGACAAGAGAGAATTAAGGGAGATACTGATCCTGGCAGATGAAGGACAAGAGGGGAGAGAAGGAAGGCTAAGGAGAGAAGATGAACATGAGAAGGGATAAGGACATAGAGATGTGATGCTGGACATGGTGGGGGAGGGATATGGTCACAGAGAGGTGCTGCTGTACAGGACAAGCATAAAGATATAGAGAGGGGAGGTGATCAACCTGGAAGGAAGATAGGGGCAGGGGCACAGCGGGAAGTTGAATGATAAACATGGACAGAGAAGAAATGCCATATGGACCAGGAAACCCTGGCAAAAGAGTTGAGAAGACAGAAGAACATGAAACCCAGAAATTGGGACCAACACATTTACAAAAATTAAAATATAACAACAAAAATCGAAAAATGAATTGTATTTTCTATTTATTGATAGTAGCTTTAAAGAACTGAAACAAATCGAAAAATTGATTCATATGAGTGAATCGAACTGAATCAAATCAAAAACTTCTTAGCCAAATCGGACAATACTACTGAGCACGTCCTAACTTAGATGTCTGAATTCTGTTCTCTACAAACTATCTAAAATGAGCCTTCTCATATCAGTAGAACTACAACATCTGTATCTGTCTTCATAATAAATGACTGAGGCACTTGTACTGTGGGGAAAAAAGACAAGGAATAATCTTGAAAACCTAATGTGCATAAATTATACTATTAGGACAGCTCAAACCAGTTTATTTTTTTTTTTTAAGATTTATTCTTTATTGTTCTCCATTATTATACAGCACAAACAATATAATATTTGCAATTTGTAATAATCTTCAAACCATTACCTCTATTAACATAATTTGAAATTATTACTTTCGACCTAAAATTTCTCACTGAAATTCAAATTGGTTGGGAGATGCGATCCAAGATGGCATCATAGTGAGTTGCTGCACCAGATGCCCTCAGAAGCACTCCGATTCACTGCTGAGGAGGACTCTGAAACCCTCGTATGATGGGGAAAAGAAGAGGGAAAGTAAGGAAAGTTCCTTCAACCCCTACTGGAACTCACCCTCCTCAGCAAGCAACGCTGGAATGCTATGGGGTGACGACGGTACCTAGACAGTCTTCCCTTGCTACTGGTGCCGATATATCTGAATTGGCCAACAGTGTAGGCGGAGTCTCCTTGAGTCCCGTCGTATGTGTGGCTCCCCGCAGCCAGGAGGAGGCATGGATCCGGAGACTGTAATTCAGTTTCTAGAAGAGGAGCAGAATTTACAGGGAGGGAGTCCGCCCATGCCTGAGATGTTGAAGGAAGATCTGGTAGGCTCACAAACTTTGAAATTTCCCTCAAAAATATTGTTTGGTTTGAAACAGATCCTCAATACCTCTACTCCTGTTTTTTCATCGGGGTTAATTAACAAACCAGCCGTAGTGACAATGGAGTCACTCTGGGACCTGACTTTCAACTTGCATTCCTCTTTACAAATTTTGATTACACAGCATTCTGTGGAGATTAAGGTCTTATCGGAAGCAGTGCTATTTCAGGAGCAAATAAATTCACGACAGATTTCTGAGGTGAAACAAATTGGAGAAAATTTACAAAAACTTGAAAATTTGAGTCAAATCTCAATTAAAGAAAGAAATTTTACCATACGAAGATTAGAATATTTAGAGAACCAATCCAGGAGACTTAATTTGTGATTTACTAATTTTCCTAGGTCTCCACTGATAACACCTATGGAGATGGTAAAAAAAATACCTAGTTGAGGTTTTGGGGATGTTGAGTGATTTATTATCTCCCATAGTGCGGGTACAATATTTTTAGAGTAATAAAGATCTTGCTGGAATTTCTCAAGCACATATGGGAGAGGGTATGAACTTAATATCCTTCATTGAATCTTCACTGGAAGTAATTACCCGAAGAACTACAGCATTGGTGTCTTTTGCCCAAGAAATGGATCGTAACACTGTTTTGAGACTTTTCTTTAGACATTTAGATTCACTGTTTGTAGGATCTAAGATAAGAATGTACCCAGATCTCGCTAGAGAAACGCAGAAGAGACACAAACTTTTTTAGCAATGCGTCAAAGGACTTTGGCCCTAGGGGCCAACTTTGTGCTTAAGTTTCCATGTATATGTCGAATATTATTCCAGTCAAAAAATTTTCAATTCTTTGAACCTAAACAGTTAGAAAATTTCTTGGTTTCTAAGGAAGCTTCGAAAGCTAATCAAGAAATGTATTAAGTTATGTCCAATAAAAAAGGTATCATCTTATTTTCTTTTCCATGTTTTATTTTGTTTGCTTTCTATTGATAACCTTTAAGAGTGGACTAACACGGCTACCACACCTCTCTACTTAAGGAAGAAGTGAATGTAAATGTAATAGTCAAGTAACAGATTGTACAGTGTAAGATAGCTTGGAGGACGACAGTAGGTCAGCAGCATTCCCTGTCTTGGTTTAACAGGTATTAGAAAATTTCCTTTTCTTGGATCTATATTTCTTTAAAGTTTAGGTCGAAAGTAATAAGAGTAATTTCAACTTATGTTAATAGAGCTCAAACCAGCTTCAACCCTATGAAAAGAGACCTAGGTAAAACTGATTAGAATGACAGTTTCTAAATATGTTATGGAATTACCAAAGTCTAAGCATACAGTAATTGATCAGGAATGATATGAAGGAAATCATAGGCCTATATTTTCTGCAATTATGAATTGTACAGTCAGTCAGTGAAGGAATGTGGGGGAGCGTGGTAGCAAGTACTCGATGATTCACACTGAAAGACATGGCAGGCATACAGACGGAGCTCTGTACAGAAATGAAATGAGATGGCCACGTTGAAGTCATGTAAATAACGGTGATGTAATGTAAAATACCTGGCACATAGCATAGCACTATCATACAGGTTTGGGCAGAATTTGTTTTCCTCAAAAATCGGCGAGACATGAGAATCAAACATTGACCTCTTCAAGCTACCTCTTAACTGACTTTTGCTAACTATGCATGTCTGGCGTATATCATTTGATGTACCTTCTGCCAACATAATTGAGCATCACTCATTAGTGAAGGCCAGTTAACAAGATTAGCAAGTGTTATGTTACTAATCAGTATTATGTGTAGAATATTATTATGTGTATTATGTGTAGCCATTTATGTATTATTCTGGGTTGTACTTATGGAAATCACAATATTGTAATGCTATATTTATTTATTTATGAACATTTATGTTTGAACATTTTTATTGATGACAACATAGAACAAAACATTCCATTCCAGCCTGAACAAAAAGGCCGACATCAAAATCCACTGTCAAACTGAGTGATAAGATCTGTCATCAAACATTTTACCATTTTCATCCCAACCCCTTCTCCTCCCCTCTCCCCCTCCCCAACACGTTCATAGTTCGATAGTGTTTGCATATAGGTAAACCAAAGGTGCACAGCCATTAAACTCCTATACATTACTTCGGTCCTTTTAATATACACTGATACAAATCATATAAAAACTACCATCAACCAAGTGTTTCATGTTTCCTTCCCCCCCCCCCTATTCCCTTCCTTCTTCTCCATTCCCCCCCTTCCCTTCCCCCCCTACTATCTCCCCCTCCCCCCCGCCACATCATATTTATGAACATTTATACTCCACTTTTTTGCACATTAAGCAGACTCAAAGTGGCTTACAATGTACAGGAATCAATTACAATTACATTAGATAGGGTAAAAGGAACAGGGTAGGAAGTAAAAGGCAAGAGGGTCTAAAATGGACCGTGGAAGACCAGATGCTGAGACAGATCAGAGTGGCTTGAACAGCTCTCGGCAAGGCAATCCATAATTGGGAACTGTAGGAATACCCAGGAAGCGCAGGTGAGGTGCAGAAGAAGCAGCAGTATGCGGCCTGAAGAGTGGAAGAGGACACCGGAAGCAGACGACATCAGCTGGATCCGGCGACTCAAAAAGAAGCAAGTCCCCAGCAAGGTGCAGCCAAACTCGAAAAAACTCTCCAACGCGAAGCAGCAGCCAACGCGCAGCAGCCGGGACGGGCAATGTAGAAGACGACCCCGATCTGGTCCGGTGACTAAGCCAAGCGGCAAGTGGCTCAGGAGGAGCTCAAGGAAGAAGGCCCACAATGCAGAGACGCCAACGGCCCGGCGGAAAGGCTGGAGGAATAACTGAACCAGCCGGCCACCAGCCCAGAACTGCATCGCTCCCGATCAAGAACTGGTCTACGCACTCCGGCACCACCACCGCACCGCAGGTGCAGTACAATGTTTGTAATTCACACAGAGAATCTGATTGATGAATCCCTGTCTCTCAGCACTGATACAATAAACACTCAATTATGCTATGGGAACTTGTTATTTAATTCTCTACCAGTGGGGATGGGAATCTGGAGACCATGAACTGGACTGCTTCAGATTGCTCAGGGATACTGGTTATCGCTTGGCGCCAGGTAATAAAATTTGGTTGGGTTTTCTTTGCATCCCTTCAATGCCTCTTGATCTCTCACTTTTCTTTCCTCCTGCTAGTACAAAATTAATATAGCATTAACGGGCCCTTTTACTAAGCTGCGTAGGTGCCTATGCGTGCCCAATGCACACCAATTCAGAACTACCGCCCAGCTACCGCGTGCTTCGGGCGGTAATTTCATTTTTTACACGCGTCCACTAAGCCCGCTAGAAAATTTCCAGCGTGCAGCGCTAACCGTGTGGTAATCTGCAGTGCACATGCGCTGATGATTACTGACCGGTTAACGCATGAGCCCTTACCGCTAAGTCAATGGGTGGCAGTACGGTCTAAGGCCCAAAATGGACATGCACCAATTTTTACTTTCCTGCACGTCCATTTTTGGCCAAAAAAAGGGGCCTTTTTTGCATGTGCACTGAAAAAATGGACCTGCATGGGTCCGTACACATGTCTACATCAGCGCAGGCCATTTTTCAGCGCACCTTAGTAAAAGGACCCCTAAAGAGGCTTTGAAGGTGGTTTATTTAACTGAATAATTTGGCCAAATATTGACACTTACGCTTTTGTTACTTCCATCTCACAGCTGGGAACTTTTCTGTTCTTATCTAAGGGCCGCTTTGACTAAACCGTGCTAGCGATTGCTGGGGCAGCAAATGCGCCGCAGACTATTCATTGTGAATGGGCTGCATCGCGTTTACCGTGCGGGAATCGCTAGTGTGGTTTAGTAAAAGAGGCCCTTAGTGTTTCACTCTCAAGGTTGGTTTCAGGGACACCATTCTTTCCCATTTGAAGGACCCTCGAACCCCCTCTCGGTAATGTCTCTCGTTCCTGGTCCATGGGGCCAGTTTTCTGAAGTATAATATAATGAGCAACCCATACAAAAAGAAAATTAAAAAAAAAAACCATATACAGCATTAAACACAGAAGGGGGAAAAAAAAGACCTTCAAACACCTTAGGTGACAAATCCGGAGAACATCTGAATGTACATAAGAGGTTCATAAATATTCACACACAGAGATGTATAAATAGGATGTGTGATACACTTCACAGTACTCTCAGGAAAACTGGTCACACAGCTGTGATACAAGTTGTGTTTCATTGTTATTACACTTCTGTTCTAATGCTGTAAATTCCACTGATAGAACTTGTGGGTACAGAAACACGGAGGTAGATATTCAGCCCACAGCAGTCAGCGGTTATTAAGCTACTTATAGTCATAGGAGCCAACTTTTCAAAATTATTGGGGGTGCTAAGCCCAATGGAAATAACCCCTCCCTGGACACATACAAGGAATTTTCTCAATATTGGGGGTGCTCAAGCACCCACAGCACCCTCAGAGTCGGCTCCAATTCTTATAGTTGAGGGTTGAATTAACCCCAGAAACTGACCGAAAACCCATTAACAGTGTGATTTTGCTCTTGCTGAAAAAACACTTTTTGAATTTTTACGTTTTGGCTAAAACCCACTGCTTGCTTTCAGCAGTGGCTAAAACCTCCACTCCACAACTGAGCAGAAGTAGCCAATATTCCCCCCCCCCCCCCACCCACCCACCAGTGAACAGGAATAGCCAGCCAGACTTCTTCCGCTTCCATCCACTCACCCATAGACCCCCTTGGACTTACCTTACAATTTCTGGTGGTCTAGGGCTATAGTCAGAGTAGGAGCGATCCCCAGTGGCTCCTGCCCGTGCCAGCTTTGCTCTCAAAACGTTGCCATGACCTCTCGTGAGGCTGCAGGTAGAGGTCACGGCAGCCATTTTGAGTGTGCAGCCAGGCTTACCTTATAAACTTTACTGTCATAAATAGGGCACGCTCTTCTAAAAGAGTAAGCATTAGTTCTTAACACTGCACACTGAGAACAGTGAGCACTTTTTCAGGAGACTGCACACTACTAATGATATCGCTCTCGAAAAAAAAATTTAAAAAAAATATTAAAAAAAAGAACAAAATGAAAATTAGAATAAACGACATGGAAAACTAATATAATGTCTTTTGCTTTCTAGCACTGTCTTATAATGTCTTGCTTGAACACCATTATATAATTCACCACCATGTAAAACAAATCTTCTGTAAACCTAATGTATATGCACTCCTATTTCCAGTACCCATGATGTATTGTAAGCCACGTTGAGCCTGCAAAGAGGTGGGATAATGTGGGATACAAATGCAATAAATAAAATACATAAATAAATAAATAAATACATACATACATAAACAGAATGAAAGCTGTGAGTCTGCACACCTCTGCACGTTAATTGCGGGTATTCTGAGAACCCAATAGCTGGGTATAGAGAACAAAGCACAAATCTTTGGGAAGTACTGGGATAATTTTAAATATTAAGGACACATGTTCTTTGTTAAGGATCTCCTTCTAGGACAGCTATTAATTAGCATGTTAGAGTTAAGCCATAATTGTCGCTCCATGACTTTGGAGGCAATTCTCATTAGATTTCCTAATGTTAGGGGATAGGATGATGCATACTAAATTCAGATTCTATAACAGCAGTTGTATGTGCAACTGTGGTTATATAATACTAGTGCAAGTCTGAATTTAGGCACCTAACTTTAGGCTAATTGCTGACATCTCGATTTGGAATACGTTTTTTTAATCAACTACCTACTATTTGGAATTCCATCCCTGTTTTTAGGAACTCTTTGAAAATTTTCTGTTTTAAGAATTTCTTAGGGTCACGTGGAGGGGCATAATCGAAAGGGGCGCCCAAGTTTTCCTGAGGACATCCTCGCAGGACGTCTTGGCGAAGGGGAGGGGAAATCCGTATTATCGAAACAAGAAGTGCGGCCATCTTTCGTTTCGATAATACGGTCGGGGATGCCCAAATCTTGACATTTAGGTCGTCCCTAGAGATGGTCGTCCTTAGACTTGGTCTTTTCTGATTTTCGGCAATAATGGAAACTAAGGACGCCCTTCTCAGAAACGACCAAATACAAGCCCTTTGGTCCTGGGAGGAACTAGCATTCATAGTACACTGGTCCCCCAGACATGCCAGGACACCAACTGGGCACCCTTGGGGGCACTGCAGTGGACTTCAGAAAAAGCTCCCAGGTACATAGCACCCTTACCTTGTGTGCTGAGCCCCCCAACCACCCCCCCCCCCCACAACCCCACTACCCACAACTGTACACCACTACCATAGCCCTTACAGGTGAAGGAGGCACCTAGATGTGGGTACAGTGGATTTCTGGTGGGTTTTGGAGGGCTCACATTTAGTACCACAAGTGTAACAGGTTTTTGCTAGGTTCTTGGGGCCTGGATTGGCCGCTGTCGGAGACAGAGTGCTGGGCTTGATGGACCTTTGGTCTTTTCCCAGCATGACAGTACTTATGTACTTATGTAGGGGGGGAATGGCCCTGGGTCCGCCTGCCTGAAGTGCACTGAACCCACTAAAACTGCTCCAGGGACCTGCATACTGGTTCTTACATGCTGCCAGAGACCATTTGAAAGATGCTGCATTGAGGGTGGGTAGGAGAGAGGGAAGATTGTTGGACATGAGGTGGAGGAATAATTGTTGGACATGAGGGGGAAGGGAGCGAGAAATGCTGCATGGGGGGAGATCATTGGATGCTGGCAGGGTAAGGCCTGTGCTGGGACCACTCCAGAGTCAATCTTCTCCTGTTCTCTAGCTACTGCTGTCTGCAAGGGGAGGGGCTGGAGCAGGAAGCAGAGAACTCTCAGGAAACCTCCATATTTGATTAACTGATGTTGCCTATTCCCCTTGCATACTGGATGATGAGGTATTCACTGTAATTCTTGGTGTGAATCTTTTAGAAAACCTGCCTAAAACTAATGTGCTTATTTAGCATTCCCATGTTTAATGACTGCATTTGAGCAGCAAACAAAAGGCTGGAGATTGATTTTTCTCCCATGAGACTTCTTGTGAGCTGTTCATTCCTGAAAAGGACAAGCTAATTTAATAGGCACGTCTGTTTGTATATTCATGCTGTTAATTTAACACTCAGCATTGGAACTAGTTGCTTTACAACACCCAACCGTTCAACATTTGCAGCTGACATAAAGAAACATTAGTTGTGATATCTGGTTTCAGGTTTTTCTGGAAAGAGATTGCTCCACAGAGAAGTTGAAGTTGGGTTTTTTTTTGGTCTATTCCGCTACTGTAGACCACTGTTTATCCAACAATCTGTTAACCAGAAACTCTTATTATCCAGAAAGAAAAAAAAAAACAACACTTATCTTATCTTCAGATTCTAAGCCCAAGGGGTCGGAGTTTACTTATTAATGCTTGTTGATTTTGGATGAGGAGTGGGTGGGGGGGGGGGGGGGGTTCCTCTCTGCCCCGTAGCAAGCTGCTTTTCATAGTGTACAAAGGTAATCGCGTAGTCTGTGGGCTGCCAAAAAGTTCTGGATTACTGGTACTGTTGTACTTCCTTGAATTAACACGGATAGCAACAGGAAGGTTCCTGAGACTTTGGAAATTGAGTGGTACAGGGGTTGGGATGGAGGGGATGGGAAGGGGAGGGGTGGGGTGGGGTGGGGGGAGGAAAGGGTGGTTTACAAGCTGTATGGTTCATGCATAGTATCTTATTGTTTGTAAGTTGGCAATATTGAGTATGTTGTGTGTTGTGTTGCTTAACTTTGAGTTATCAATAAAATTAATTTAAACTTAAAAAAAAAAACCAACACTTATTCAGAATATTTGTACCATGTAGGTGTCAAATGCAACAACCTCAATTTCATTCTTTGCCATCTGCATTGGTACAGCCAAAGCAAATCAACTCCATGTCTCCTCTTTTATTCTTCATAACACAGGCAGCGGAGTAGGGAAGATCACTGAGGCATCACCAATATTCTGCCCAACACAGCATCAGCAATTAGAAAGGTTGGGTATGAGAAAGGACATTGGCTTGTCCAACCTCTCTAAATGAAAATGTGTTCTGCTGCTCCTGCTTCCTAAACTTCCCGTAAATGAAGAGCTTGACAGAAAAGGGAACAAAAAGACCTAAATTTACTGCAAGCCATTGTTATGTACACCCAGCCATTGAAAGTCAGTATCCTTGTTCTTCTCCCCTGCATTTCTTGGAGAACCCTCCAGAAGTCAAATGGCCATTGTACTCTTAATTACCATCAAGTACTGAGTTAAAAAGGCAGTAATTTAAAAGAAGGCATGGCAGTATCCAATCCCCTGATGAAGCTGAATGGTGAAACGGGTCCCCGTTGGGATGATGATTCTACTGCCTCAAAATGCCACACAAGCTAAGTTCAACTTTAAGTTTCATGAATCTTGTCATGGATGAGAAAGAAATTTGAATGTGTCACAATATTTTTCACAGTTGAAGACTATTTGCATTAATAATAATTTTTCACAAAAAATAGCTTATTGGTTTGGCTGCAGGGTTTTGTGACCAATGATAGAAGCTGTGAACTGTAGTTTTGATGCTGCAATTTTACATTACAATATTATAACAGCATTCCGAGGACACCACAGTCAGCTGAGGTCTTTTCCCTCACCATTCCTTTATGGTGCTCGATCACAGAGAGTATATTCCTCACTCTAGCTTTTGAACTGAGTTTGGACATTTACTGAGTTTCCAGTTTGTACTGTGCACCTCTCCTTTTCCAACCCGCCCCCCCCCCTGAGATTCTGGCATCTATCCCTCCTCCCCCTTCCCATTGCAGGTCTGGCATCACTCCTTTCCCTCCGCGGTCTTCCAAACTGATGGCAGGTCTCCAGCAATGGAAGTGTACTACAGATAGGCTTCTTCCAGCTAAGCCTAGCTTCTTCCTTCTGCTGTCTCCTGCTTTCTCTGATGTAACTTCCTGTGGAATGCAGAGAGTGATGCCAGCTTGGGGTGGGGAAGGGAGGGAGAGAAACAGGGGAGAGATACCAGGTATCTATGGGTTAGAATAGGTGAAGTAGGCGTTGACCCTACCAAAGAGCAGCCTTGGGCTTTTTGTTGAGCTCAATGGTAGCTACGCCTATGGCAGATGCCCATTATTGGCTGGATTCAGCATATGGTGGTGAAAAGAAAATCAGCGCTGAAGGGTATTCTACAAAAAGCACTCCAGGGTAGGTGCCCTTTATAGAATAACACGTACGTGTCAGGATCCTCAGCCAACTTTGTGTGTATGCATTTACTATAACTGAAACCAGGTGTAAATCCCGGCGCATGAGTTGAGTACTGATCCCCCAAATTCTATAACACTGCATGAATTTTGAGGGAACGCCCCTGACCTGCCCATATCCCTCCCATCATTATATCCCATTTTCAGATCCATGCGGAAACACTTAGGTGCTATTCTATAACAGGGTAAGTGTAGTTCCAGGCAGATCGACCATTTTTGGGTTGTTTCGCCTCTTTGCTTCTGTTATAACACTTTTCCAAAAATTCGGTGCGGAAATAGCGCATAATGCTAGGCACCATATATACACTTCCCTAGCATATGCAAATCTGTCTCATGAATATTCACTGGGATGATCCTGAAAAAAATGACAGGCAAAGTGTGCTTCCAGGAAAGGGCTGAGAAGCCAGTATGTTGATGCTTGATTATTATACATATCTAAAAAATTTGAGTTCCAGTTTTGAACCAGTCAATTTTCAGTCTATTTCAAGGTTGACTGAAAAATCAGATTTTACCAATAAATTAAAGCCATTTTTCATTCATTTTTCAATAGCTAATTTAGGGAAAATCCAAATTACATTCTTGTGGGTCCAAAAACTTCAAAGCAGATTAAAACTTTTTATGACATCCACTTCATCTTTTCTAAAAATTGAAAGGAGAAAATCTGAAAAACTGCCTTGAATTTGCTAACATTTGAATTTCTGTGGCTAGGTAGGAACCATGAACATATTCCAGATGTTTAGGGAACCTTTTACTAAGCCGCACTAAACAGTGGACAGTACTATTTTTAGAACGTGGGTTTCCTACGAGTTGAGGCCCCTTTTGGTGTGGTGGTAAAAATGGACACATTTTTCTTTTTTTGCCTTGATGGTCACATGCTAATTTCCCAATTAGTACATAGTCATTAGCACAGGAGCCCTTACCACCATCTATCTTGTAGGCACTAGGGGCTCCCGCGCTAATTCGGCGCTAATCAGTTGGTTCTTTTACTAAGCTGCAGTAAAAGGGGGTTTGTGCTATTGTCAGTGCGTGTTTTTGACTAAGGCCCCCTTTTACTGCAGTGGGTCAAAGGCTGTGGGGTTTTTTCAGGAAAATAAATGGCCATGCGGTAAGTGAACCACTTGCCACATGGCCATTTTGGGGGGAGGGGGAGTAAGCACTTACCGCCATCTCTTGACGTGGCGGTAAGGGATCCCGTGCTAACCCATCAGTAACCGGGCAGAGCTTACCTCCTAATAAGCACAAATATTTCTATTTTTAAAGCGCCGGAAATGGCGCATGCTGGGGGTAGAAACTACTGGCGGTATTTTCGAGTTGTCACACACCGACCCTTTAGTAAAAGGGCCCCTAAGTGAGGAGAAATAGAAACATAGAAACATGACGGCAGATAAAGGCCATATGTCCCATCCAGTCTGCCCATCCTCTGTAACCCCTAATTCTTCCTGTTCCTAAGCGATCCCACATGCTTATCCCATGCCTTTTTAAATTCTGGAACAGTCCTCGACTCCACCACCTCCACCGGGAGGCCATTCCACGCCTCCACCACCCTTTCTGTGAGTAGCTGGGTTCAGCAAAGGTTTGGCCAAATTCCTTGAGCTGGAAACGGACCCTGCAAAAGTCACTGCTTATCCTTGGGGGTCACTAAGCCTGAATCTTGCTATTTCGGGAGATCCTGCAAGGTTCTAATGACCTGGATTGACAATGGAAACAGGACACTGGGCTAAATGGACCCTTGGTCTTTCCCTGTGGGGCAACTCTTACATTCATATTTACCAAGGACGTAATTCATTCTCTAAAGAGATTGCAAGCTATGGTTCCGATATTCTGTGGCTCCATTGACTTATAAAGCAACATGAGAGTCTTACAAATTAAGTTATAGACAGGTATACGTATTAAGAATCTGCCATTTCTGTAAAAGGAGACCACATGTGTAGGTAAGGGCATTAAGCTGCCTTCCCCCAGATTGACCATAGAGCTGCTAAATAGTAACATAGTAGATGACGGCAGAAAAAGACCTGCACGGTCCATCCAGTCTGCCCAACAAGAAAACTCATAGTTGCTGCTTTTTGTGTATACCCTACTTTGATTTGTACCTGTGCTCCTCAGGGCACAGACCGTATAAGTCTGCCCCGCACTATCCCCGCCTCCCAACCACCAGCCCCACCTCCCAACCACCGGCTCTGGCACAGGCACAGACCGTATAAGTCTGCCCAGCACTATCCTCACCTCTCAACCACCGGCTCTGGCACAGACCGTACAAGTCTGTCCAGCACTATCCTCACCTCCCAACCACCGGCTCTGGCACAGACCGTACAAGTCTGTCCAGCACTATCCTCACCTCCCAACCACCAGCCCCGCCTCCCGATCTTGACTAAGCTCCTGAGGATCCATTCCTTCGGCACAGGATTCCTTTATGCTTATCCCACGCATGTTTGAATTCCGTTACCGTTTTCATTTCCACCACCTCCAGCGGGAGGGCATTCTACAATTTTCTGCATTTATGCAACCGAGTTCCCTGCAAACGTCTGTGACTCAGCTTCATGTATATGTCTGACTACGTCTGTGTGTATTATACAAGAAGTATACCACATCCCACAGCACAATCTGTAAACCATGCACATTTTTAAATTACTTCTATTAATTCCTAACATTCTTTTTGTTTCTGGCGATATCAGCTCCCAAACATCTCCCAGTCTGACCATTTGGGTTTTTTTTTTTTCAAATTTCATTTAAAGAGAAGCAGCTTACGAGACACTCAGTTGATCTCATCCAAACCAGCCAGGAATGGGAAAGGAACAGAAGAGATGGAAGGTAGGCAAACAAGTCTTTGAAGTGCTGCTACAGACACGAGGTGTTAAAATAATGCACTACAGACCAGGGGCGTAGCCAGCCTTCCGTGGGGGAGGGGTCCAGAGCCCGGGGGGAGGGGGCACATTTTAGCCCTCCCCCGGCGCCGCCCCCCCACCGCCGACATTGCCGCCCCCCCTCCCGCCGCGAACCCGCCGCCGCTGCAGCCTACCTTTACTTTTGCTGGCGGGGGATCCCACTCCCCGCCAGCCGACGTCTTCTTCTCAGTCGCTTCCTGCTCTTCAATTTATTTGCTGACGTCCTGCACGTACAATTACGTGCAGGACGTCAGCAAACAAATTGAAGTGCAGGAAGGACTGAGAAGACGTCGGCTGGCGGGGAGTGGGATCCCCCGCCAGCAAAAGTAAAGGTAGGCGGCGGCGGGTTCGCCGGGAGGGGGGTCCTGGGGTGAATCTGCGGGGGCCCCGGCCCCCTCAGGCCCCACGTAGCTACGCCACTGCTACAAACTTGATTTCTCCGAGTTCTTGAATAGCAGTGAATATCCATGCGCTCCTGGTCTAAGTTATGCAATTGAAATAATTACTATCCTCCCTTTAAAACAAGATTTAACAATTTGGCTCATTGTGTTACATTCAAGAATAGCCTTTTCATAAAATTGCAGAGTATATCCAGCCGATATTCAGCCTGTGGGAGACAGGTCGGCCAAGTGTCACGATTGGCACTAAGCCCAGGTAGTCAATATTGAGCAATTTCCGGTGACTGGCATTGAATATCCGGGTATTTTTGCCGGCTTAAACTTAACCGGCCACGTTAATATTCGGTACTGGCTGGTTAAGGGGCCCTTTTACTAAGTTGTGTAAGGGCCCATGCGAGTATAGCATGTGCAAAACTGGCACAACCACCTGACTAGCACGTGAGCCGGGCGGTAATTTCAAATTTGCGTGTACTGTTTCCCGCGGTAGAAAATAATGTTCTATTTTCAACTGCGTGCCGCTTGCCCAGCAGTAAACAGCTTACTGCACGGGTAGAACGTGAGACCTTACCACTAGGTCGATGGGTGGCAGTAAGGTCTCAGGCTGAAAATGGATGCATGCTGGTTTCAATTTTAGCGCCTGTCCATTTTCTGGCCCCTTTAAAAAAGGGTCCTTTTTCCTAGACGCGGTAAAAAATGGCCGAGCACGTGCTTGCACTACCGCAGGCCACATTTTACCACAACGCAATAAAAGGACCCCTCAGTTTGTAGTGGCCAAACACAGGACTGCTATTTAGGTGGTCCTATTTGGCTGTCTAAATTTGGCCAGCGAAGCGCTGAATATTCGTGGTTAGCCACTATCCCCTGGATTCTATGTACATGACCAAAATTGTATGCACAAATCCAGTTGTATTCTGGATTTGCATGTGCAATTTAATTACTTAACAAACCAATCGGCGCCAATAATTACCACATTAATTGATTTGATTTGCTTACTATATTTATTTTTTGTCTATTAGATTGTAAGCTCTTTGAGCAGGGACTGTCTTTCTTCTATGTTTGTGCAGCGCTGCGTACACCTTGTAGCGCTATAGAAATGCTAAATAGTAGTAGTAGTAGTACTAGTAGTAGTACTTAAGCAGTTATTGATAATAATTGGCATTAATTAGAATGTACAAGCACATATTGCTAAGCATACTCTGTAAGGTGGTGTGTGTAGGGTTAACATATGGCTCCAGAAAAAGGAGGACACATTGATCCAGTCCGGGTTTTGCTTCAATTGACAGCAGTGGAAGTAAAACGGAGACTGGTTCAATCTGTCCTACCTTTTTCTGGAGCCATACGGTAACCCTAGACCGTGCGCGTAAATTCTAATGTGTGCTAAGAAAACGGGGGCATGGAATGGGCAGGTTGTGGGCTTTCCAAAAATGTACGCACAATTCTAGAATACACCTGCTCTGTGCCAGGGGCATAGCCAAATAACAACAACAACAACAACAATCATTTCTAAAGCGCTACTAGGGTTACGCAGCGCTGTACAATTCAAACATAGAAGGACAGTCCCTGCTCAAAGAGCTTACAATCTAAAAGACAAGAGAACAATCTAAAGACAAGTGAACAATCTAGAGGACGAGTGAACAGTTAATCTGATAGGGTGGATAGATTGGGGTATTTTATATTTCTCGAGCGGTTAGGTGCCGAAGGCAGCATTGAAGAGGTGAGTTTTAAGCAAAGATTTGAAGATGGGTAGGGAGGGGGCATGGCGTATGGGTAAAGGAAGATTATTCCAGGCATAGGGTGAGGCAAGGCAGAATGAGCGGAGCCTGGAGTTGGCAGTAGTGGAGAAGGGTACTGAGAGAAGGGCTTTGTCCTGTGAGCGGAGGTTGTGGGCGGGAACATAGGGGGAGATGAGGGTGGAGAGGTAGTGAGGAGCTGCAGACTGAGTGCATTTGTAGGTAAGGAGGAGGAGCTTGAATTGTATGCGATATCTGATTGGAAGCCAATGAAGTGATTTAAGGAGGGGCCGAGGCAAGAAGTGGGTGGGCACCAAGTGTTCTCTCCCCCTCCCCCCCCCCAGCACCACCACCACCAGCAAAAATATATCTCAGCTGGTGGTGCCGGTATTGTGGAGAGTAGTGTTTTCGTTACCATCAGGGAGAAGTCTTCAGTTGGCGGAGCTTGGGATCCTCACCAGCTACCGCTAAACTTGTGCTACTGTTGGGTGGGCCTGAGCCCTAAGTGGGTGGGGGCCGTGGCCCACCCAGGCCCACCTGTGGCTACGCCACTGCTCTGTGCCTAACTTAGGCACTGGTATTTACACCACGTTTTACTTGGTGCAAATGGACGCACCTAGAGTTAGGCGCAGGCATGGCCCAAGGTGCATTTTATACACTACTAGGCATATTCTATAAACTGCATGGTTTATAGAATGCATCTAGGCGGAAGTTTTTTTCTGTGCCGATTTTTCAGGCACCATATATAGAATCTAGTCCTATGCACTAAGCATTAATATTCAGTGGAGATAACCGGCTATCTCATGCTGAATATTGGCGCTTATCCGGCTAAGTGTTATTTAATCATCTAGGAGCCGTTCCTGGCCGGCTAAATAGCGCTGAACACTGGCCACTACGTGTCTAAATTTGTGTGCACAGATTTATCCAAGATGACTGGAATTGTTCTTAGGAACAGGTTAGCATGGAATTTGGATTTATGCAGAACTTGATAAAATGCAGACACACGTGTAAAATATACTGAGAAATGTGTGCATGCCAGGTATGAAAGCCTGCAAGTTCTTCCTCTAGGATCATTTTGTGAAATAAAATGAAAGTGCAAATTTTCTAACATAAGGCTGGTGTAGCTTATACATATATCTGCCACACAATTTAGGTGGCCTTTTACATAATTTCCCTACCTGGTGGCAAGAAAAACATAGGGGCCCTTTTACTAAGGCGCGTAGGTGCCTACGTGAAAACAACGTGCGTCAAATTAGAAGTACCGTCTGGCTACCGCATGCCCCAGGCAGTAATTCTAATTTTTACGCGTGTCCGATACGCGCGTCAGACTTTTTAAATTTTCTACTTCGTGGCATTAATTGGGTGGTAATCGGCAATGAACATGCGCTGACAATAACCACCTGGTTAACACGTGACCGCTAAGTCAATGAGTGGCGGTAAGGTCTGAGGCCCAAAATGGAAACACGCCAATTTTTATTTTGCCACACATCCATTTTCAACCCAAAAAAGAGGCTTTTTTTTTGCAGGCACGCTGAAAAATGGACCTGCGCGCGTCCAATATACGCACCTATCCTACCGCAGGCCATTTTGCAGTGCACCTTAGTAAAAGGACCCCTTAGGGTTTCTTTTACCAAACTGCGATAAAAAGTGGCCGCAGCGCATCCTTAAATGGGTCATTGCCATATGCTAAGGCCATTTTCCCGCATGATCGCTTTTTCTATTTTTTTGAATTAATGGCCATGCACAATTTTTTTCATTAGCATGTGGCCATCAGTGTGTGAGCCCCCTACTGCCGCCTACTTTGAAGGCAGCAAGGACTCGCGTGCTAATCAGTTAGCACGCGGCAATGTCGTTGCGCTGCGCGATTAGCACAGAACATGGCTATTCTCCTCTCTGACCTGTCCCCAGCACTAAAAAATGTAATCCATTTGTTAGCATGTGGGAAGCGCAAGCTGATCACAACATTACCCCCGGATGCCTGAGCGTACTTTATGGTAAGGCTTCTTTTGCTGTGGACTACTGTAGCCACAATTTACTTATGCTGCTGACATTCACAGTTAAAAATACTTCAATCCCTTCAAAATACAGCAACCAGGCTCCTTCACCACGCCCAATGTTATGATCATATTAACCCTTTACTTTGCAGCTGCCATTGGTTTCCAACTGAGCAGCGAATGATGCTTAAACTTCTTATGCTCACCTTCAAGGCATCTAGGATAGGTCGACCGTCGTATTTATCGTCCCTTATGATTTCATACTCCTCAACTTACGTCATTCTATGAATGACCATTGTCTAGTGCTACCTGCTCCGAAGCAGGTTCATTTGGAAACCACTAGACGCCGTGCATTCTTTTTCACTGTTCCCTCTTTATTTATGTATTTATTTGTTGCATTTGTACCCCACATTTTCCCACCTATTTGCAGGCTCAATGTGGCTTACATAGTACCGTCAAAGGCGCTTGCCCAGTTGGTTGATAACAAATACAGGTTGTATAGTGATCGAATGAGGTATATGTGGAGGATCAGAAGGGGTGAAGATTGCGTGATGTCCAGTACGATCATTAGTAATGTTATATTCCTGGGTGAAGAGTTTTACGTTGGGCCGTTGGGTAGGCCTTTTTGAAAAGGATGGTTTTTAGTGATTTCCTGAAGTTCAAGTGGTCGTGGATTGTTTTCCCAGCTTTTGGGAGGCCATTCCATTAGTTGTGCGCTTATGTAGGAGAAGCTGGATGCGTGAGTTGTTTTGTATTTCAGTCCTTTGCAATTTGGGTAGTGAAGGTTTAGGTATGATCTTGACGATCCGAATTTATGGAACTCAATCCCCCTCCCCTCCAATTTCAGTTGAATCCTTGTTAGAGAAATTTAAAATGCTTATTTTTTATTTATTAGGATTTAATTACCGCATTTTTGAAGGAATTCACTCAAGGCGGTGTATATTAAGAATAACTCAAACATAAGCAATAGAGAATTACAGTAGTAAAAATATTCAAATAACAATACAAAGTAGCCTTAAAAATTTGGGGGCTCTTTTACAAAGCGGCGGTAGGGCTACTGCGCATGTAGCACGCACCAAATCACCACTACTGCCCAGTTAAAGCGCCCATCCAGCAGTAATTTCAACGTTGGTGCACGCTGTTTCCCCGCAGTAGAATATATTTTTCTATTTTCTACCGCGGGGGGGATTCCTGGCAGTAATTGGCAGCACGGATACATTGGCACATTCTGTGTGAGTACCACACATGTAGAGTGTGAGTCCTTACGGCCATTTACTGCCCCCATTGAACATAGTAACATAGTAAACGACGGCAGATAAAGTATGGTCTACCCAACAAGATAAACTCATTTTACATCGCATGCAATACTTTATATGTATACCTGAGTTTGATTTGTCCTTGCCATTCACAGGGCACAGACCATAGAAGTCTGCCCAGTATTGTTCTTGTACTAAACGTTCTGAAGCTAACATCGAAGGCCCCTTAAAATTTACACTCAAGCCCATCCGTATCAGTAACGATCAGGGCGTAGACCGTAGAAGTCTGCTCAGCACCGGTTTTGCTTCCCAATTACCGGCGTCGCCACCCAATCTCTGCTAAGATTCCATGGA
The DNA here is from genome assembly GCF_901765095.1 of Microcaecilia unicolor. Classification (NCBI taxonomy): domain Eukaryota; kingdom Metazoa; phylum Chordata; class Amphibia; order Gymnophiona; family Siphonopidae; genus Microcaecilia; species Microcaecilia unicolor. Next base: position 742,009,604 of record NC_044031.1, on the reverse strand, counting down.
ACCATTCCTTCTAAACAGGATTCCTATGTGTTTATCCCATGTATGTTTGAATTCCATTACCATTTTCATCTCCACCACCTCCCGCGGGAGGGCATTCCATGTATCCACCCCCCTCTCTGTGAAAAAAATACTTCCTGACATTACTCACGTGCCCACATTACTCCAGGCCACTTTTTACCGTGGCTTAGAAAAAGGACTCCTTGGTTCTTTCACTGTGTATTTGATCCCACCTAGTCTGATTGCAGTGCCTCTGTCTTTGGGTTGACCTCATTATTTCTCTGCTTTTTTGACATACCCTCTTTCTTCATTCTACTTCTTTTATTAGACCTATTTATTTTTGTGTGTATGATAGTTATTTCATATTGTTGTTTGTAGTTTCTTTTCCCCCTACTTCATTTTGGTTTGTTTTTTTTATTTTTTTAGTATTGTAAATTGCTTTCACCTGCTAGTTAGCAAAGGCAGTAGAGCGAACATTAATAAAACTAAACTGAACTAAAGACATACACTATTATTTCAAATATTATATTCCTCTACAGAATAACTTACAACTATCTTTTCAGTTTGATTGGTTTTATTCCGTGTGATCTTTTGCTCTGCGCAAACCTGTTTTGCTGTGGCTTCACATGTTGATTGATCAGAAGGAATAGTCCTATCTCCCACGGCTATGCTTAAACTGTTAAATTTTGGTCAATCAAAAAATTACAGGAATGAGTCTGATCTGTGAATGCCAGTCTTCCACCATCCAGTTGTTGGAAAATAGAATGACATTATGAGAGATTAATATCTTTGATGCTCGAAACAGAAAATACGATTAGTGAAAACAAACTGATCTATTTTCTTCCAAGAAGGCTCCCAGTCTAATCACATTTGCTATTTCTTCTGGAACATTTTTATCACCCTCCGCTTCTTTTTCTGTTTACCCTTTCACACAATTTCCCCCCCTAGCCTCTCAAATCACTTCAGAATCTGTCAGTCTGGATGTGATTACCCTTTTGTTGAACCTTTCTGACACCAGGCTTTGCCTTTTTTTCAGTATCAAATGAGAACTGGCTGAGCTATGGGACTGCGACAGAGAGGGTCAGAATTAACCTTGCAAGGATGGCTGTCATCAAACCTGACGGCATTTAGGGCCCCTTTTACCTAGCTGTGGCAAAGCGGGGCCTACGCTGGCATCAGCGCGTGTTTGTCACGCGTGCCAAGGCTAGGGTTACCATATGTCCGGATTTCCCCGGACATGTCCTCTTTTTGAGGACATGTCCGGGGCATCCGGCGGGTTTTGCCTGCCTGCCTGTTTGTCTGGATTTTTGGACAAACGGGTGGGCGGGCAGGCGAGTGGCGCCGTAGGTCTCCCCTCCCCTCCCCTTACTTACTATCTGCCCTGGTGGTCTAGAGACCTCTTTGGGGCAGGAAAGAGCCCCCTCTTTCCTGCCCGGAGCGCTACCTGCCCTTGCTCTGCATCATTCTCAGTCTCGGCTCGGGATTAAAAATGGCCGCCAAGAGTTGAAGCGGCCTCACGAGACTTCAACTCTCGGCGGCCATTTTGAATCCCGAGCCGAGACCGAGAAGGATGCAGGGCAAGGCAGCGCTCCGGGCAGGAAAGAGGGAGCTCTTTCCTGCCCCGAAGAGGTCACTAGACCACCAGGGTAGTAGATAGTAAGTAAGTAGAGGGGAGGGGAATATGTGACAAGGGGGAGGGGAGGTGATGGGAGGGGAGGGGAGGTGGGGAAGGAGGAGAATATGTGACCCAGAGGAGGAGAGGGGAGGGGAATATGCAACAGGGGCGGGGTGAGAGCGAGAAAGGGTGGGGCGAGGATTCGAAAGGGATGTGGTGTGGGTGGGGCATGGGGTGTGGTGTGGGCAGAGCAGGGGCGGTGTAGGGGCATGACATGTGTCCTCTTTTTCAGAGGACAAAATATGGTAACCCTAGCCAAGGCCCCCTTTTACCATAGTAGGTAAGAGGGAAGTCTTTCTTTCCTGAAGCAAATGGTCGTGCTGCAAGTAAAGCACTTGCCATTCAACCATTTCGGGGGGAGCCCTTAGCACTACCCACTGAGGTGGCGGAAAGGGCTCCCGCGCTAACCCAGCGGTAACCTGGCATTAAGCGGCACTGCATGATTACTGTCAGGTACACTCCGGTGCTACAAAAATATATATTTTTGTAGCGCCAGATATGATGGTGCGCTAGGAGTGGGAAGTACCGCTGGGCTGCTGCGGTAGCCCGGTGGTACTTCCTGTTTAGCGAGCAGTAAGCCCATGTTGGGCTTACCGCCACTTAGTAAAAGGGGCCCTCAATTTGTTTTAAATAGGTTTCTCTTTGGTAGATGACAATACGCCAGACATGAAAGACATATTGGACCAAATTCAGACTCATATTTGAAAAAACTAAATATGAAAGTGCAAAACCCCTAAGAGAGAAACTTCACTGGCTCCCACTTAAGGAATGCATCGCGTTCAAGATCTGCACGATTGTTCACAAAATCATCCACGCAGACGCCCCAACCTATATGCTAAACCTCGTGGACCTACCTCCCAGAAATGCCAAAAGATCATCACGCAAATTTCTGAATCTACACTTCCCCAGCTGTAAAGGACTAAAATTCAAGCTGATGCATTCAACTACCTTCTCTTACATGAGCACGCAGTTGTGGAATGCATTACCTACTACACCGAAAACTATAGACGAAATAACCAACTTTCATAAATCTCTGAAGACACATCTCTTCAACAAGGCCTACAAAGAAAACCCACAACCTTACTAAATCCACCCAGTTATGAAAGTCTACTTTCTATACCTATCCGCCTAAATCTTCTCTTCCTTCCCTTATTTAATATTTTTACATCATTAATTGTACCTGACATCCTGGAATGACAAAGCCATAACAGGACTCTGTAAGCCACATTGAGCCTGCAAATAGGTGGGAAAATGTGGGATACAAATGCCATAAATAAATAATATGGCTCTGAAAAAAAGTGCACTAACCACTATTCTATAAACGGCACTCCGAGTTGGGCACTGTTTATAGATTAGCGCCTAGTTCCAAGATGTGCGCCTAACTTTTAGGCACAAAGATTTACACCAGCTGAAACCTCGTGCAAATCCCTGTGTCCAAACTGGGCACAGGTCAGGCGTATTCTGTAACAGTGCACACAAAAACTTGGAATGCCATGACCCGCCCATGCCCCTCCCATGGCCACACCTCCTTTTCAGATCTGCGGATAAGAATTTACATGCACATCTTTACAGAATAGTTCCTGTGTGCTAGGGGCTAATTGGCTCATTACGCAATTAAATTGTGTGGGCAATGTAGTCTGGTCAGTTGGCCCAACCTTATAAGGCATTCATTTTATATGCTCCAGCCTGATCACTCTGGTCTGATAGTGATAAGCGTGTAACTAATCCACCACCTTTCTGGGAATGCTGTATGAATACCAGTGACTAGCTTTTTATATACTAAGAACATAAGAGTAGCCATACTGGGTCAGAACAATGGTCCATCTAGCCCAGTATTCTGTTTTCCAAACAGTGGCCAAGCAACGTCACAAGTACGTGGCAGAAACCCAAATCGTGGCAACATTCCATGTAGAACCCCAAAGAATAGCAAGATTCTGGAATCCTAAAGAGTGACAAGATTCCATGGAGAAACTCAAATAGAAGCAACATTCCATGTAGAACCCCAAAAAATAGCAAGATTCTGGAATCCTAAAGAGTAACAAGATTCCATGCAGAATCTCAAAGAGTAGCAACATTCCATGATTCAAATCTCAGGGCAAGCAGTTGCTTCCCATGTCTGTGCCTTACTGGTGCCATTAGTTTGGAACTCTGACTCCCAGTATTTATGGTTGGAAACAACACTGCCCAAACTTAAGTCTAGCCTTAAGGCCTATATTTTAGCCTGTTTTTTTCCAATCTGATGAAGAAGGGCAACCTTCGAAAGCTAATCAAGAAATGTATAAAGTTATGTCCAATAAAAAAGGTATCATCTTATTTTCTTTTCCATGTTTTATTTTGTTTTATGTCTATTGATTTAATTCCATTGAGAAATAAGAGGGTAATGCACCTGAGGAGGGGCAGTGCCTTTTACCAAACATTTCCTTTCCCCCCCTCACAGTACTCCCGAGGTCTCAGGGATTGGCATTTGTGATAGACTATGCAAGGCTACTTCTGTGGAATCAGATAAAAGTATTCCATAGAAAGCCCAAAACAGAGCTAGACAACATACTTTTAATAAGCTGCGGTAAAAATAGTCTTCGAGGCAGTGGCGTAGCTACGGGTGGGCCTGGGTAGGCACAGGCCCACCCATTCTTGGCTCAGGCCCACCCAGCTTCAGCACCCCCACATCAACATCTCTCCTCCTCCGCGGCGTCCCGGCATCTGGCCGCCTTTCACTGAACCCTGTCCCTCCCTGGTATACCTTAAAGGCATCCCCAGCGCCTGCAGTGGTTCAGTTACTGCTGCCTGCACCGGTCCTGCAGGCTTCCATCGGCTGGGTCCTGCCTTTCCTGTCTGGCGGGACCCGGCCGATGGAAGCCTGCAGAGTCAGCACAGGCAGCAATAATTGAATCATTGCAGGTGCCGGGGACACCTGTAAGGTACACCAGGGATGGACGGGGTTCAGCGACGGGCGGTCAGATGCCAGGAAGCCACGGAGGAGGAGAGATGTTGATGTGGGGTAGGTGAACAAAATCTATAATTTTTTATTCCGGGTGGGAGGAGCTGTGGAGTGCCATGCACTGGAAGGGCCCATCTAAGTTAGCTCCAAAATACTGGGTCGGGCTACGCCACTGCTTAGAGACCCATACATATATGGATCTTTCCAATGCATTAAGGCCATTTTTACTGTGGCCCCAATTTTCTTTATTTTTTTTTGCATTAATATAGGTAGTAGGGATACTCGATAGAGGTCCGTCTCCAATACTACTAACTATATTGTTGACAGATTTGGACTGTTAGGGGATCTCTCCCTTTATATTGGTGTAGTTTATATTACATGTACTAGTATTGTCATTAATGTATGACCATTTTTTAAAAAATACTGCATGAGCATCTACTGCTACCCATTTTGTAGGCAGTAAAGGTTCACACGATATCCGTGCGCTAACCTGTTAGTGTGCGGTAATGTAGATGTGTTGACTGGTTAGCACAGGTATGCCAACTCTCCGTCCCTTACACACACTCTCAAAAAAACATGAGAAAAAAAAATTTAGTGTGCAGTTAGTATGCACAGATTTCAAAGTAACCACAGGATAACCGAGTGCATTCCATGGTGCTCCATTTTTTGCTGTTAATACTCGGACACTATTTAATAAATCAGTTCTTTATACCATCTTACACCATCTAGGGCCGGATTCTATTTAAGGCACAGCGAGAAGTACGCATTAAACTTATTTATTTATGGTTCATTTATATCCCACATTTTCCCACACACGCAGGCCCAATGTGGCTTACAGAAAAATAGGAGGAATTACAAATTATGAAGATACAGATAAGCGAAAAAAAGATAAAACATGGGGGCATTGACTAACAGTGGCCAGTTTATGCACACTACTCAACTGAGTAATGAGCCAATTAGGGATAACTGGTCAATAGCAACCAATTATCTTCACTCATTGGCAATAATTGGCATTTACACACGCTTCTTTTTAAAAAGGGGCGGTGTAAATTGCAACATGCGTAGCTGAAAATGGGTCGCAGCCATGGGAGGAGCATTGGTATATCAGGGGCATCAATCTAATTTGCATGTGTTTTTTATAGAATTGGGGGGAACGTGTGTACATTTAGACGTTGGAATTTACACCAGGTTTTCAGTGGGATAATTGGCCGCACCTAAATGTAAACACATTCCCCCGGCATATCCACCATTCTATAAACCGCATCTTACTGTAGACACGGTTTATAGAATAACGGTATGTGTATTATTCCAATGCACCTAATATTTTAGAAGTTATTTACAGAAGGAAGGGATCCTCAGGAGCTTAGCCTAGAATGGGTGGCAGAGCTGGTTGTTGGGAGGCGGGGCTAGTGCTGGGCAGACTTATACGGTCTGTGCCGGGGCTGGTGGTTGGGCAGCGGGGATAGTGCTGGGCAGACTTATACAGTCTGTGCCAGAGCCGGTGGTGGGAGGCAGGGATAGTGCTGGGCAGACTTATACGGTCTGTGCCAGAGCCGGTGGTGGGAGGCAGGACTGGTAGTTGGGAGGTGGGGATAGTGCTGGGCAGACTTATAGGGTCTGTGCCAGAGCTGGTGGTTGGGAGGCGGGGATAGGGCTGGCCAGACTTATACGGTCTGTGCCCTGAAGAGGACAGTACAAATAAAAAAGTAGCACATATGAATTTATCTTCTTGGGCAGACTGGATGGACCGTGCAGGTCTTTTTCTGCCGTCATCTACTATATTTACTATGTAATCTGGCCCCTAATGTATAAATGTTAGACAAATGTGGGATTTAAAAGCAATCAATAGAAAAGTAATTAGATTACAAATTGTTAATTAAAAAGGAAGAAGCATTAATGAAAAAGAAACAACTGTTCTTACACAATTATTTTCACTGGTAATAAAATATTCTTAAAATTGTGATTCTTACTTTATATGGATTCACTGTATTTTTCCTCATTTTCTTTTTCTATTTGACATCATGACAAAATAATACAAACTGTGTCGAGGCACGATAACACTTTTATTTCCATTTGGAGGGTTATTCTTTTCTAAGTCACTTCCACCTTATGGACAGATAGATCACATTTCTGGATAAACGTGTTATCCCAGTCCTTCCATGATAAATCCTACATTTTTCCCTTCCATTTCAATCCTCTGAACGACTTTTAAAGTCAAAACAGGTCACTGGGGTAGATCAGAATTGATGTAACGTCTAATATTTCTTTGAAATGAGTGTTCAATGCTTTATCAATAATTCAGTAGACTGTAGTGTGAGGACCTCAGATGCCCAATACAGATGATATTGTACATCCCAAAGAGCATCTGAGAGGCTACATTAAGCCGATGACCAGCATGCGTTAGTCACACTTGAGCCTCCTAGGATAGATAAATGTGAAGTAATATATCAGTAGGCCACTATAAGCCCCATCTGGAAATTGTTCTTCATGGGAAAAGTCTTGGATACATAAAAAAGGACTTCTGGAAGAAAAAGGATAGACACAACTGGCAAGAAAAATAAAAAGCTTGGGATAAGCAAAGAAAAAAAAAACAGGATGATAATTAAGCACTGGGATAACTTGCACTGAACAGCAGCGATATTACTTCTTTATTTTTACCCCGCGCTTTCCCACTGATAGCAGGCTCAATGCGGCTTACATATTATATACAGGTACTTATTTGTACCTGGGGCAGTGGAGGGTTAAGTGACTTGCCCAGAGTCACAAGGAGCTGCCTGTGCCTGAAGTGGGAATTGAACTCAGTTCCCCAGGACCAAAGTCCACCACCCTAACCACTAGGCCACTCCTCCACTGTTAATGTGGCTGCGCAGGCTTCTACATGGAATGTTGCTAGTGGAATAGCAACATTCTATGTAGAATGTCCAATAGTAGCAACATTCCATCTAGAATCTCCAATACTATCTATTTTATTTTTGTTACATTTATACCCTGCGTTTTCCCACTCATGGCAGGCTCAATGCGGCTTACATGGGACAATGGAGGGTTAAGTGACTTGCCCAGAGTCACAAGGAGCTGCCTGTGCCTGCAGCGGGAATTGAACCCAATTCCCCAGGACCAAAGTCCACCACTCTAAGCACTAGGCCACTCCTCCAACAACGGAAATGGGAAACTTGGATGAAGCAATGGTTTGAACCTGAAATAGCAGTGGCGTTAAGGGGGTCCTTTTACAAAGGCGTGCTAGTGTTTTTAGCGTGTGCTAAAAATAACTGTGCACATAGGCGCCCCTTATAAGAGGCTTGAGGAGGCTAAGCCTCCCCAGCCTAACTGTGAGCTGCTTCCCCTGCCCTGCCTTCTCCTCGAATTCAGCAGGGCAGGAACAACAAAATTGTACTTTCCTCTCCCTGCTGGCGAACCAGCTCTCTTTCCTTCCTTCCTCCCTCCCCTCCCCTTCCCTGTCCAGCGAATTCTTCGGGGCAGGCAGTCTTGCCTGCCCGCTGCCGACGCTGACCCTCCCCCGCTGCCGGATCGCTCTTTAAAAATGGCCACCGAGATTTCCAGCGGCGGCCTCGTGAGACTTCTGCTGAAGTCTTGGAGGCCGCCCTTGTAAGTTTTGGCGGCCATTTTGAATAGTGATCCGGCATTGGAGGAGAGTCAGCGTCGGCAGCAGGCAAGAAAGACTGGGGATCTTTTCTGCCTGCCCCGAAGAATCCGCCAGCGCTAGACAACCTGGGTGGCTGGAGGGGGGCTGGGGAGAGAAGGGAGTCGCTGGACATGGGTGGCTGGAGGGGAGGCAGGGGAGAGAAGGGAGTCGCTGGACATGGGTGGCTAGAGGGGGCAGGGGAGAGAAGGGAGTCGCTGGGCATGGGTGGCTGGAGGAGGGGGGCAGGGGAAAGAAGGGAGTTGCTGGGCATGGGTGGCTGGAGGTGGGCAGGGGAGAGAGGAGAGTCGCTGGGCATGGGTGGCTGGAGGGAGGGCAGGGGGAGAGGAGGATCGCTGGGCATGGGTGGCTGGAGGGGGGGCAGGGGAGAGAAGAGGGTCGCTGGACATGGATCAGCTGTGAGGCATGCTTTTTTTTTCTTTTTTCGCGGGTTCTGAAGTTGACAGCATAATGGCTATGGTGACGTCAGCGAGAGCTACGGAACCTAGCAGACCAACTCCAAAGCAGCCACGGTCTCAGCCAGCAAGACGAATAGAACGTTGGAGGTGAGGATTATTATATAGGATAGCCCTGTATGCCATGTTTTTGTTGGTGTAAATAGAGGCGTACAGTCTTAGGCATTGGGCTATCAACTAAGTGTATTCAATATATATTACGCCTAAATATTGGCGCCATTTACAGAATACGCTTAGGCAGAAATGTTTTCATAATTTCATTCCTCAGGGTTCCAACTTCACACCCTTCCATTCTGCTTTTTCCAGATACTGCAACATTGTCTACTTACAGCTCAAAAAGGCTCAAGGTCTGGAATAGTTGCCATGACAGCGTGGTGAGCCGATTACCAGTAAGGTCTCTGCAAATAAATAAGAAAATAGATATCAGTTTTATGACTGTGTCCATCTACACTGGCCCTGAGTGATGTCATTAGCATTCTCACGATACAAAGCTCATAATTTACACGTACTGCATCTTTTATATACACACAGGGGTAAATATTCAGCTGGGGTTATTCCCCGTATATTCAATGCCAGCCATGTCCGGGCTTCGCTACTGAATATCTGATTTACGCGGCGTCAGCTAACACATAACCGGTAACGTCGATATTCAGAAATTAACCAGCCATGGGTTGCAACATAAAGATAAGACTGTGTTTTACGCTGGTTTTCGTTTAGGTGCTAAATGCTAAATTTTAGCTCTGTTAACCGAGCAAGTGCCGCTGAAAATTAGTGGATAGGCCCGAACAAGCCATTAAGGAGTTCTTTTACTAAGGTGCGCTGAAAAGTGGCCTGTGCTGGTGTAGATACGGGTATTGGACGCGCACAGGTCCATTTTTCAGAACATATGCAAAAAAAGGCCTCTTTTTCTGGACGAAAATGGACGTGCGTCAAAATAAATATTGGCGCGCGTCCATTGTGGGCCTGAGACCTTACCACCACCCATTGACTTTAAAGTCTCATGTGTTAACCAGGTGGTAATTGTCAGCGTTCGTACACTGCCGACTACCACCCGGTTAGCGCTGTGCGCCAGAAAATGGATGCGTGTAAAAAATGAAAATACTGCCGGGCCACACGGTAGCTGGGCAGCAGTTCCAATTGGGCGCGTATAGGCGCCTACACGACTTAGTAAAAGGGCCTACTAATCGGTCAGTGGCTGTTTCTGGCCAGTTAAATCATTTTTATTATCAACCAATCTTTAGGGCCGTCACCACCTGGAAATATCCTCAATTAACTGCTAAGTGTAATTCATGTCCATTCTTAGCCCAGTTCCTACCCTCCACATAGCATGAAATTAATTAGTGCACACTGCCAGCAAGATAAGGTACTGCACTTGTGCAGTAATAGCACACACTAATTTTTACATCAGGGGCGTAGACAGACTTCGGTGGGAGGGGGGTCCAGAGCCTGAGGTGAGGGGGCACATTTTAGCCCCCCCCTCTCCGGCGCTGCTGACCCCCCGCCATTTTTGACCCCCCCCCCATCACCGACACCACCACATTTGACCCCCCCCCAGCACCAACCCTTTCGACTCCCCCATTCCCGCCACCGCCAACCCTCCCCTGCCACCGCCGGGTACCTTTGCTGCTGGGGGTCCCCAACCCCCGCCAACCGAAGTCCTCTTCCCTGGTGCGGCCGCATTGCTGATCTGCACGTGCAGGATGTCAGACTCACAGAAACAGAAGCCTTGCTGATCAGCAACGAGGCCGTGCCAGAGAAGAGGACTTTGGTTGGCGGGGGTTGGGGACCCCCAGCAGCAAAGGTACCCAGCGGCGGCAGGGGAGGGTTGGCTTGGCGGTGGGGGAGGGGTGCCAGGGCCAAATCTACGGGGGCCCATGCGCCCGTGGCCCCACGTAGCTACGCCCCTGTTTCACATTAACCAATTTAACACACTTTAGTAAAACGGTCCCAAAGTCTATTGTTTATTCCTTGTCATAGGAACACAGAGCACATTTCTTGTGAAATTTCTACATATTGCACATGGCATTGCAATATTTAAAGGAGGAACGTTTTGCAGCCATAGCATTTTTCGTAAAACAGCTGCTAGCCCACGGTATTTCCTGTAGGTTAGTACATTGGCCTCTAAGTAATTTAAATACAGATGGTTATTTTATTATTCTGTTTCTAATAACTAATTCCTACAGCTCTGGGACCTACAAGATCCAAATACGCAACCGACACAAAAAAGGACACACACTAGACATTATAACACACAAATTTGATCACAACGCAAACTTTATATTAACTAATACTAACTGGTCACCCGTACCATGGTCAGACCATTACATAGCAAACATTACCCTCCAATGGAGAAGGAAAGACCTACCTAACAAACAATTACGAAAAACTTACACCACAAGAGGAAAAATAGACCCAACTGAATTTTGTCAACAGATCTACACTGATGGATGGACAACAAAGACAGACACAATCCAATTCCTCTCTAATTGGGATAATAGATGCAAACTGATACTAGACAACATTGCCCCAATTCAAACCAGAACCTCACACAGGAAAAACTCAATACCATGGTTCAATGAAGAACTGAAAAACCTCAAAACACAAGTTAGGAAACTGGAACGTACGTGGAACAAAAAAAAAGATGACCCCTCTCTAAACGCGTGGAAACTACTCCGAAGGAAATACAAATATGCCATAAGACAAACCAAAAGACAATACTACAAAACTGAAGTCGGGCCAAATTACAAAGACACACACAAACTCCTCCAACTCGTGAACAAACTACTAGATACAACCCCAGTCACCACCAACAACAAAGACACTCCAGGAGCCGACGACTTGGCAAGATACTTCAACGAGAAAATCATAAAACTACGACTCAAAATACCAGCCAGCCCAATCGAATATACTACACTCCTAGAATGCCTAGACCCAGAACCCAGAATCCACCCAGCAGACAGGATCCGGACTGAATTCACCATACTACCAGAAGATCTTATCTCACAGACACTTAAAAGACTCGCCAAATCTCGCTGTAAATTAGATATATGCCCAAACAACCTCATGAAGTCGGCCCCCCAACAATTTATAATGGACCTAACTAACCATATGAATTTCAAGCTACAAAATGGACTCTTCCCAAAGGAGAAAGGTAATATTCTACTCACCCCCATACCCAAGGATGCAAAGAAAATACTAACGAACTAACGAACTATAGACCAGTAGCATCCATTCCCCTATTCACCAAAATAACAGAAAGCATGATGACCAAACGACTCACAGAGTATCTAAACAAGTTCTCGGTACTGCATGATTCCCAGTCAGGATTTCGATCTAATCACAGCACGGAAACTGTACTAGTCACGCTCATGTCCAAACTCAAACAATTGATAGCAAACGGCAACAACATACTACTGCTACAATTCGACATGTCAAGCGCATTCGACATGGTCGACCATGGAGTTTTATTACACATCTTAGAATACTTCGGAATCAGAGGTAACGTTCTCAGATGGTTCAAGGGTTTCCTAACCACCTGCTCATATCAAGTGACATCAAACTTGACAACATCAGCCACATGGACACCTGAATGCGGAATTCCACAGGGATCCCCCCTCTCACCGACCATATTCAATCTAATGATGACACCCTTGGCTAAGCTATTATCGAATCAGAATCTAAACCCATACATATATGCTGATGATGTAACAATCTTTATCCCATTCAAACACGATCTAAGAGAAATTTCCGATGAAATCAACCAAAGCCTACATATCATGAACTCTTGGGCAGATGCATTTCGACTGAAACTAAATGCCGAAAAAACCCAGTGCTTAGTACTCACCTCGCAATACAACAAGAAGGAATTCACCACCATCAACACACCTAATCTAAGTCTACCAGTCTCAGACACCCTAAAAATCCTTGGAGTCACCATTGACCGACACCTAACACTTGAGAACCATGCAAAAAACATAACTAAAAAGATGTTCCACTCAATGTGGAAACTAAAATGAGTCAGACCATTTTTCCCAAGGAATGTCTTCCAATACCTGGTACAATCACTGGTACTTAGTCATCTGGACTATTGTAATTCACTCTATGCCGGTTGTAAAGAACAAATACTCAAAAAACTCCAGACAGCCCAGAACACGGCAGCCAGACTTATATTCGGTAAACCAAAATATGAAAGCGCAACACCCCTCTGCGAAAAACTACACTGGCTCCCACTCAAAGAACGCATCACGTTCAAACTCTGTACCTTGGTCCATAAAATCATCCATGGTGACGCCCCAGCCTACATGTCGGATCTAATAGAACTACCACCCAGAAATGCAAAAAACTCCTCCCACACATTCCTCAATCTTCATCTTCCCAAATGCAAAGGCTTGAAACACAAATCAATGCATGCATCAACCTTTTCCTATACAAGCACACAGCTCTGGAACTCGCTGCCACGTAACCTGAAATCGGTCTACGAAGTGACCACTTTCCGCAAACTCCTGAAAACTTATCTCTTCGACAAAATATATCATAAAGAACAACATGCGTAACTCTACTTTCTTCAAGACATCCAGGAATGTTCTTTAAAGTCTTTTGCTTTCACACCTTCTTGTACCTAATGCCTTTGGCTCTAACACTATCATGTATATCACCATCATGTACCCAAAACTTGCTGTAAAACCAAATGAACATTCTTCTCTATTTCCAGCATCCATGATGAATTGTAAGCCACATTGAGCCTGCAAAAAGGTGGGATAATGTGAGATACAAATGTAATAATAATAATAATAATTGAAAATATTATAAGGATACGTATCTTAAAAGGATAATGTTGGAACCCAATTTGCTTCCATTACTATGTAGAAATATTTCTTATTTTTTTATATTCTGGGGCAATGTGATAAGGGGGGAATATTTTCAACACTGATTTTTCAGGCACCATATATAGAATCTAATGGAGTCTTGCAACAACAAAAAAAAAAAAAACTCAATATACTGCCGCATAACATATGGGCTTAGCATACAGGAAAGTCCTGCGATATAATGCTGCAAACCTGTATTTTTAATACGGTTTAGTAAAAGGACACCAAAGACAATAACATTCAAATCATACAAGCCATTCTTCTGCTTTATTAAAAACCTACATCCTTAATAATAACAATAAAAAAGGTGAAGGATTTATCGGCATTCTGCAAACTCAGCTTATAGCTGAAAATAAAAACTGTTGTTTGATTTCCTTTTCTCTGAGGAGTAACTGGTACCACGCCAGTAATAGGTTTTCATATCCCTCAGAATCAAAGAGTTGGAATGAGGTAGTGAGAGACAGCAGTAAAAGCAGCAGAAGAAAGATAATGTAAGGCTAATATCAAGGGACTTATTTCATTGATTTTCTTGTAACAACCCTGGCACTGAGAGTGACAACTGTACAGACCCATATCTACAGCCAGATGAGGCTGGGCACAGTTTCACAATTAATGTAACTGTGGTTGTTGTGTTAGTTCTCTGGAACACTGGGGCATAAGTGTCAGACAACAGGTGATATTTTTTTAGTAGACCCGCTTGATAAATCTGTGATAAGCTATCTCTTCATCGAGTCAGTGAAAAAATAATGCAGTTATCCTAAGTTTAAACAGTAAGCGTAGCTGCGTTGTTTCCCCAATGACCTGATGAAGAGAACTCTCGAAAGCTTGTCACATAGTTCGGTAAAAAAGGTTATTCAAATAATAATAATACAAGGTATGGCATAGTATACTAGTTACAATGTCAACACAATACGATACGTAATAGAACATTTTTAGTAGACATTATAGGATGTAAGCAAAGAAGAAACTTTCCGATACCTAATACAATCAATGGTCTTAAGCCATGCAGATTATTGCAACGGAATCTACGCGGGCTGCAAAGAACAACTCATAAAAAAAACTCCAGACCGCCCAAAATAGCCAGGCCGATATTCAGCAAAACATGCTTCGAAAGTGCCAAACCCCTCCGAGAAAAGTTGCACTGGCTCCCAATCAAAGAACGGATCATCTTCAAAATCTGCACCTTAGTCCACAAAATCATATACGGCGTAGTCCCAGAATACATGACAGACCTCATAGACTTACCACTAAGAAACAAAGTCAATCATCAAGATCCTACCTAAACCTACACTACCCAAATTGCAAAGGACTGAAATACAAAACAACTTACGCAGCCGGCTTCTCCTACATAAGCGCACAACTATGGAATGGGCTCCCAAAAGCTGTGAAAATAATCCACGACCACTTGAACTTCAGAAAATCACTAAAAACCAACCTCTTCAAAAAAGGCCTACCCCAACGACCCCACGTAACCCTCCTCACCTACCAGCACAGCATGACTATGATCGAACAGGACAACATGCAATCTTCATCCATTCCGACCCTCCACTTATACCTGATATGATCACTATACAGCTTTGCATTTGTTATCCACCGACTGGGCAAACGCCTTTGACGGTACTATGTAAGCCACATTGAGCCTGCAAATAGGTGGGAAAATGTGGGGTACAAATGCAACAAATAAATAGATAAGAGACATTAGAAAATAAAGACACTGTTTACTAACGTACGCTAGTGTTTTTAGCGCCTGCTAAAAATTAGTGTGCACTAACCATGTAGACGCTTAAAGGAATATTATAGGCGTTTACATAGTTAGTGCGTGGTAATGCTTAGAGCAGGCTAGAAACTGTAAAATGTCTCTAGCGTGGCTTAGGGGCCCTTTTACTAAGCTGTGTAGGAGTGTACGCAGGTCCTACGTGCGTCAATTTGGAGTTACCGCCCAACTACTGCGTGGCCCGGGCGATAATTTCATTATTTATGCATGTCCACTACGCACGCTGGGAAATAATTTTTATTTTCCTACGCACCGCGGAAACCGTGCGGTAATCATCATTCTACACATGTACATGATTACTGCATGGTTACCACATGAGACCTCACTACTAAGTCAATGGGTGGTGGTAAGGTTTTAGACCGAAAATGGACGCGCACCAATTTTTACTTAGCTGCACGTCCATTTTCGGCGCGCTGAAAAATGGATCTGCGCGTGCCCAAAACACACGCCTACATTAGCACAGCCCATTTTTTAGCACACCTTAGTAAAAGGATCCCTTAGTAAACAGGGCCATAAGGGACTAATTTAAAGAAAGTTGCACATTAGGACGGAAAGGTGTTTGAAAATTATCTTAGCTAGGGTAGAAGTGCATAAACCTGTCCTGCTATAGCATGTGCACTCCTTCCTCTCGATTCTGTTAAGGTCGACAAAAATTGTGCATTTAAATTTAGCCACATTCTTGGTTTGTGAATAACAAGCCAATTAGTGAAAATAATTGGCCTTTTAACAAGCAATGAATGGCACTAATTAGATTTAATTGGGACCAACACACGCAAAGTTAGGTGCAGGATCCAAAGTTACTTGCGTTCCAAAAATAAGGGCCTGAGAATGGGAGACTCATGGGCAATTTGGGGTTGAACAGGGATATGGCTTCGAGTTACACGTGCAATTACAGAATAATGGTGCTCCGTACATAACATTAGGTGTGGGCATTTGCACCACATTTTTGTTGGTGCAAATGGCCATTCCTAAATTTACACATGACTTTTCACTTAAGTGTGTATTCTAAAAACTGCACCAAACTCTTTAGGTGTGGCTTATGGAATGCCATTTAAGCGGGTTACCCCTGTGTGAGACTAGCAAGTTAGTTACTTCTTCCATTAAAGGCCTGGTTGACGAGCCAAACGTTCACTTGCTTCCTGAAGTAGAGATATTCTTGTGTTAAGCGAAGACTTTTCAGGGACTGCATTCCAGAGTGTAAGGGCTGGCTCGCTGATGGGTATCATGTCTCTGTGATTTTCACCCTTATTTCCACAATGAAGAGGCAAATAGGACCGAATCAGAATCAGGTCAACTTTCAATAGTAGAAAGGACTTGAGTTTGAGCATCGGGCAGTGAGTCCTCCTTAGAATCGTTTGAAAAGTTTGGAAACTCATCATCCACCTCACTAAGGCTCCCTTTTACAAAAGTGGAGGTACCCGCAGGAGCCTGGCAGTAGTGCCTGCCCCCAGTGTGTGTGCACTCAGCCATCTCTCTCCTCTCCAGTCTGTCCAAAATTCTGCAGCACGACTTATTTTCCGCCAAAATCGTTATACCCACACTAGCCCACTCCTCAAGTCACTTCACTGGCTCCCTGTCCGCTTCCGCATACAGTTCAAATTTCTCATACTGACCTTTAAATGCATCCAGTCTGCTGCCCCCCATTACCTCTCCACTCTCATCTCTCCCTACATTGCTTCCTGTGACCTCCGCTCACTGGACAAATCTCTCTTGTCATCCCCCTTCTCCTCCACTTCTAACTCCAGACTTTGTTCCTTTTCCCTCGTGGCACCTTATGCCTGGAATAGACTTCCTGAACCTGTACGTCTAGCTCCATCTCTACCTGTTTTCAAATCTATGCTGAAAACCCACCTTTTCACTACTGCTTTTGGCTCCTAGCCTCTGCTCAAGTGCCCTCCCCTCGATCCTTCTCACCCAGTACTTCCCTTGCCCTTAATTGTCTTGTCTGTCTGTATTTTTAGATTGTAAGCTCTATTGAGCAGGGATTGTCTCTCCGTGTCAGGTGTTCAGCGCTGTGTGCGTCTGGTAGCGCTATACAAATGCCAATAATAATAATAAGTTCCGGTGATTAACAAATATTTCTTTTTATTTTTTAGCGTCAGGGATCTACTCTGCGGTAATCAGGTAGTCCTGCACGCTGCCCAGTTACCACCCGGTGAGCCCAGAAGCTCCTACCACCTCCTAACTGGGTAGCAGTACAGGCTTCCCTGGGAAATGGCCACACGGCAAGTGGTTCACTTACTGAACAGCCGTTTCCTATTTTTTAAGAAAAAGCGCATTTTACCCACTGCAGTAAAAGGGGGCCTCAGCGCTCGGTGAATCTATATGCAGACGCTACCGCGGCTTGGTAAACCTGGGAGAAAAACATGTAGTTGCTCTCTTTCTGACTGCAGTGAGGTATGCAGAGTGCCTAGAATGATTATTAGACAAATTATTCTAGTCTAACTGAAATCAAATGCCTGGCAAATCAGCCCCTGCATCCAGTAAGTAACAAAACGTATAGTACATGACACAGTATTCAATCTCTAATCTTCTAATTACTGTTATCACTACTTTTCCCTCTCCTCCAACTGAACACGCTAATAGTTATTGAAGACTTTGAAAGGCTAAATACTCCCCATCCCCTTTTTTGAGCTGAATTCCCTCCTCCTTTATTAAAAAAAAGGATATGTATAATCAATATATTCCATTATTACACCTTACTGGATATGTTAAGTATTAAACTAGTTCCTGCATTCCCAGAAGCACAGTTTTCTTCCGTGACTATTCCCAGCCACCCTCCGGTACTGGTATCTGATGCACCCCCCCACCCCCCCCCCTTCCACCCCCGGTCACTGACCACAAATCAAGGCCCCTTGTGTGAAAAAAATAAACCAGCAGCTGCTAGCAGATTGATTCTAAAGTAGCGCACCCGCTGTGAACACTTTGCTATAGACAAGTAGGCAGCCAGGGAGCCAGGCAGCCCAGAAGCAGTTGGCTAATTAAAAATTTACATACAGTTAAAGAAGAAAAATTGGGGTGCGAAAGCTAAAGCAGAGACACAGAGTAAACACAGTTAAAATGCAGCAGCAAAATCCTCCTGCTGGAACAGACAGAGAGTAAATTGCCATTTCAGAGTGAAAGAAAAATAAATTAACCTTTTCGTTGTTGAAGAGAATTAGGGGTCCTTTTACTAAAGTGTGGTCAAGTTTTCCACTTCCTTTGAGGTAAGTGCCCAATTTACTACATGGTAACTGCAAAGATTGGGTGGTAACAGTTGGGGGTATCTATACAGTTGCTACTCAGATGAATGCCTTATTGAATGGTAAGGTGTCATGTGCTTACTGCACAATGATGTTCAATTCCCACTCATTTCCCTTCTCATAATAGTCTATGCACTTAGGGGCCCTTTTACTAAGGCGCGTAGATGCCTTGGCGTATACAACGCACGTCAAATTAGAGCTACCACTGGCTATCGCATGCCCCAGTGTCAGGAATGGTGAGCTCTTGGACCAAAGCCGGAGCTTTGGCGGACAAATCACCTGGGCTGGCACAGGCAGGAATCAGAACAGACTGGACTAGGATAAACTAACAGACTCAACAAGGCAGGACAGAGGTAACTAAACACAATGGACAACACAAAAACCGGATCCAGACGAGGCAAGGAAAAGAAGGCAAAGGGCCAGAACTGGAACCCAGACAGGACAAGGCAAGACTCGGAACTGGATTAAAACTAGGACTGGGACCCAGAAATGCAAGACAAGGCAAAACACGGAAGTAGATTAAAACTGGGTCCAGAAAAGGGCAAGACAAGGACAAGGCATGGACTGGATCCGGACAAGACTAGACTGAAAAAGCCAAGACAAAGCACAACTAGACAAGCAAGACAGGATAGGAGCTAGCCAACAAGAATAACAGAAGCAAGACAATAAACAAGGCAGGGACAGGATTCAGGATTCTCAAAGAGGGTTCGGGATTCTTGAACAGGCTGGACTGGAACAGGATTCTGGAACGGGCTTGGCTTGGTTGGAACTGGATTCTGGAACGGGTTTGCCTGGAACCGGATTCGGGAATGGGCTTGGCTGGAGCAGGATACTGAAAGGGACTAGGCTTGGCTTGGCTGAAACAGGATACTGAAATGGCTGGAACAGGATACTGAAAGGGACTAGGCTTGGCTGGAACAGGATACTGAAAGGGACTTGACTTAGGAGGGAACTGGGACAGAACTAGCTCAAACATAGAACAGGAGCAGAACCTGGCTCAAACACACACAGGAACAGAACTTGGCAGAAACAGAGCTCAAGAGCCAGGAAGCAAACATGGCAGGCAAAAGGATTAAGCAGACTAAGGGAAGACAAACAAACAAAGAAGCAATCTGCTTACCAGCACCCACAGCTGGATAGCAGTGAAGTAATCAGGTATGATGCTGGCTTCTACAGACTAAGAATAAACAGACAAGAACCACACCCACAGGAAACAGAACAGGGAATACAGAAACAGAGGTTGGCTTAAACACAGAGCTTAACTATATCAAGAGTCAAAAGCAGGGCTAGACTAAAAGCAGGAGCCAAGGGTAGAATCAAACAGATACAGACACCAAGGGCAGAGTGTGGCTCTACAGCCAGACTTTCAGGA
Source organism: Microcaecilia unicolor (assembly GCF_901765095.1). NCBI lineage: Eukaryota > Metazoa > Chordata > Amphibia > Gymnophiona > Siphonopidae > Microcaecilia > Microcaecilia unicolor. The sequence goes on along the minus strand of NC_044031.1, from coordinate 741,989,628 downwards.
AACAAGATTCAAAAGCAAACTCACAGAAACAAAGGAAAGCATTGAAACACAAGACTCAGAGAAACACAGCACAGGCTTTTAGGAGCAAAACACTCAGGAACAAAGCCAAACATGGATATGATCTACACAGGTAATACAAGATTAAGAGAACTCTTGCAAAGGCGATGCAGGAAAGCTCCCTGGATCCTTATAAAGGAGTAGGCTGATGATGTCACAAGTAGAAATGAAACAGAAGCAGGGACACCAAAGCGAGGCTTGGCTAACAGGAAGAACAACAACAGGAAATTAAGCAGAAGCAGGGAGACCACAGTTGCCAGGTCTGCAGGTGTCCCGCCCAATTGGGCGGCTTTCCACGACCTGTTGCGGGCAATTTTTGCAGGCTGCAGGCTGCGGGAAATTGGGCGGCTTTTAAAAAGCCGAGTTGCGGATTTGAGCGGTTTTCTGGGGCTTCTAGTGGTCCAATTTGGTCCAATAGAAGCCCCGCAGAGGATGGGTTAACGACGTCGGGGGTGGGGTTAGTGACATCGGCGGCTACGTCGGGGCGGGGTTAGTGACGTCGGCAGCTACATTGGGGGCGGGGTTTGTGATGTCGGAGGGTACGTCGGAGGCGGGGTTGATGACGGGGGTGGGGTTTACCTTTCTGCTGGTTTTGGGCGGGAAAATATTTCAACCTGGCAACCCTGAGGGAGACTAAAGCGAGGCTTGGCTTACAGGAAGAACAATATGAAATGAAGTAAACTGGAGAGGTCACAGAGCTAGATACAGAGAATCAGTAGGTCTGAACATAAGGGCACGGCCCCAACCGTGACACCCGGGTGGTAATTCTAATTTTTACGCGTGTCTGA